>NW_022437110.1:1475655-1502543 GCF_009761245.1 Sapajus apella
ACCACAGCCCTGCCCATGCCACAACCCCAGCCCTACCCATGCCACGACCACAGCCCTGCCCATGCCATGACCATAGCCCTGCCCATGCCACAATCCAGCCCTGCCCATGCCATGACCCCAGCCCTGTCCATGCCATGACCCAGTCCTGTCCACACCACGACCACAGCCCTCCCCACGCCTTGATTACAGCCCTGCCCACACCATGACCCAGCCCTCCAGCCACCATGATGTGGAAGAAGCCACATCTGCTGTGTGGGTGCTGACTGTGATCCTCTGCTGTGGCCAGTCCCGCAAAATCATGCAGGACCCTCTGCAGCCTTCCCACACTGGGAGGACACCCAGGCTCTGCAGACCCTGCCACTGCCTGACCCTTGAGAGGGTCACGGACCAGCCCAGCCACCAGCCCCGGCAGAGCCCAGGTGTTCCAACTCCTCCAGATCCAGACCCCCCAGAGGGCACAGTGTTTCCTCATGAGGGAGGAGCTGGTGTCCCCCAGTGCCTGGAGTCCTGGGTAGCCACCAGAAAGCCACCCCTTCAGACACTTGTCCATTTGTGCACTCTATGCCTGCCACAAGCTCACTTGGCAGAGCGGGCAGCTCGGAAAATGGCCCCTCCTGGTCTCCCCACAGCCTTGGGTGGGGACATGAGCCCCCATTCAGGTATCTCCCGCTCCAGAGGTGCCCTGGGCCACCAGGGGGGCCAGCTGCTCCCTGCACGCCCCCAACCCTCTCCAGCACCCGCCCACCCACGACGCCTTGCTCTGCCCTCCTCCTCGGCAGGCCCTGTGGACTGACCCTCAGCCACCAGCGTCCATCCACAGGGCAGATTTCAGTGACATCCAAATTGCCAGGCAGGCTGCAGAGTTCCAGCAGTGTAAGCCCTGGGAGGGCCCCGAGCTGACTTTCCCCGTCTCACGCTGTCAAATTCCCGGATGCTTTCATGGAAGCTTTTCAGAGCCACAACTCTGGCACAAAACAAGCTACAAATTGCAAATCAGGCAGCCTGATTTGCTCCTTCTCCCTCAGAGCCCTTGTTAGGACTGGGGCTGGGGTAAGCATGGCAGCCTGAAGCCTCCTGGGGCTGCATTTGGGATCCCAGCACCCCCAACATGACTTCCCAGCTCAGGCTGCCCAGAAAGGGTGAGCAGGGCCCAGAAGCCCCTGAAGGCCCTGTCCTCCATGGTGACGCTGCCACAGGTGACCACAGTGCAGGGAACCCCTTGTTCAGCAGTTGGCACCCCAAAGCCCTCTGCAGCCCGGAAATGCAGCTCTTCCTCAAGGCATCACGTGGCCCCCAGGACTATTCTCCCACCCACACCGCAGGCTGCAGGACCCACATAGGGCCAGGAGCCATTGGAGGTGCCGGGGCCTCTCCCCACCCCAAGAACACAGCCCGGGGCCATTGCGCCAGGAGGCCCCAGCTCACAGACTCGTGTTCACAGAGTCCAGAGTGAAGCCCTCTGCAGCCATCTGTCCCCTCCTCAGGGACACACACTCTCACACTCAAACTCACACTCACACTTGCACACACCCTCACATATTCACACACATGCACACACACTTGCACACACCCCCACACACTTACACTCACATTCACACACACACAGTCACTAACACTCATTCACAGTCACACAATCACACACACATGCACACCCACACACACATGGTCACACACACACACCAATGCACAACACACTAACCACTCACACATGCACACACTTCCACCTGCTCACATTGGCACACACCCCACAACAAGATGGCACTATAGGCCTCCTGTGTCTCCGACCAGGACACCCCGTGGCCCTAGCTCCTCTGGAGGGGCCCAGGGTGGAGATGGCATCTTGCACACTGTAGAGTGCTGTGTAGGCACTTCCCTGGACCATTCTCTTAGCCCGACCGGGCGCAGGTCTGGGAAGGCAGCCATCACCATAAGACCTCTGAGCCTGGGCAGCCCATCTGAGGGAACAGAGATGGCTCATTCTCCCCTGCTCTCTGCCTGTCTCCCTCCCACCCAGCCCTGCACCACCTCCGAGGCAATGTTGGCCTGTGCCCAGGGCTGTCCCTGCACTAGGAAACAGCCTCAATGCTAGCCAAAGTCCTCATCCAGGCCAGGCCAGTGGTAATCTTGGGAGTAGCCCAGGAGGCAAGGCCAACACCTGCCCCGTCTGCCCAGCCTCTGCTTCCCAGGATGGGCTGCGCTGCAATTCTGCTGGACATTGACACTTCCTGTCAATGCATTAAACAGGCTTCTCTTGCATTCTGCCAGGGTCTGCGCATCTTCCCCACCCCACAAGGATGCAGTGTGCTTGAGCTGCATGTCAATCCCATCAGGGTGCAAAGGTGCTCTGCTGAGGTCATTGCAGCATCCGTGAAAATCAGGTCCAGGCCAGGTACAGTGGCTCACACCTGTAATCCCAACACTTTGGGAGGCTTAGGTGGGCAAATCACAAGGTCAGGAGATGGAGACCAGCCTGGTTAACACAGTGAAACCCCATCTCTATTTAAAATACAAAAAATTAGCTGGACATGGTGGTGGGTATGGTGGCGGGCACCTGTAGTCCCAGCTACTTGGGAGGCTGAGGCTGGAGAATTGCTTTAACCTGGGAGATGGAGGTTGCAATGAGAGGAGATCTTGCCACTGCACTCCAGCCTGGGCAACAGAGGGAGACTCTGTCTCAAAAAAGATAAAAGGAAAGAAAATCAGGTCTAGGGATCAGCCTAGGAGTCTGCTCAGCAGCAGCCCAACAGCCCCCATCAGGCAGGATCAGAGCCCTGCCCAAAGAGAGGTAGGTGCCACCTTTGCCCCTTCATGGCAAGGGGACTTCAAGTAAGCCTGTCCCAGGTGCTCATTCTGCCCTTGCTGTCCTTCTGTGGACATGTAACTGCTAGGGCTCAGCCAGGGCCCCAGACCCTACTTGCTGGCTCCCTGGAACCTTAGTTTCCTCATCGTGGAATGAATTTTATCTTTTTATCCAGTTATGCTTTTTGTTGTTGTTGCTTATAATCTTTTATTTATATTTTGTCCTTATTACTTTTTATATCATTATAACTGGCCAGACGTTTAACTTGTGTTTTTTAATTTTTGTGAGTACATAGTAGGTGTATATATTTATGGGATACATGAAAGGTTTTGATACAAGCATGCAACGTGAAATAATCACATTCTGGAGAATGGGCTATCCATCCCCTCAAGCATTTATCCTTATTCAGTTTTTTTTAGCAATCTGTGCTGACTATGTGGCTGGCCTAATGTAGGAACTCGGCATACATATACCACTGTACACTAAACATGAATGTCCCAGGGCCCTGAGGAAAGAGCTCTGGACCAGAAATGAACATGGTTCAGGCCACACACCTTCCACTCAGCAAATAGATGTTGTATAGCAGATGGCTCAGAGTTGGGGATAAGAATATGGGATCTCTACCCAGACACTATCATCTGACTCCTGCTTCAGCCTTTATGAAGGTACCTGACCTTGGGTAAATTATTTCAATCCCCTTGCCTTGTTTTTCTCCTTCAGAGAATGAGGTTAATAGTTAGAGCCACTTGAAGGCCACTGAGAGACCAGATGGACTTCACTGTGGACAGAGCTCAGGCTGTGCCTTGCCAGGTGGTTCTGCTGTTATTAATGCCACCCACATTATTGCTATGTCCCCGCTGGCTCTGTCAGGCCATCGAGGCTGGACGAGGGTGTCAAGTGTCAGTGACCATGGTGCATTCTCCATCCTAGGCTGCAGCTAGCCAGGGGAAATGAGGATGGCCACTGTAGACGGCAGGAAACCCAGAAACCCATCCTGGATCCACCCTGAGGTGGGTGTCACCCACTCCAGAACACAGTGGAAAATGTCAGGTAAGGGGGAAGTCCTCACCTGTCTGTAGCTAGGACAAGGTTGGGGTGTCCCCTTCCCCTCACACCAGCCTCAGCCTTCTGCTCTGTGCCCTGCCTTGGGTGGCCATAAGAGGATCACGCCAGGCCATGTCACTGGGAACTGGGAACTGGGAACCACTCTCTATGGGCAGGGACAGGGTTTCCGATGACCACCCACTGTCCTGGGCCTGATTGGCCATCCTGTGTGGGGAGGCCAGGCATTTGACCCTGACTTCCCCACTTAGTGGACCATTCACCTCCCATGCAGGGAAGAGGGCATGCGTCTGCTCACACCTGCTCAGGGAGGGGAACAGGATCTATCTCGGCACAGAGAAGACCCCAAGAGGCCAGGAGCCCTGCAGCATGTGCCCCACTCCACAGCCACACAGCGCCCAGAGCCCACAGTGTCTGCCGCCTCGGGAGCCCTCCCCAGCCCATCCTTGTCCCTCCAGGCCCCCCTCCCGTTCCCAAAAGCTCTTTCACCTGCCACAGCTGCAGGAGAGCAGAAGGGACACTGCCCAGGAGGAGCCTTGGGCCCCGGGGCCACAGCACACTTCTGGCTGGGGCAGGAATTCAGGGTCAGGGGAGAGGACTAATTATGGCTCCAGGATAAAACCAGGAGCCGGGCAGCTGCACACATGGAAGGAATGCTCCCCTCAGAGACACATTTTCCGACTCTGGGGCTGCCAAGAATGCATGCTTTGACATTTATGAGGCCCGGGTCTCCCATAAACCCAGATTCCAAAGCTGCTGACAGCTGGTCTGATCCTGGGCATCCAAGGTTGCGGGCCCTGGGCCCCGTGGCCATTTACGATGGGGACATTTGCATTCACCCTGCAGCAGCAGCAGAGCCTTGCTTCTGGGCCTGCTGACATTTGCTGAGCAGCCACTGAGCCCAAACTGCAGAACCGGAGTCACCTCTGCTCGGGGCAACTTGAGAAGGGCAGGACATGTGTTCCTTCAGCAGCTGAGGGGACAGAGGCTCCAGGAGCCCGAGAAGCTCTGTCAGGGCCGGGGCCGCCGTGACCGGCTGTCTACACGTACACAACTGCCCGTGGCAGCAGGGGCCCGGGGTGGCGGCTACACATTCCAGTAACAATAAGATGGGGGACGCCTCCCCAGAGCTCAGCAGTGCTCCTGTTGGGCGGCAGCGCTCCTGAGAGCTGGTTGCTTCTTTCTTCCTTTTCTGTACTTTCTGCTTTCCCTGTCCTTACAGCAGAAAATAGACGCCTGTGTCCAGTAATAGCAGATTAGTGCCGGCTGTTCCACTGAACACAACTAGAAACGCTGGATTGAAATCTCAACCGGCCGGGCACAATGGCCCCAACACTGTGGGAGGTCGAGGCGGGTGGCTCACCCGAGGCCAGGAGTTCAGGACCACCTGGACAATATGGCAAAACCCCATCTCTGCTACCAAAAATGCAAATAAAACCTAGCCTAATGGGGTGACACCTACCTGTGGTCTCAACTACTTAGGAGGCTGAGGCAGGAGGATCCCTGAAGCCTGAGAGGCAGAGGTTGCAGTGAGCCGTAATCAGCCTAGGCAACAGAGCGAGACTCTGTCAAGAAAAAAAAAAAAAAAATCAATCTTCTTTAAGCAGAAAAGAACAAATCAGGTAGTAAAGAATGCATGACCAGACCGAAACCCTGCAGGAGGCGGGAGCCCAGCCGCTAAGCCCAGGAGTACTGCAGAACGTGAGCAAGAGTCAGCTACTTCTGCTTTTAGGAACTCCGCCGCCTCAGGAGTGAGTGTGGCACCCATCAGGCCCCGCAACGGCAGGTGAGGGGACCCAGCATGGCTCGGAGGACCCTCGGGAGCCAGCCATGGGCATCTCTTTCAATCCCACACTCAGTGCTGTTGCGTTGCTGACTTGAAGTCAGCTATGGTGGGAACGTTTACACCATGGGAACTGGCAGGTGCTACAGCTCAAAACTGCCTTTTATCTGAAGACCTAGTTATTAATAATTTAATAATTGTTACTAAAGACAATATACTATATATGATATTATTAAAATTATTTAATAAAGCATAGCATTAGGGACAGCAGAGCCAAGCCCAGGGTTGGTAAAAAGGAGGATTCTGACAAGGCCCTGACTCTAAGCCTGAAGGCCACGGGTGAGTCGGAGGTCGATCAGTCCTTGTGTGGGCCTGCCATTTGTGATGGTGGCCTCAGTGGTCCTGGTCAAGGAAATCTCAAGGCTTAAGCTTCGCGTAAAATACTTCCACACAGGTAGTGCCCGACTAGGCACCTGGAAAAAGCAAATCAACATCATCCTTATAGAAAGGTACTACCGGCCAGGTACGGTGCTCACACCTACAATCAATCCCAGCACTTTGGGAAGCCGAGGGAAGCAGATCACTTGAGGTCAGGAGTTCAGGACCATCCTGGCCAACAGGGTGAAACCCTGCCTCTACTGAAAATACAAAAATTAGCCGGGAAGGGTGATGGGCACCTGTAATCCCAGGTACTCAGGAGGCTGAGGCAGGAGAATCACTTGAACCCAGGAGCTGGAAGTTGCAGTGAGCTGAGCTCACGCCACTACACTCCGGCCAGCCTGGGTGACAGAGTGAAACTCTGTCTCAGAAACAAAAAAAACCTTAGGAAAGTATTATCATCCTAAGGCTCAAATTATTCTTACAAACACTTTTTCAAATACAATCTCTAGCACACAAAGATAACC
Source organism: Sapajus apella (assembly GCF_009761245.1). NCBI lineage: Eukaryota > Metazoa > Chordata > Mammalia > Primates > Cebidae > Sapajus > Sapajus apella. Next base: position 1,482,206 of record NW_022437110.1, read on the forward strand.
ACACACAAAATAAAATTAAATTCAAATCGAGAGCCAGTAAAATCGAAAGACAGTGGAAGCAGGTGCGCGAAGACTTCAGGTTGTGGAATCATAAGCAGAAGTTCAGATCGTATCAAATAAGACGCTTGCCAAGTTTAAAAGATTCAGAAAATTCAAACATCTCTACAGGAGACTGAAAACTGGAAAGCATGTCAGAGAAGATTCAGAAAAGAACCACATAAAAATATTTAAAACTGAAAATTAGCCAAAAATTAGAACTCAGCGCATAAGTTTTAACAGAAAATTTTAGATAGCTAAAGAAAGATGACTAAATTAGAAAACCGATCTAAAGATATTGTCCAAAATGCAACACAATGACACAAAACCATCAGAAAAAACAAATTCAAATTATATTTCTACATCAACAAACAAGTAAAAAATGTAATTTAAAAGCATCAAAGAATACTGGGCATCCAGGAATATATCTAACAAATCTACCTGAGACTAAAAATTGTGTTGGCAGAAATAAGGAACACCAAATAACAAGACAAAGCGTGTCCTGGACTGGAAGACACAACCTTGTAAAGGTGCCAGTTCTTCCCAGATTGCTTTGCTTCAACAATATCCCAACCAAAAGCGCAACAGGACTTGGTCCTGTGTCTCTGGGGAGCTTAACAAGCTGACTCGGATGTGAACAGCAGCATAAAGAGCCCACATCTGCCCAGACACCCTCGAGGAAGAATTGTTTTTAATATAAACCTACAACTGCTCAAAAAATAGTCTTTTTTTGTTTTTTGTTTTTTGTTTTGAGACAGAGTCTTGCTCTGTTGCCCAGACTGGAGTGCAGTGGCATGATCTCGGCTCACTGCAACCTCCGCCCCCTGGGTTCAAGCCATTCTCCTGCCTCAGCCTCCGGAGTAGCTGGGACTACAGACACGTGCCACTAGGCCCAGCTAATTTTTGTATTTTTTTCAGTAGAGACAGGGTTTCGCATGTTGGCCAGGCTAGTCTTGAACTCCCGACCTCAGGTTATCTGCTCGACTTGGTTTCCAAAGTGCCGAGCTCACAGACGTGAGCCAAGGAACCCAGCTTCAAAAAGTAGGCTATTAACTGGAAGCAAAACCAGACCGGCATTACCTAAAAGGCTTGGAGAGGCGCGCGGCTCATGGCCCGGCAGCTCTACTCCTGGGGAGGGACCCTAGGACAGGTGGGCACGGGGGTGAGAGTGTTCGCAGTAGGCTGGGCCCCTCTGCCAACGAGGAAGCCACCCAAGCGTCCGTCCTCAGCAGAACGGATGAGAGGCCTGTTGTATGTTCATACAATGGAGCGCAGCGGAGCTGACGGAGCCGAGGAAGCCGATGGACTGCAGCTGCAGAAGCGAAGAACTCCACAGACCGAGGTGATTTCACGCCCCTGTGCAGGCAGATGGAACGTTATCAAGGCTGGCCACACATCAGACACAATGGCAGGTGGAAGGAACAAGAAACAAATGATTCCATTTACACAAAGCCCCCAGACGGGCGATGCTACACCAGCTTGTTTACGGCTGCTAGGTCGGAGGTGCTGCCCAGACAGGGAGGACGCAGGAGTGACGGCAGGTCAGGGGCTCTGCTGGAAGTGTGCAGGGAGTGGGCTGGGGCTGGGGGACTCTCCCGGGTGACCTGACAGCGGCACACAGATGCGGGCTCCGCAGTTACACACCCTGTTGTACATGTATGATGCACGCGCTTTTCTGTATGGGTGTTGCATTTAGCAATAAAATAAGCATCAAAACAAGAATCAACTTTGTTCTCTTATTTAATGTATTCTGCTTAGTTCAAGGTGAAAATCACCAGACACTGGCACCACTGCAGGTCCCAGCATCCTCCAGGCTGTGTGGCGTAGGGGCCCTCCAGCGTTTCTGGGTGAGTGGGCTGGCCAGCCCCAGCCTCCTCGCCCACACAGAGGCTCTTACCCAGCGTCCCAAAGGCCTAGGATGGGGCTTGTCCCATGGCTGTTGAGCACCCTCCTGGGCCAGGCCACCCAGTGCCCCCCACCCTGGAAGCTGCCTCCTCTGCAGTTTCCTGCCTCCTCGGGGCAGAAATAACCCCAGGTCAGGCCCGGCATGTGTGTCTGGGCTGCTCCCTGGAACGTGCAGAGAGGTGACTAACAGGCTGTCACTGTCACCCTGGGGTCCCATCACTTTACCAGTGCCTGCAGTGGGGACCTCCACGTGGACCACCAGGAAGCTGCCATCAGGCTCACACCGTGCTGAGTGATCATTAATCTGGACATTAAAAAGCATTTTATTTGCTTGACAAGGAGCTGATTGCTGAAGTTGCCGGAAGCTCAAAGTCATTTTTCTCCTTCCTCCCGTTATGAAAACGCATTCTCCTCCTGGCTACAGGAGCAGCAGGCCTGCCAGCGTGGGTGGGGTCCTTGCTACCCCCTCAATCCCGTCCCAGCGCTGCCCCCAACCCCATCACCTCCAAGGCCTCGGCGCTCCCAGCCCCTTGCCTTCTCCCCACACCCCTTCTCCTTCCTCCCCCATAGCTCTGCCCCCTGCCCTGCCCTGGCCCAGGACTCACCAGCTCCCTCCCCCACAGGGCCCAGGCCAACCACAGCCCCACCCCTGCAGCCCTCAGGGCCAGCTCAGAGGACACCTCCACCCATATTCAGGGCTCCTCTCCAGAACCCCCCATGCGGCCTTGCTCTCCACACGCCCACCCTGCCTCCTGGCAGTGCCAAGGGCCTCCTGACATGCGTGCTTGGCCTGCAGACCCATCCAAAAGAGCTTAGGCATAGGACATCACTTCATGACCGCCAGCTGGAGCCAAAGAGATTGAGACAGTGTCCCAGACGCCCGGCCAGCCTGAAATAGACGCACTCAGCGCAGGGTTTCCCTGGCCGTCTCGCAGGGGTCCCAGCCTCCAGCCTGGCTTCAGTCTTCAAGAAACAACTCATGGCCTCCCCGGAGCCCAATTCCAACCCAGAGCAGACAGAAAATTCGGGGACAATCACCCCCAGTACACAGAGGACGAACTGAGGCCAAAAACTTCTCCAAGACAGCTCGGCACTGCTCACTCAGGGCCTCTGGTCCAGCCACGAAACTCGCCCCTTCCCAGAGAAGAAGCCGATGTGTCCACCGGAGGGGTTGCTGGCAGTGGAGCTGGCTGTGGCATGGGCGCCTCTCTTTTACAGGGCATCCATCAGAGGCTCGTACGGTGCATGGCAGAGGCCACCACACCCTTGGGGGCCTGAGGGCTACGCCACGCCCCGCACTCCCACCGTCTGCAGCTCGAAGCCCCAGCCTCCCTCCCAGCCAGGACCCAGCTCCTCTTCGGCCGCACACCGGGTAGTCTTCCCTTCTCGCTGCAGCTGGCATCTGGCCCTCCCCGGACCCCCTACTGTCTTCCAGGCCCCCCACAGCCCCAGCTGCAGCTCAAGATTGGCCCCCCACCATGGCTGCTGCCTGTCACTCACTCGCTGATGACTTCCATTCTGGGCCACTCGCTGGAAGGCCCAAAGTTCAGACAGCAGAGCCCTAGACTCCAGGACCTCAGAATGGGACTGCGTTTGTGATGGGCTTGTAAAAGAGCTGATTACATTAGACGGAGGTCATGAGGATGGCCTGATTGCATCCGATGGGTGTCCTGACAGGAACAGACTAGGACATAGGCGCAGGGACCACTGAGGACGCAGGGAGGGGGCAGCGTCTGCCTGCCAAGGACGAGGCCACAGAGAAAACCAGCCTGTGATGCCGAGGCCTCAGACTCCGACGTCGTGAGAAAGCTCATTTCTGCTCTTGCCCCACCCATCTGTGCTATTGGCTCTGGCAACCCCATCCAGCCAACGTGCTCTGAGCATCATGGGACGGCCAGTCCGTTTGTCCCCTGACCCGCCTGACCCAGTGACCGTCGTCTCCTCCTGAGGCTGAGCTGGGTCCTGTCACCCACAGCCCCGCCTCCAGCATCCGCTCCGTAAGCACTGCCCTGCCAGGCCCCGCACTCCCGCCCCCAGCCTTCCTCCCAACCCGGACCTCGCGTCCTCACTGAACCAGCGACACTTTACAGTTCCTCTCCTGCCCCCACTTCCTTCTGTGCCACCTCGGTGCCCGTGGTTTATCAGAACGACCACACCCTGGCCCCGGCCGCCCCTGCATTTTCCTCCCAGCATAATCAGCTCCAGTGCTGGAGGAATGTACGCGGCGAAGACCTTTGGGTGTTGGTGCAGGCAGCACGGGACTGCGATCCCGGAGACCGTGGAAACCAGTGAGGTGAGGGCTGCCGTTGGCCCAGCTCTCCAGCCAGGACCGTTTCCCCACCACTCACGGGGCAGTGGAGCCCAGGCAGGGTGTGGCAGCCAGCTGAACGCAGGAGGCTCAGGCACTGAAGGGGGGGACTGTGGGGGGCAGGATTCCAGAGACAGGGTCCAGAGGGGAGTGTGGGGTTCATGGCTCCTCATGGGGCCTTACACGCAGAGGGCAGGACCAATGCCCTTGTCCAGGGCAAAGGCAGGATGGAGACTTAGCAGGCAGCAAAGCTGGAAGGTGGTGGAGCTCAGGACCAACCCGAGTGGAGGGGTGAGTTTGGCAGGGGCAGCAGGCAGCTCAGACGCAGCCACGCTCAGAGCCCTGCTCCAGACTCATCCTCAAAACACCAACGCTGAGCCCCCAGGTCCCCGGGGAGACAGAGTGTGGGGACTTTGTGTCACCAAAGTAGAGGCTTGGGAAACACCATGGGCCTCCAGGACCTGTTTCAAAGAAGCATAAAACCGAGATCTGCCCAGGCTGCTGGGACAAAATCAACACTTCTCAGAGGAAGATGACAGAACGCAGTGTTTCCACAAGGTACCATTTACAATGCATAGTTTACCATAAAACATGACTAGCCAAACAAAGAAACAGAAAAATCACTTTAAGTCAGCAAATATGAATACGTCCAGGGTTTAAAGCACAATTCCAGAGCTGACAAGCATCATGGCTGAATTGTTTTAAATCACTGGACAGGTTTAACAACAGATTCAAGATAGGAGAGTCAGCATCTTAAAGACAGACAATTTCTATGTCATCTGGAGAGCAGAGATTGGTGATTTCTAGAACAAGAAAAATAAGTGTGTCACACATATCTTTTTGACACCTGGGACCCTGCTGAGCCTGGAGAAACTGCCCTTCCACCTCCAAGGCCTAGTCAGTTCCTGGAGAGCATAAACGCTGGACCACACCTTCCAGAGCCCACACCCATGCACCCCCTCCTCTCCGGGCTCTCACACGTGGGCCACAAGTCCCACCCTGATTACCCCAGGGCCAGGTGCCAGACACCTAGAGACAGCACCTCTGCCCCAGAGCCCAGCAAAATGACTGAAACGTGCCCATCCTCAGCCTGCTTGCCTGGCCTTCCCCTCACTCCTGCCTCCTGGCCAACCCAGGCGCTGCCCTACGTGGCCCTGCATGGTGTGGCATGACCCCCTCCTCCTGGGAGCTGTGAGTAACAAATCATTTCAATGGCAGTCGTCTCCTGGTCTGTTGACCTTGTTGCATCTGAATAATTACAAAACCTATTCCTGAGAACAGTACCTCAATGTTCCTCATTGAGTACCTCAACAGGACCTCACACGGGTCTCAGATGGCCTAGGATATGTGTTACTGGAATCAACAAAGAAAAGAGAGTGAAAAAGAGCAGAAAAAAAGTATTTGGAGATATGATGGTCAAACATTTTTCAAAGTATTGAAGAAAATGTCAATTACAGATCCCAGAATATCAGCAAACCCCAAGAATGAATATATAAGCGCACACACACACACACACACACACACACCCCTCAGCTCATTATAGTCAAAAAACTGAAAACCAAGAGTGAAAAGACCATTTTGAGAAGGAACGAGAGAAGGAAAAACCCGTGCATTGCTCCAGCAGTTAGCCTCCCTCTCCTGCACTTCAATTCTCCCCTCTGCTCATTCCCGCTATTGATGTTCTGTTAGTTCTTTACACTGTTCTTCCTCACCCACACACCCACCTCTCTCCTTAGCTACTGTCCCCATTTATTTGCTTTCCTTCTGGAAAGAACGGTCCATCATCGCAATCCCAGCTGCTCCTCCCGTGTCCTTCAGCCACTGTCACCAGCCAGCTTCCTCCCTGCCCCACCCCACTGGCCACCAAGATCCCAGTGGCTCACATCTTTGAGGGCCACCAAGCCAGCCAGCAGTCTCAGGCCCCACTCTCCTGACCTCTCACAGCCTGTGACATGGACGGCCCCTCTTCTTGCAGCAGCATGTCCTGCAGGTGTCCCCCACAATCACCTGGCGCGCCCCCACCTTGGCAGCCAGTCTTGCCGAGGCCTTTTGCTGCCCTCTCATCTCCCTCCAGCTCCTACACTTGCCTTCCTCTCCTTTCTGTCTACATCTTTCCTCGAAGTCTCACCAAGACCATGGCTCAAACTTCAGCTTCTTGCTGAGAGTTCTAGAACTTCACACCTCTAGCAAGAGCCTCTCCCTGAGCTTCAGACTTGAGAAATACAACTTGAACTCTCAATTTCTCCACTTAAGAACTAACAGGAGCTGCAAACCTAACACAGAAAGAGGAAGGGAGGAAAGAGGAAGGGAGCAGAAGCAGGGTAAGCCCCACACCACCTGCACAGGCAGCCCCTCCCCATCAGCAGACCCACATCAGCCACCACCGCAGCTTCACAGCCGTGACACTCAAGCTGTCCCCATGCAGCCTGCTTACCCAGCCTGGTGTCCTGGTGGTGGGAAGACCTACCCCTGGACCCCACAGACAAATGCCAGCACATGGATCCCGGGGGTTGAGCCACTTGATCCATGATCCCATGGATCTGGCACACTCAGCAGCCAGATTAGCAGCCTCCCTTGCAGGCCAGACTTGGGAGATAAATAGAGGCAAGCACATAATTAGCATCTTCAGATCTCTCTGGGATGGGAACAAAACCACAATCTTTGTCAGCTGGATGATCATGAAGATAATGATGACAATGACAGGGATGGTAACAACACTGACGGCAATGACCACGATGAAGGTGAGGGTGATGGTGATGACAGGGGTAGTGATTACGATGATGATGGTGATATGAGAGCGACAGTGATGGTGATGATGACGGTGAGGACGATGACAATGTGACAGTGATGCTGGGGATGGTGATGGCTATGATGATGACGATGATGTGGTGATGACTGATGGTGATGGTGACAGGGATAGTGACTATCATGATGATGGTGATGGAACAGTGATGATGGTGATGGCGATGGTGAGGGTGGTGGTGAGGGTGTTGTGATGGTGACGATGGTGATGATGGTGATGGTGATAGTGGTGATTATGGTGATTATGGTGATGGGGATGGTGGTGGTGAGGGTGCTATAATGGTGACAATGATGATTGTGATGGCGATAATGGTGATTATGGTGATGGTGATGACGGCAGTGGTGAGACTGTTGTGATGTTGATAATGGTGATGATTGTGATGGTGATGGTGACAATGATGATGGTGATGGTGATAGTGGTGATTATGGTGATTATGGTGATGTGATGATGGCGGTGGTGAGGCTGTGGTGATGGTGACAATGATGATGGTGATGGTGATAGTGGTGATTATGGTGATGCGATGATGGCGGTGGTGAGGCTGTGGTGATGGTGACAATGACGAATGACGATGATGACAACCATCTTTTGTTAAGCACCAAGTACATGTTAGGTACTCATTTGATTCTCACAACCACTTAGAAAGGTAAATGGCATGTCCTCCCTCCATGGAGGAGCAAACCCAGACTCCTCAACCTTAAATGTTCACCAGAGTAGATACAGAACTAGAGTCAAGCCCGAGGCTCAGGCTCGCCTGCCCCTGCCAGGCCCCACCACCAAGTGGAGGTGCAGGGCTGGACTGTATGAGCCCTGGTCATCGTTTGCTGAATTCTCTCAGCAAGTCTGTTGTGGATGCCACTTTACAGATGAGGAAAGTGGGTCCCCGAGGGGCTTAGTGACTCAATAAAAGTCAAAGCTCCACAGCAAGTGGGGGGTCTGAGGGGCAGCATCATGCCCCAGAGTGCTGGAGAGGAGGCAGAGGTCTGGCTGCTTGGCAACTGTGAGCCGCCCTGTCTTCACCTCGTCTGTCGTTATGGCAGTAAGAGTCATCGTCACCATCTTAGAGGTGCCCCAGATGGCCCGCGGAACGTCAGGCACCCTCCAGGTGCTCGGTAAATCCCTCAGCGTCTAGCCAGTCCCAGAAGCCGGCTCCGGCTCCCAGTCCTGGGCTCCTGCCCTGTACTGCCCTTGCCCCTCTGGCCACACCTCCATGACCCCAGTGGACTCAGGTCGTGGCCTGGGAAGCTGCAGACCTGAGTGGGGAGAAGGTGGTAAGGAGCGGCTAGAGGCCAGGCCTCCTCCAGCACCCCCACCAGGACAGCCCTGCAGCAGGGAAACGGTGAAGGCCTCCCAGCCCAGCGGAATTGGCTCATTATCATTTCTAATACGGATCAATACTCTTCAGGCAGCTGACAAAGCCGGCGGCTCTCCGTTCCCTTCCTGCCCTCCAAACGGAAAAGATTCCCAAAGCCACGCTGGCCTGGGGCTCCAGCCCTGACCCCTCCTCAGGCCGCTTCTCCGCATTGGCCTTAATGGAGTCATGGGGAAAGACACAAGTGGATAGGTCCTCACTGATCACCTCATGTCCCCTCCACCCCACTGACATCTTGCCAGCCCCTCCCCCACAGCCAGCCAGGCTAATGGGGGTCTTGCCTCCCACGTAGGTGGTGGGGGGGGCTTGTGAAAGCCCTGATTGCTCTGCGGCCCGGGGCCTCCATCACAGCGAGGGGCTCCAGCACCACAAATGCCGCCCGCCTGCCGGCTTTGTCTTCAACAGTAAAACAGTGTTTCTCTCTCGCCTCAGCCCCGTGTCCCATTTATCAGGCCTGGCACTGATCACTGATCATCTGCTTCCCCGTCACCAGCCCGACTGGGGGGATAGATGGAGGCAGACGGGTACAGAATTACCGTGATCAGATCTCCTGGGCCAGGAATAAAAACCACTTTACACCCCTTACGAAGCGTTTCCACCATCGCAGACATACAAAGGGGCCGGGAAGGCAAAGAGGCGGGACCCCAGCCACCAACGGGAGCTCGTCCTTCCCCTTGTGAGAGCCAAGGAAGCTGCCACGTGGAGCTCCCAGGCCGTGCTCCTTTGGGAAGTCGCCGGCAGTGACAGAAGCTCAGTTTCCCGTCAGAGACACCTGCCTTGCAGGGCTGTGGTGAGTACCCACGGAGAGAATTAAACAGGGTCTGCGCTGAGCCTGGCGGAGAGTGACTGCTCAGTGAGCGGCAGTTAGTGCCGCTGCCTTTAACAGCGCAGCTGTCCACGGCCAGGCATGGCATTCAGCATGTGCCACGGGAAATGTCGGTGACAGTCCAAACCCTTGCTTGTCCTCAGCCGTCGCCCCTAGAGCTGCCATCTGCAGACGGCAGACAGCTCAGGGTGGCCACACAGGTCTGCCCTGCCTTTTTGAGGGGCTGCAGGGCTGCCACGGGAGCTCTGGGTGGATTGATGGCAGAGGTCCCCGGCGGCTCTGCACAACATCTCAACAAATGTTCTTGGACAGTCGACTGGGGCTGGAAACCGATCAAACACCATAAATACTGCGCACCCAAGGCCGTGACTACATTACCGCGTGGGGAGTAAATAACAGGCCCAGGGTGGAAACACCCGGGAACAACTCTAGCTGAGTAATTTATGCCCTTGTAAAACCCGATTAGATCCCAGCTAAGTGACTTCGCAGATGGGCAGGCTGCTTTTGGAGAGAGAGAGACTGAATGAGCAACCACCACAGGCATCCAGGGACATCCATGCGGCCATCATCTCCCCGTGATGGGGCGGGCTTGGGGCGTGGGCCTCCCATCAGGCTCAGTGGGATAGCGTCTTGGGGACCCAGGCCACCCAGGGGTGGTGACCTCCTTTAGCATGTGGCGGCAGGTGCCCTGCAGATGCGTCCTACCCAGGCGGGATGGACTTCCCCATCCATAGCCCCTGGGGTGCAGCAGGCCCAACCTCTTGGCGCATTTCAGTCTAAACATAGACGCAAGTCCAGTCAAGGCCTCGGCCAGGAGCCCCCATGCACACCAAGGCTGGCATCACACATGCCCCTCCTGGGCAGGGGCCACAGCAGGTGGACAGCATGGGCCTGGGGCAGGACGGCTCCTGACCCAGGATGAGGACCACAGTGACCAAGTCAGGATGGTGCCACAGGCCTGCCCTGCCATGCCAGCCCTGCCAGGCTGACTGCAGTTAGCAGGGTCTCTTGGAGGTAACCAGGGCAGCAGGAGGGCTGGACACAGCCCAGGCCACAGGGCAGGCACCATTCAAGAGCAGCCAGCCATCGAGTCCTCCCTCAGAGGGGGCTTGTGCCACATCCCCACGTGCTCCCCGGCTGCTCTCCCCTCTGCCCCCAAAGGGGATCTACCCCCGGTACCCGTTTCCCCATGGCCCATGCACCCTGAGTACAAATCCCAGCACTGCCCGTATTAGCTGGGTGACTTGAGCGAGTAACGTTAGCCCAGCCTCGGTTCACTCCTCTGTAAAGGAGGCAAACAATAGTGCCTCCCTTGACCCCCCCAATGGGGGTGGGGACCCCAAGTGAGAGAGAAGGTCAGTGCCCAGCACAGCCCGGGAAATGGCAAGAGGTGCTCTGGGAGCCACCTGTGGCTGCTGGCCAGGCGTCGGTGGCGAGGGAGGGGTCGGTGAGGCTCAGGGATCTGGACCCATGGGAACAAGGGCTGCACTGGGACCCGGGCTGCGGGCACCCCTCCCGCCACCTTGGGCAAGGCACTCCACCTCTCTGAGCTCCCAGGGGGGCCCTGTCTGCCCGTCCTCACAGGGACACAGGTAGGATCTGATCACATCACCCCACTCAAGCCCTCTGGTAGCTTCCTAGTATTTCTAGAGTCAAGTCCAAGGCCTTTCCACCCAGCACCCAGCCTCCTGCCACCACGAAAGGCTACGCTCCAATCACATTGAGCAAGTTATTCTTCCCAAGCCATTCTTCCCCATGCCTGCCCCTAGAGTCACCTCATTCTCCAGCTCTGCCTAGTGAATTCCTATTGATACTGCAAGACCCAGCCCAGATGGCCCGACCTCTAGGAAACTGTCCATTGCTCTCGAAGCAGAGCTAAGTCACACCTTCCTCGGAGCCCCCACAGTAGCCTTGGCTTAGTCAGAAAGGAGACCTGCATGACTTACCCCTTTCCAGGAATGACTTTCTGTTCTCAGCTATTGCAAACCCACCAGGTTAGTGCACGGTGGCCCCAGCTGATTGATCCTAAGGGAACCACCTGGTTCAGGCTGGGCGCAGCGGATCAGGTCCAGGGTTATTGGAACTCGAACTAGGAAAGAGAAGTCAATTTCTCTCTAGTGGCCAGAGGTGTAAGGTGCAAAATTTGGGAGCCTCCAGCCACACATTTGCCACATGAACAAACCAGTGAGAGCTGAGGCTTGACCTGGGAAGGAGACTTCTGGGCTTTAGCTCTGCTGGTCCCTGAATCCCAGCTGCCTCCTATCCTGGGGTCCAACCATCCTTAGATTCTGCAGGATGCCCAGGTCTCATGCAGCAAATCCCTCAGCCCCAACTATTGTGAGAGTTTCTGTCACTGTCAACCTGTGAGTCCCCAGCCCTGGAGAGAGTGAAGGTCTCATCGGGCTGACGGCCCCACGTGGGGCAATTGGTTCAGCCCCTAAAAACAGCTCAGCTGCAGAGCCCCCACTCACACGAGCTCTTGCAAGGCCTAGAACCAATTAGATATTTCTATTCTTTAATTTTCTTTCTTAAAGAAGACACCCCCACAAAGTTACAGGAGCATCAGACCTCGGCATCCTTCTCTGGCCACTGCAGCCTGTGAGCCTGCAGGGCAGGCTTCTGTCTGTGAGTCTCTCTGGGCCGTGCCCAGCACACAGGAAATGCACAGGAAGCGAGGACACAACCCCACCGAATCCCCAGAGTCCTGCATCTCATAACTAATTTAGCGCTTCCTGGCCAGCCCCCTTAATAACACAGGCACAGAGCGGGTGCAGAGGAGGGAGGAAAGCAGGCTCAGCTGCTGCACCTGCAGGTCGGTTCTGTCTTTCTTCCAGCACAAGCCTGTTGTTAGCAAGGGGCCAGGCTGGCTCACTGTGGCACCTCTGTGTCCCCCGGGCCCCACAGGGGCCATCTCCTCCAACCACCGTCCAGCAGCCAGGGAGACCTGCTGGGTTCGCCCTGAGAGCCTGGGCCCAGGCAAGTGACCGCTGCTGGTTCAGCAGCCACCGCCACAGGGCTGTGAGGCTGTACAGGGTGTGGAGGAGCCAGCGACCTCGCCCCATCCCCGGCAGCACTGCAGCGAAACCTCGGGCTCATCAGAGTTCCTGGCTGCATCAAACACTCATCTGCTCCCCGTAATTTCTCTAAGACAATATTAGCCACACAAAATGAAACACAAATGTGAGTAAGGGCCCGGCTATCTGGGAGCTGGGAGCAGGTGGCCTGGGGAAGGAGATTTATCGTGTGTTTGCTGAGGTAGGCCAGACATAGATGCCCGAGAAAGGCTGGCAGCTCCCGCCCCGCCCAGGTTGGCTTCGCACAGGCATCCACCCAAAGGCACAGCAGCTTCCCCCGCAGGAAACAGTGTCGGGCACTGTTGGAGTTTGGGAAATGGGAACGTGAACCGGGTGCCTTGCAGCTGGTGAGAGTATTTCACACCAAGAGATTTCTCCAAGTGCCAGCAGGCCTGAAATGCCAGTGAGGGTGTTGGGAGCAAGCGGCACACCTGGCGGACATGCTACTGAGGCAAACAACTAACGGGATCCTGGAGGCAGAGGCAGAGGAGTTGCCCCACAGCACCCACAGTGACCACCAGTGACACATCCACGAGGCGTGTGGCACGTGGCTGTCGTGTCTGATTTCCACCACGGCCAGGCCACCGGGGTTTCACCCAATTCCCAGGCAAGAACACTGTGGCTCCAGAGAATGAAAACCACTTGCTCAGGGTCTGTGTCCGTGAGATCTGAAGCAAGTCACACCGGCCTTCATTCCCAGCAGTGCCGGGTCCCAGGAGGAAACGCAGCCGGGGCAATGGCAGGCACCCGCCCACCGCAGGTCGGCAACTGCCCCCTCCCACCAATGATAGCACCGCTGTTAGCCCCACTCTGCTGAGAGGAGAGAGACACGCCCAAGGTCACACAGCAAGGTCCGGCCCTCCCTGACCCGAGCCTCATGGCCTCTCCTCCCCTCAGGCCGAGCCAGCCTCCAGGAGCTGATGCACAATCCTGTGGCCCCCAGCTGCCTGGGAGCCACACGTACTCCACACCAACGTGTCCTCAGATGCTCCGTGGCCTGGGGCCGGGGCTGGGGAAGGCGGTTCTCATGCAGGCCCCTAGAAGCCACGTGCAGTCCTCCACCTGCCAGAGCCCCATCAGAGCCCCCTACCCAGCTCAGCCACTCCCACCGCCCCTCCCTGCCACCCAGCACAGGCCCCCACCAGGAAGGGGTGGCAGGACTCCTGGCCAGAGGAGCCCACTGGGACCTGTCCCCACAACCTACCTGGCCGGCACCCTCAGCTCCAGGTATAGCCCACACCTGGCAGTGCAGGGCCGGGTGGGTGGTCATGTTTTCCGCTGCCCACAGCCGGGCTCCCTGCCTACCAGAGCAGTCTCTGGGCCCAGCCAGACTCGACCTCACCCTGGCTTAACGATGTCTGGCCTTGACCCAGAGCAAAGACCCAACCTCCCTGAGCCCCCTCCCGTACCTGGAGAGGGAAGGAGCCCACTCACCATGGGCCATTGTGAGGGGAATGAGGGTCTGGCCCGAATGCTGTCTGCAAATGTTCACTAGGGCCCCCAAGAGGCCATTCGGCGACTCCCCAGAGGACTCATGACCTTCAGGGCGGGGCCTTCCAGAGCTATGTGGGCCACAGGCCCGGAGCCCAGCCCCCAGGAAGGGAGTCATGGCCAGCGGCTGCTGTGCTGCTTGTCCTGACCACCGTCCCCTCTGATCCCACCTGACCCCGGACCAGCCCTGGGACTGGCTCTCGTTCAGCAGGCAGGGACCAACTTGGGGCCTGGAAACCCCTGGGCCACACAGGAGCCCACACTCCTTCCGCCCCAGGGGTCTGTACCGCCCGGCGCTGACTGCTGCTCTCCCAGACCCGCCTTCCAGCACATTCCGTCCCTCCCCAGGGCCCTGGACCGGATCACATCTAACCCCTTGAGCCTCCTGCCAAGGGCAAATGAGGGGCCAGGAGAAGGAAGCCCCATAAATCTCTTTGGAGACATTTGCCAAGAGACCAGACACCAAAATCACATTAGCAGGCTAAGCTCTCGGGAAGGAAATGGAAAATGAGTATCTGCCAACGTGGCCTGGAAGGCAAGAGCCACAGAGCCCGAGGCCCGGAGTGGCAGGATGAGACCCCAGGACCGGCTGTTACCGGGGCTGTGCGTGTTGTGGTTTTGCTTTAACTACAGTTTAAGTATAGAGTGACCCTCGGTGTCCCAGGTGGGTGGGGTTGAGGCCCTTTATTGATCAGAGAGGACAGGAAGGAGGGCGAGGCCTGGGGCGGAGGCACAGTGGGCAGAGGCGCGGGGGGCAGCTCGGCCTTCCCAGGAGGAGGTTCAGGAGCGCGGCTGTGCTGGGGCCGGGCCCACGCTGCCAAGAGCCCGGGCGCCTGACAGCTCCTTCCACGCAGGGAAAATCCATCCAGGTTTAATGGAAACGTTAGCCTCAATTTCACCTGATTTCCTCCCTGCACGGAGGTCTAGGAACTGGGAAAGAGGCTCCGAGGCTGGAGGACTCCCCAGGGCCTGGCACAGACGCGCACCCACGGGTCTGGGGGCATTCAGCGAGGGCCGGGATGGTGGCGGCGGAAGCCTTCACCAGAGCAGAAGCAGCCCTGCCCAGGCTGGATGTGACAGACAGAAAAAGAAACGCCTCCCGCCACCCACCCCTCCCCCCCCCGCCCCGCCGCCCAGCACTCAGCGGGTCATGCTCCCTCCACAGTCTCCGCAAATTACCAAGGAAAGGAGTGGCCCAGGCAGCCACGCCCCATCCAAGGTCACCCGGCCCCCCTGGCTGCCCCGTTCCAGGATACCCCAGCTAGGAGGATGTCAGAGAAGGGAGGAGGCAGCTGGGGTGGGGGCAGGGCAGCAGGCTGCCTGCAGAGGCGGGAGGGTCGGAAGGGACTTTGGGGAAAGGAGGGTCTGGCGGTGGCCCATGCCCTCACACCCTGCCCCCTCAGCCATCAGCAGACTGACCCAGAGCAGGAACTCAGCCAAGAGTGGAGGGCTGAGAGCTCAGACCACAGCAGGGGCCCAGAGGGGCAGGGTGCACAGCCATCACCCAGTGTGGCAGAGGCCTTAGCAAGGAAGCTGAGGGAGTCTGTTGTGGACCCTGGAGAGGAGGGGAGAAGCCACTGGCCTCCAAGTCCCCGATAGCTCCATCTGTACCTGGGCAGAGAGGGCAGGGTTGATCTGAGACTAGGATCAGGGCCCAACCCATTTTGGAGGGGCCCCAAGAGACCCAGCTTGTGGCTGGTCTCCTTTCACACTTCAGGGCAGCCCCGGGCCACGGCCCCGCACTGACCCTGGCACAGGCGGCTGCACCCCAGGAGCCGGCACTTGGGATGGGCCACAAAGCCAGAAGAGCCTCCCAGGCAGAGACGCTGAGGGCTGAGGGTGGAGCCTCCATCTCTTGGGCTGCAGGCCAGCACCCCCCTGCCCATGCTGCGCAGAGGAGCCCCCGGCAGGCCTGAGGGACAGGCTGGCCACATGCTCCCACCCTCAGGTGTCCCCAGATGACGGCCTCGGTCATACCACCTGCCCTCCCCCATCACTGAGTGACCCACCCGTGGGATCTGTGGTCCAGCAGTTTCAGCCTCACTTCGATTTCTTCCTCTCCTTCTCTCCTGCAGGCTCCCAGCACACCTGGGCCCCAAGGGTCCTGGTACCACGAGGGGCAGAGCAGCTCACGGGCACCAGGCCGGCCACTGCCCAGAGGCTTCCCCAGTCCACACCCATCAGGGTCACCCCTCAGCCAGAACCTTCCAGACCATCTCTACCCACAGGGCGGCACCCCCGCTCTTCACGGCATCTGAACACCTCTCATGTCTTCACAGCATCCGAGACCCTCCGGCACGCCTCTCCATGCCCACCTGTCTGGGTCTTGGCCGCCGTGCTGTTCTATGCTACAGTTTCGCCCAGGGGGTGCCCCCACCCCATCGCCTCCCAGGGGGCAAAGCCTCAGGCTGCACACTCAGGTGCCTCTACGGCCTTTGACTGGGTCCCCAGTGCCCATGTTCCCCACCCCAGCTCCTCGCCATGGGCCGACACCCACCCTGATTCGTTTCTGCTGCGTAGGAGCAGAGACTTTCGGGAAGAACACCATAGTCCTTGGGACCACCTCTCTCCTCAACTGCCAGTGCCACCAGGGGTGCCCAGGAGCCCAGGGAGCCTGCAGGCCGCCTGCCACGTGGCCCGGTGGGTAGGCTCTGACCAGCGTTTCGTTTGCAGGCCTCATTCCTGGCTGCGCTCCTTCCCCGGGGTGGCCCAGCCTGAGGGACAGGAGCTCTGGGAACCTGGGTAGGCCACCTGTGCAGACACAGGGGCAGAGAGGACCTGCAGGGATGGTGGCTCCGAACGTGGAGAGTCACCAGCAGGTCCGAGCCTGAGAGAGTTGGGTGGCGCCCACACAGGGCATGCCAGGAGCTCCAGTGGGAGAGGAGGACGGGCCCAGCACCAGCCGGGCAGAGAGGGACTCAAGGCGTCCCCAATATGCCCATGTTCCTGACTTCCCAGGAGGCAGCTTCGAGGTCCCCGGGTATGACGGGAACTGAGGCATGGCCTGGGCAGGTGACCAGCAAGGGAGCCCTGCAAGGCCCTGTGGCCCCAGAATCCAGTCCCCTCAGCCCAACACCCTCTCCTTCCTCCTCTCCCTCTGGGGGACCCCCCACTGCAGAGCAGGACCCTGGCCCCAAGACAGCGCCTCACCCGGCTTTGCCCAGGGTCGCACATGCAGCCACAGGAGGATGGAGGGGCCCCAGCCACCCGGGCC
The DNA here is from genome assembly GCF_009761245.1 of Sapajus apella. Classification (NCBI taxonomy): domain Eukaryota; kingdom Metazoa; phylum Chordata; class Mammalia; order Primates; family Cebidae; genus Sapajus; species Sapajus apella. Next base: position 1,499,232 of record NW_022437110.1, read on the forward strand.
ATGCCGCCTGCCACAGAGGGGACACGGCTTCAGGCCACACGCAGAGCTCCCGCCAATCTGCTGAGTGTAAAATGGGCACTCGCCGTCAGTCTGGGACAGCTCCCTCTCGGGGTCTTCCCACATCCTCAAAGACAAAGGGAGCCTGTCCCAGAGGAGGACCTGGGGAGGCCTGGGGGCTGTGCTGCCTCCGAGGGCGTAAGCCTGTCCCCAGCAGAGCAAGCAACCCCCCTCCAAGCCCTCTCACCCCAAAGCCAAACATTCCTTGGGGCTAAGCCCACAGGCCCACTGGGTTGCCTTCCAGAGGGCGATGTATCCACAGTCAGAACAATCCCGGAGTCCCGAGCACCCGTGTATCAGAGGGACCAGCTGTCGCCAGCCAAGCAGCCAGTGCGGGCCCCACACACACTCTACCCGAGTCTCGGGAAAGCCGCCGCCGCTGCAGGCTGGGCCTTCTGGGGGGCGGGGGCGAAATATTTATGGACGTGGGATCCAGACCCAGAGACTCAGAGCAGCAGCAGCGAGCCCCCCACACGGCTCTCCTGTCACTCCTCCTGGTTACGGGATGGGCGGAAGCTGACGTTCCGTGTTCCTCTGAGCCTCTGGAGCTGTCACCAGCCAATGTGGACTTCAGCCCAAAGGCACCAGCTAATGGGTGCGGTCCAGGGTCAGCTTCTCTCAGAGAGGCCTGAACTCCAAAGGGGGTGATCAGCTTCTGCGTTATTGGGACAGGGGCCCGAGTGGACCCGCTTGGTGTAGGGCGCACAGCCCTGGAGTGGCCAGTTTCTGGGCAGCTGCTGAACCAAATGAAACACCACCTCCCTCTGAATGTGAGAGAGGAGGACACGCGGCTGGGAGAGGGGCCCCTCCCTCCAGGTCTGTGACTCCAGCCGAGCCGGCAGAGAGGAGGCCCCCCCGCCTCCCATCTGGAACCCACCCTGACAGCCACAGGCCGCTAATTGCACAGCAGCCGGTGCCAGAGTCTTCCCAGGTTGTTAAAATTCATCACGGCGTTCCCCCGGCTCCAGGCCCACTGCCCGCCCAGCCAATTGCAGTCAGCCAGGCCTTGTCCAGGAGGCGATCTGTGAGCCTGGGCACCTGCAGAGACCTCCGTCGCTATCCCATTAGGAGCGGCCCAGAAGGACACACACCAAGAGCGTCCCGCAGCCTGTCATTAAATATTGATAAAAGGCGGGAGGGGGGAGCAGTATGCAAATTATTTATTGATTTTCCACGTGCAGAGCTGAGATAATGAGGGGCTGGAGGAGAATGAGGGGCTGGTGGGCGTGGGGGGTGGGGGCTGGGAAGGGACTCTTGACGCCAGCTCAGCAGGGCCGCGGAGGAACCCGCGCACACAGAGAGGCAGCGTCCGCACACCTGGGCCCGAATTCTGGCTTTGCTGCTTACAGGTCTTTGGTATCTTATTTTTTAATAGAACCATTTGCATTTATTTTTTTACTTTAAAACAGTTCACATAGTAAATGTTTAAAAAGTGGTGATCACATGTATATTGTGAAAATCCCTCTGTAAAAAAAGTCTTGAAAACCTGAATTTTACATCTACTTTAGAGAACAGTAATGCTTATATGTTCAAGAAAGAACAGAAACGCCTCCCTTTTGAGTGAAAAGGCACAGGCAGCCCCTGCTTCCAGCTGGGAAAGACCGTGCTGGACCCGTGGGACGGTCGGAGGCTCCCAGGAGAGGGCCTCCCTGCCTGGTAGAGGGTGATGCTTCTGGAACACACTGGGCCCCCAGCAGCAGTGCCTCGGAGGTGGCAAGGGGCACCCTGCACGGCTCGTCTCATTTAATCCTAAATTAGCCTTGCAGCCTGCACCAGGCTGTTTGCCCCGATTCACCAGCGGAGCAGAGACGGCCAACCTGCAAGCCCACAGGTGCAGTTGCTGAAGAAACAGTGTGTCCCTCCGCGACACCAGGGAGAAGCTGATGCAAATCAGTCCCTTTCAAAAGGAGGGTTTTCGAGAAGCCGCCGCTTGGTTGTCCAGAAACCTCCATTTTCCAGACCCTCCTCCTTGTGGGCGTTTCCCGTCCTCTCACATCTACACGGAGGATGCTTGCTCCTCAGTCCCCTAATCCTGGGAGACAACGGGGCCCGGGCAGGCACCCGTTACATTCCCTCAGTGAAGACTTCACCACCCAGCCCTGCCTCAGACAAGATGTGAAAACTGCGGCCCGGCCTGGGGAGGGGAGCTGGGACCTGCCCCAGGGGGAGCCGAGACCTGCCCCAGCTCCCCCAGCCAGCAGCAGGATGCTGAGCTTCCAACCCTCAGCCAAGGCGCGGTCCCCGCACTCCCCTCCCACAGATGCAGGCCAGGCCTCTGTACTGCCCACCAAGGCCCGGGCTCCAGGGGACATGCCGCTGGCCCAGACAGGCCTCCCCGGGGCTGAGTGGACCTCAGTAAGGAGAGGGAAGGGCCCTGCGCCCTGAGAAGCTGAGAACTGCTTGTTTATGAGGCTGACCTCCCCAGAGGCCCCAGAGTGACAGGGAATGGCTGAGCAAGGAAATCATCGTCACTGCCACCAAGTGGGTTCCGGTCTGCCATCCACAGCCCCCAGGACCCAGGGCAGCCCCTCTATGACCAGCCCCCGCTTGGGAAGAGCCCCGGCATGGAGTGTGCCAGCCCCCACTTCACTGCAGGGGCCCGCAGCTGGGAGTTCAGACTCTCCTCCTCAGGGGGCTCCCAGAGCATCCCCACTCTCTCGCCCCCCATCTGGGGATGAGAGTTCAGGCCAGGAGACACCTCTGCCAGCTGCTCACCCCAGCCCGCATTCTCCGTACTTGGTCTGGCTTATGCTCCTGCCTCCTGCCCCCTCCCCAGGGACCACTCAGTGCCACCCACATCCTGCAGGTCACAGAGAACTTGGGGCCAAAGGCCAGGGTTCCAGACCCAACCTGTCATGAGGTACAGGCAGGTGACAGACCAGCAGCAGCCTCGGTTTCCCCAGGAAGCCAATGGAGATAATACGCAACCCCCGCCTGGCTGACGCATCAGACCAGTGAGTTCACTGTGTACACAGACTAGGGGCACTGGGAGCCCTCACAGCCCCACCCAAATGTGTCCTCATCCACGCTGGGGCAGCAGCCTGCACCCGCCCAGACCAGTGCCACCTCACCACACCAGGGCTGTGCCACCCGGACCAGAACCACCTCACCACACCAGAGCCGTGCCACCCAGACCAGAACCACCTTACCACACCAGAGCCGTGCCACCCAGACCAGAATCACCTCACCACACCAGGGCCGTGCCACGTAGACCAGAATCACCTCACCACACCAGGGCCGTGCCACCCGGACCAG
>NW_022437110.1:1502553-1525233 GCF_009761245.1 Sapajus apella
ACCAGGGCCGTGCCACCTAGACCAGAATCACCTCACCACACCAGGGCTATGCCACCCAGACCAGAATCACCTCACCACACGAGGGCTGTGCCACCTGGACCAGAATCGCCTCACCACATCAGGGCCGTGCCAATGGACCAGAATCACCTCACCACACCAGGGCTGTGCCACCCAGACCAGAACCACCTCACCACACCAGGGCCGTGCCATGCAGACCAGAATCACCTCACCACACCAGAGCCATGCCAATGGACCAGAATCACCTCACCACACGAGGGCCGTGCCACCCGGACCAGAATCACCTCACGACACCAGGGCCGTGCCAATGGACCAGAACCACCTCACCACACCAGGGCCGTGCCACGCAGACCAGAATCACCTCACCACACCAGAGCCGTGCCAATGGACCAGAATCACCTCACCACACCAGGGCCGTGCCACCCGGACCAGAATCACCTCACCACACCAGAGCCGTGCCAATGGACCAGAATCACCTCACCACACCAGGGCTGTGCCACCCAGACCAGAACCACCTCACCACACCAGGGCTGTGCCAATGGACCAGAATCACCTCACCACACCAGGGCCGTGCCACCCGGACCAGAATCACCTCAGCACACCAGGGCTGTCCCAATGGACCAGAATCACCTCACCACAGCAGGGCCGTGCCACCTAGACCAGCATCACCTTACCACAGCAGGGCTGTGCCAACGGACCAGAATCACCTCACCACGCTGGTGCTGCTCATGCCAGACTGGGAGCGGCTCTGCAGCCTCGTGTCTTTGTTCAAATCCCGGCTTCCAGAAGCTTCAGATATTTAGTCAAGATACTGAGCTATTCAGCCTCCCATGCCTCAGTTTCTCTAATATAAAATGGGGATAGCATTAGGGTCTATTCATGAGCGTGTTCCTGAGGCTCAGAATAGATGATGCTTGCAGAGGCTCAGGAAGAAGCAGAGGCAGTCGCGGCCCCAGCTGGGGCACTGCTGTGATGGGGAGGCTGGACCCGGAGAGGCCTCGGGTGGAAGCGGTCACCTGCCACGCACAGTTGTCCCTAACGGGCATCCTGCACCTCCCGGGGTCCTCCAGAGCCAGAGACTAGTTAAGGGAGAGAGGGCAGCCAGGGGAGCTGGCTTGTGGGTCCCACTCGCCCCGCATGAGGGAGGCCGTGAAGCCTGCCTCTGGCCCGGGCGGGTGACCTGGGAAAGGCCTGTCCCCCCATGCCCTCTCCACCCCCGCCAGCTCCTCTGGCTTTTCTTGGGAGAAAAACACTAGTGTTTTCCTGTCCCCCACGCCTGTCGAGGACGGGGATTTCGTGGCTGAAAGGACTCAAGCTCAGCCTTTGTTCTGCGTCCTGGGGGAGGCAGGCCCAGCCCTGCCCAATGCCCCTGACAAAGCGGCCAGCTGCCGCGGGGAGCTGACTCCTGCCCCAGATGCCCGGTCTTCTGCAACGAGAAATTCACTGGGCAGTGTGTGTGTTCGAGGCGGGGCTCCGGGCCCCGTGCACCCGAAGGCGCTGAGGCTCGAGTCCACAGGAGCCCTTTGAGTCTGCCCCCTCCTGAGGCTCCAGTGCCTGTGTGCCCACCCCCAGCATCTGTGGAGGGTCCCCCCAGCTAGCATCAGGGTCTCTCCCAAGTCATGACTGACCCAGCACATCCTAAGCCCAGCATGGCCCCTTCCTATTATACCAACAGCCCTGGGGGTTGGGGGACTCTCGGGGGAGGAGCTGGGGTCACATGAGGAAGTAGGAGAACAGGGGATCCCAAGAGGACCGCCCACCATTCGCCATACCTGCCATCTGCTGTGCCCTGGAGCATGTGGCTGGGGGGGTCAGTGTCCTGCAGGCCCTGCCAGCCATTCCTTCCAGTTCATTCCAAGGTGTTAAGAGGCACAGCAGGCAGGCAGGAAGTGTGAGGAGCATGAAACACAGCAATTCCCAGTAACCTCCCCTACACACCCAGCTGACCAGGCAGCATCTGCGGGTCTATGCCAGAACCAAGAACCACACAGCCAGCCTTCCTCCCAATCACAGTGACTCTTACGGTGGAAACAACTAATACAGAACGAAACTGACAGCAATCAAGACTTTCCTGGAAAAAGCTGCGCCTGAATACAACCTGACAGGTGTCTTCTTGAGCAGTTCAGGTTCACAGGCGAGGGCCCAGCTCCTGCAGGACAGGCGGCGTGTCCACAGGTCACTCACTGCAGAACACGCTGGGCAAATCCCACATGAGGAAGGTGGTGGCGAGAACAGAATGTTTAAAACGAAAACTAGAAAAGATTTAACTATTCTGCAAATAAAATCAATGAAGGAATTCCATCCTTTTTTTTTTTTTTTTTTTTTTTTTGTGAGATGGAGTCTCACTCCAGGCTGGAGTGCAGTGGTGCAGTCTCGGCTCACTACAACCTCCGCCTCCCAGGTTCAAGCGATTCTCCTGCCTCAGCCTCCCGAGTAGCTGGGATTACAGGTGCCCGCCACCATGCCCGGCTAATTTTTGTATTTTTAGCAGAGACGGGGTTTCACCTTGTTGGCCAGGCTGGTCTCGAACTCCTAACCTCAGGTGATCCACATGCCTCAGCCTCCCATAGTGCTGGGATTACAGGCATGAGCCACTGAACCCGGCAGGAATGCCATCATTTTTGAGGCTGAATGGTGAACCCAAAGACACCAGGGCTCATCCTTAGGCTCTGTGAGTATGACCTTGTTTGGTAAAAAGTTTTGCCGATGTGATTGGTTAAGGATCCTGGGACGGGTCAGTGATCCGGGATGGTCATCCTGGTGAATCTAAATGCAACTGCGTGTCTCTTATGCAAAGCAGGCACAGGGAGGTTTCACGCACATAGAGGAGGCTGTGAAAAGACAGAGGTGGAGATGGAGGGATAGGGGCACACGCCAAGGACACCTGGGGCCACCAGGAGCCCCTCAGCAGCACCCGGAGTGGCGAGGCCTGCGGACACCATGGCTGTGGCCCAGGGACACTGATTTCAGACTTCTGGGGCGCTGACAGGCTCCCCCAGCTCGTGGTTTGTGATCATCTGTTGCAGCAGCCACTGGATGCCAATGCAAGGTGTTTTCCAGAAAACACCATAGCAGGTGCACACACCCGCTTCCTTGCTGTGTGACAATTAGGGGCAGACGAGCTCCCTGCCTGCAGGCCGGACATTCCGCACGGCTGGGCTCTCTGCTCAGCCCTGAATCAGGTGTCAGCTGGGGTGAGCTCTCACCAGAGGCTCCGTGGAGACTCCACTTGACCCAGAAGCCTCCAGGTGATTGGCAGAGGTGTTTCTTGCGCTGCGTGGGGAGCAGGGAGGTCCAGTGTTCTCACCGGCTATTGGGGGTTCAGCAGCTGGGGGCTGCTGGTCGCATCCCCCGCCACACATAGCTGCAGCCAGCAATGGTACCTAGAACCCTTCTGCTTCAAATCTCCGACTTCTGCTCTCCCGCCAGCGAGGGAACACGCTGGCTCCAACAGGCTGGTGGCACGAGGTCGGGCACCCAGACGGTCTGCCTTTACCACATCTCAAATGCCCTAGTCCCACCCAGCAGAGCACCCCCGCAGGAGGCCGCAGCAGGTGAGATCGTGAGGCCATCTGGGAACTCTGCCTACCCTTGGCAGTGTGGTGCTGATGACGACAGCCATAAAAACAGAGTCCAATCTCTCGGGTCAGAACACCAGGGCCTCCCATGCTGTGCCCAGCCCGAGCCGGCCCAGAGCAAAGCCAGGGGGGCTGGAGGGGGTGCCTCCGGGAGCCCAGGTGCCAGCATGGGCTGCCATCTCCTCACCCACCTCAGCCTCTAGAGGGGGCTTCCCTGGGAGGGGTCCCAGCCTCATGCCTTTTGCCCACCTTGGAGCTTCTTGGGAAGAATCAATCCTCTTGGCCGCCTGCCGATGGGCTGTGTCCCAGCAGCCACCCTGCTGTCCTGAGCACAACGCTGCGCCGTCCCCACCCCTGTGTCCTCTCTGTCTCTACCCCTACCTCTCACAGCACACAGCTGCGCCGTCCCCACCCCACTCTGGGTCTCCAGCCCTACCTCTCATGGTTCCCTTCTCAGCCGAGTCCCAGGGCCACCCCAGGCCTGAGCTAAACGTTTGGCCACAGGTGGGATCTGGAAACCTGAGGGCCTAGCTCTGTCCCAGCTGGGCTTGGTTGGTTGGGGGAGCCCCCGCTGTGGCAGGGGCTGTGTGCTGTCATCATCAGCACCACACTGCCAAGGGTAGGCGGAGTTCAGGTGCCCACGGGTGCCCAGACCTGCGCTCTCCAGCATCCGTGGTGCGGAGCAGCTGCAATGGCCGATGCTGGTGGCGCCGACGCTGACCTCTAGGCCCCTGCCTTTCCCACATGTGACGATGACCTCGCCTGCCTCAGGCACTTGCCTTCCTGGGGCGGCCCCCAGGCCTGGACAGCAGGGCTTAAAAGATGAACGTCGCTCCCTCGGGTGGGACGGCACCGGCCTGTTTCACGGCACCCCCCAGAGGCCCCCAGAGGGGTTGCGCTGTTGCCCGCCCAGGGGCGGCTGGCTAAGCCCCCTTTATCACTGATCCCGTCCACAGCCTGCACCCCTTTATCTGCCGGTGACCCCAAATCACTACTTGCCCTTGAATCCCATCCCAGGGTGCACTTCTAACGTTGAACTTGAACAGAGAGAGACGCAGCCCTTTTACAGATGAAGAAACCAGGGCAAAGAGAAGCAAAATAATAACCCACCCAAGATCACAGCACTAGTCATCTGCAAGAGGCGTGCGGGCTCCGGGCCAGGTTCCACCACCACCTCGCCAGCCTCGCCGCCCTCGCCGCCCTCGCCGCCCTCGCCAGCCACTCTTTCTCCTACCTTGGCTTTTTTTGTTTTTGTTTTGTTTTGTCTGTGTTTTATCTTGTTTGTTTTAGGAGATTAAGTCTTGCTCTTGTTGCCCAGGCTGGAGTGTGGTGGTGCAATCTCAGCTCACTGCAACCTCCACCTCCTGGGTTCAAGCGATTCTCCTGCCTCAGCCTCCCGAGTAGCTGGGACTACAGGCGCACGCCACCACGCCTGGCTAATTTTTGTATCTTTAGTAGAGACTGGGTTTCACCATGTTGGCCAGGCTCTAACTGCTGACCTCAGGTGATCTGCCCGCCTCGGTCTCCCAGAGTCCTAGGATCATGGGCGTGAGCCACTGCACCCAGCCTCTTCCTCCTGCTTCACGTCCTTCCTCCTCCCGGGTGAGGCCTGGGCTGACCCCAGATGTCCATTTCCTTAGAAGCAGCCAGGGCACTGGACGGGCTCAGGTGCTGCTGGGCAGCGAGCAGAAGGCCCAGCTGGCCTGAGACCGTAGGGGGGGCTCTGGGCTCCCCGCCGGTCCTGTGCTCCCTGCCCAAGGCGCAATTGCACACAGCCACCACCCCCCATTTGTCACCTGTGAATTCCTCCAGACGGATGGGCTGGGCTTATCTGTGAGGCTGGAGTCCCGGGATTTATGTACTGAAAAGTCTATTCCTAAAGCCTACAATAGTTGCAGAGCAATTTCTCCACAATAAATTCTGCCTTCAACACCCGAGATCTTCGTTCTGCTGATTTTCACTTTCCGAGCTTCTGGCGAGGGTCAGAATCCCATGATGGGCGATTGAGAGGCAGGCGTGACAGAGAGATTGAGCCCAGCTCTTGGCCACCCAGCCCATGCTGAAGGAACCCTGGGTGCAAATTCAGGTGGCCAGTCACGCCCTAGGCCCACGTCTCCTGCAAGGGAGGAAGGAAATCCCCCCAGAAGATTCCATCAGCTCCTCCCTGCCAAAGGCCTCACCCAGCAATGTAGCCCAGACCTCGCGTGGAGGGTTGGCACCACTTGCTGACGGAGGACCACAGACCCACGCCGCAAGTACTCCCCATGCTACTTGGCACCTGACCTGTCTGGATGGGCCCCTCCCCAGGGTTCCCTTCTCCCTGGCAGGCTGACTCTTCCCAGCGCCTCCTCATGGTGCCTACAGCAATGCTGGGCACTCCCTCAATCACTCCCTGACCCTGCCCCCAAAACCCCCCAGGCTCTTCCCTCTGCATCCCAGGGTCCCCACCACTGCCCCTGAGCCCCAGTGCTGCTTTCCCTCTGGGCTGGGCTGGGGACACTCCCTGGGCTCTTCTGAGGCTCTGATGCCCCATCCTGCCAGGTCCTGACACAAAATAGCACAAAAGGCATCTGCTGGCTGGAAAAGGAGAAGCGCCCGTTCAGTTCACACACGCAGCAATTGAAACCTCAGTTTGACGTTTATTTCAGCAGAGCTGTAATTAAAATGCATTTGGGAAGCACTTACTTGTGTCTAATTAGACCTTGTTGGGTTTCTATGGAGATCCCTCGGTTGTAACAGGAACATCACCAACCACAATAGCTGGCCGTGGGCGGAGGGGGCTGTGTGCAGACAGATCTGGGGTGCGTGCAGACAGAGGAGCCGGGATGCATGCAGAGCCGGGGTGCGCGCAGACAGAGCCGGGTGCGCGCAGACAGAGCCAGGGTGTGCACAGAGTCGGGGGGCCTGTAGACAGAGCCGGGTGTGTGCATACAGAGCCGGAGTGCGTGCAGACGGAGCCGGCGTGTGCGCAGACAGAGCCGGGGTGCCTGCAGACAGAGCCGGGTGTGTGCAGACAGAGCCGGAGTGCGCGCAGAGCCGGGGTGCTCATAGACAAGAGTTGGGGTGTGAAGACGGAGCCGGGGTGCGCGCAGACGGAGCCAGGGTGCGCGCAGACAGAGCCGGGGTGCGCATAGACAGAATTGGGGTGTGAAGACAGAGCCGGGGTGCCTGCAGACAGAGCCGGGGTGCGCCCAGACAGAGCGGGGGTGCGCACAGACAGAGCCGGGTGCGCGCAGACAGAGCCGGGTTGCGCGTAGACAGAGCCGGGATGGGCGCAGAGCCGGGGTGCACATAGACAGAGTTGGGGTGTGAAGACAGAGCCGGGGTGCCTTTGCAGGCAGAGCCGGGTGCGCCCAGACGGAGCCGGGGTGCGTGCAGACGGAGCCGGGATGCGCGCAGACGGAGCCGGGGTGCCTTTGCAGACAGAGCCGGGGTGCTCACAGACAGAGCCGGGTGTGTGCAGACAGAGCTGGGCCATGGCTTGGGGCCTCCATCATGTGACAAAGTCCTGGGAGGCCCCCTCAGTGCCTGGAGACCCAGTGGAGTCCAGGTTGGCCAAGTCAGATCCTGGGGCTGGTGGACTTCCCAATGGAGGGTCCCAGACTCACTGCCCCCAGGATCCTCACTCCATCCACTGCAGAGGGGGCCACCAGCCTGGGGAGGCCCTGAGCCTCAGAGTACCCACTCCCCCAGCCTGGAAAGCACTGCCCCGAGCCCCAGCACCCACAGCCCGCCAACCCAACCTCTCTCCAGGAGAGTCCTGCAGCCTCCCCACCTTTCCCCACGCAGAGCAATCTGGGGACACCAGGAGATGGCTGCCACCTAGACTCATCCCCAGGACCTGACAGACCTGTGTACAGAGCGCAAAAGCTGCAGGACTCTCCAAAAGGAGCAGCAGTGTCTTTTAATCCTGTGTCGATTTAGTGGCCCTGTGTGACGCCCCCATACACACTGTGACCCCCTAGATGCTGTACAAGGGCCTTGAGGGCCACCCAAAAAGAGTGGGGAGCAGAGAGGCTGGCAGCACCAAGAGGGCCACCTCAAGATGATCACCCTATTTTGTTGATGCGGAAACTGAGGCAGAACAGCTGAGCCCAGAGGAGAGACAGGGTGTCTGTAGAATCTCACGGCAGTTTCGTCTCGAGAGGCAGCACTTCAGGCCTGAGGGTCATGATGTAGGGCAGGGGTTTGGTTAGAGAAGCCCCTGAGTTCTCAGGAGTCCTGCTGGCCACTGTGGCCCCTGGGGAGTCCCGGGACAGCCCAGCCCTCAGCACAGGCCCCAGGCATTCAAGAGGATGCTGTGAAGGTGGACATCTCTCTCCTTTACCACCTGCCCACCCCTCACCCGGCCAGGCCTCCTCCCCACGTGCGATGTCCTCTCATGTCCCCAAGCTCCCCTGCACCCCTGACACCCTCTCCCCTCCCCCTGGCTCCGGAGGCAGGAGGTGAGACTCCACTCCAGCAGTGGGGCTCAGACACTGGACCAGATTGAGGACTAGCTAAAACAGAGCCAGAAAACGGGGCTTAGCCCTCTGGGTTTTTTGCTTCACCGAGGAGAGAATTCAAGGGCCAGAAAGAAAGAGCTTTATGAGTCACAGTGTCACTGCTCTGATGGTGTCACAGCTCCATGGCTGTACCTGCAGGGGAGGGCTACCCCACAGGCAGAGAGAAGCAGCTCAGGGCAGTTCCATGGCATGTTTATACCCACTTTTAATGCTTGCAGATTAAGGGGTGATTTGTGCAGAAATTTCTAGGGATGGGGCAGCCATCATTGGGTCATTGCCACAGAAAGGGGTGGTAACTGCAGGTGTTGCCGGGCAGTGGTGGACTGACGTGGCACACGGGTGGGCAGGAAAGCTGACTGAAAGCTGCTTTCACCTCAGCCTTGTTTTAGCTAGTCCTCAATCTGGTCCAGTGTCTGAGCCCCACCCCTGGAGTGGAGTCTCACCTCCTGCCTCCGGAGGCAGGGGGAGGGGAGAGGGTGTCAGGGGTGCAGGGGAGCTTGGGGGCAGGAGGACGGAGGAGCAGGAGGGGCAGCTGCTGGGAGGACATTGCACGTGGGGAGGAGGCCTGGCCGGGTGAGGGGTGGCCAGGCAGGAAAGGAGGGGCATGTCCACCCTCATAGCATCCCCTCGAATGCCTGGGGCCTGTGCTGAGGGCTGGGTTGTCCCCCGGAATCCCCAGGGACCACAGTGGCCAGCAGGACTCCTGAGAACTCAGGGGCCTTTATAATTAAACCCCACACCCACAGGCACCCAAGCTGCCCTCCCTGGCTTCCGGGGTGCTCAGGCAGCAGGGAGGCAGACCGGCTGCACCACACAGCTGGCACGGACACTGCAGACCCTGGTTACTGGCCCTCGTTGTGACGAAGCCGGGTGGGCAGACACAGAGGCCCGAATGGGGCTGTCTCAGGGCTGGGGGAAGATGGCTATCAGACACAGGCCTGGGCAGGGCTGAGCCCAGCATCCAGAAAGGATGGGATGCCTGAAATGTACTCATGAAAGAGCCCCTGCCAGGCCAAGCCGTCCCCATCCATGCCCCAAGCCACCTTCCCTCCCTGATCCAGGTTGACACTGCACCCAACCAGCACCCAGGGACTCCTCTTCCCAGGGTCCCCCAGGAAGCACAAGGGCCTGAGCCACAGGCGTTGGCGGAAGAGAGGCTCTCTGTTGCCGAGCTGCAGGCTCCTCCTCTGCAAAGGGCCTGGGCTCCGTCCAGTTCCAGCAGGCAGCAGCCTGCTGGCTCACCATCTTCAAGAATGTGGTCCCTTTCTCCTGACCTGTCGGGACCCAGCCTCCTGGGGCCTCTCCCCCTGAATGAGCAGTCCGCTCACCCTGCTTCCCTTCCCACACACATACACATACACTGCGTGTGTCCATCCACGGGCGTGTGCACGCACACTTGTGCACAGACGCAAGGGCACACACACACAGCAGGTGCAGCAGGAGCTGCTGGAGGCGGGTCTAATTGCTGAATTTCCATGAGGCCCACACCAGCCCTGGTTAGACTTGTAATTGGACTTGGCAGTGCCGGGCGCATGGCTGAGGAAGGCGGCGTTTGATCCCATGGCTGAGGCTGCCTGGGGGGCCCGGCGCTGGGCGTAATGAGCGTCTCCTCCCTCCCTCTCGAACTGCGGCCTCCTTTCATCTGGAGGACAGGCAGGGCTGCCCGCTATCACGGCTGCTCCCAGGCCCCACGTGGTGCTCTGTGCTGAGCCACGTCACCTCCAGCCGTCTGCTCCCTGGCCAGCCCTGGCCCCAGACGGTCCACTTCCCAGGGCCGGCATGGATGTGCTCGGGGCCTGGCAGTGACTGAGTGGTCACCACTGGATGGATGTTGAAACTAAGGCACAGAGAGGAGAGAGTGGGACTGGAAGTCTGCGGTGAGCCAGGGCTTTCTCCAGGAGACTCTTCTGTGAGGACAGGGATCATGTGGGGGTCACTCTGACCAGGACAGTGCCTAGTGACCAGCCGTGGCCCAGCCCTGCAGGGCCCGAGATAGTGTCCCAGGCTCAGGCTGTGCAGTCGCAGTCAGGGTCCGGTGGTACCAGGCCTTGCAGGCACCGCAGTTCAGGGCACGGAGCTTGCGTTTCTGCCTGAAGGTCCCAGGCCTGCACACACCATGCCAGGCAGGCAAGCTCACGGTCAGCAGGGGAGAATGAAGAAGCCCAGCTCAGGGCCTCTACTCACTGGGGCCTGCGCAGAGGAGAGGCCCGGGCCAGCTGAGGGCTAGACCCACCCATCTGCTGATGTCGCTGCTCTAGTCCCTGCAACTCCCCAGAGAGCCTTCAACCTCACAAGTCGGGTCGGTAGGTTCGGCTGGAGGAAGCAGCAACCCAGGGCAGGCTGTCAGCATCACGTGTCCCTCCCCTAGACGCCAGCCCTCAGCCCTCACCCCTCACCCCTCACCCAGCCCCAGACCTCCCAGACAGTGGCAGAGAGCCCTCGTCCACTCTCTGTAGACCGAAGTGAGTAAACGTCAGAACTGACCAAGAGAAAGACAGAAAGTGACAACGGGTAAGGGAGCCGGGAGACCTGAACAGGTCATGCTGCCCCACCCGGGAAAGGGTCAGTCACCAGCAAACATAGGGCAGGTGCGACATGGCACCTGGGGAGCGTGCCAGCAAGCACCAAGGTGAGTCCACGACCAGATGCGTCCAGGGCCCTCCAGGAGCCAAGGTGTGTGCCTGGACCAAGGTGCTGTGCCCGTGGCTTGGCCTTCCCCCAAGAAAAGGACATCTCAGCACAGGACAGCCTCCCTCAGGTGGCCTCTCCCTTGTCCCCCTATACTGCTGCTCTCCCACCCAGATGCCTTCACCCCAGGATGACCTGCCCTGTCTGGCTCACTGCCCGTCAACCCTCAAAACACCAGGCCCGGTCCTTCCTGTGTCCTTCCAGCGCAGACACCCGGGCTTCCAGCTGCACTAGGACCCCCTCCGGACCTTCCTAGCCCTGTTCTCCCTGACTAAGGGCCCACAGCACTCTGGACCATAATGACCTATGTGACCCCATGGGTTACAGCCTAAACTGGGCATGGTTTTGTTGGAAGAGGTAATGGGTGGAAAGAAGGATGACTAGGTGGATGGATATGGAAGGAAGGAAAAATGGATGGATGGATGGATGGATGCATGGATGCATGGATGGGTGGAAGGATGGATGCATGGATGGGTGGAAGGATGGATGGATGGATGGATGGATGGATGGATGGATGGATGGATGCATGGATGCATGGATGGGTGGAAGGATGGATGGATAGATGGATGGATGCATGAATGGATGGAAGGATGGATGCATGGATGGGAGGATGGAAGGATGGATGGATGGACGGATGGATGGACGGATGGATGGATGGATGGATGGATGCATGAATGGATAGAAGGATGGGTGGAAGGATGGATGGATGGATGGATGGATGCATGGATGGGTGGAAGGATGGATGGATGGATGGATGGATGGATGGATGGATGCATGAATGGATAGAAGGATGGATGCATGGATGGGAGGATGGATGGATGGATGGATGGATGGATGCATGAATGGATAGAAGGATGGATGCATGGATGGGAGGATAGAAGGATGGATGGATGGATAGATAGATGGGTAGGTAGATAATATAAGACAGGATGGCTCGGTGGAATAAAAGAAGGCAACAAGGAAAGGAGGGAGAGAGGATGAGCATGAAAGGAGGGAAGAGACTAACGAGAGAACTCCCCACCGTGACAGGGAGCTTCTCTCTCATGATGTCCCTGCTGCAGCCCCTCAAGGCCAACCTGCAAGGTGTCCCCAGCACCTCGTCAGGAGCTCTCCTCTGGTGGCAGCTTCAATGCACAGAGCTGCATCATCCTGACTACTCTCCTGCCCACAGCCCTGTAAGTAGAACAAAGGGTCCATGGGGAGGCCCCAGTACCCACTGCTACCACTAGGTGTGGCGTGGCCAGGAATCACACCCCAAGCGGGTGCTGGCAATGCTCACTAATCCCAAAACAACAGCTGCGCTTCCTGCAGCCTCAAACTCACACCACTGGCTTTGGACATGGAAGCTCTATCACAAGAGCCAGGCATGGACAGGAAAGGAGCCCGCACCCCGTGGATGAGCCTGCAGGAGTCGGGAAGGCTGGGGAGCCAGGACCATGGAGGCCAGGGAGGGAGCGGAGGAGGCAGAGACAGGAACACACCCCTGTCCTCCTCTGGCCTCTGACCCTGCTGGTGCCTCTGCCTCCCACGGCCTCCTGGGCACAAAGGAGCCAAGGGTGGGTTTTCGAGGCACATAGCACATCTCTTCCAGGCCTTCTCTGGTTCTCCTAGCTGCAAATAACCTCTGCTTTCTCTTCCTAGAACTTTCTCTGCCCTCTCTCATGTCATGTGTTACTCTTGCCTTTTTGCCAGCATCGTCTATGCAGCATCTTATAACCCCACCCTCACCCCATGTGTTCCCCAAAGCCTGGGCACCCTCAGTTTCCTGTTTTGCTAGCGCCCACCCAGGGACCAGCCGACGGGTACCTCGCCCACCTCCGTCTGCAGGCATGTCCTAGACAGGAGTATCCTAAGCTGCAAAGTGACCCGTCTGCCCCATCCAACCATCAGCTGTCTGTCAGTCCTCTATGGATCGCATGCACAGTCCCACGCATGCCCCCACGCACACCCAACACACATGTGTCCCTGTGAGTAATTAGCAGGACCTGATGCCACTCATAAAAGCCCCCCAGAGCTGGGGAGCAGCCAAGCGGGACAATCTACCTCCACGAGGGTGGTGCCAAGCACCCCCAGGACGGCCATCGGGAGGGCTGGACAAGCCGGCGCTGGGCCGCCTCATGCAAATGAGGCCCTTAACAGTCGGGCTGGGCGCCGAGCTGCTTGGCATTCACCAGGCTCTCACCAGCATGGCTCCATGCCGGTGGGGAATTGCCCGCCTTAGCCCAGAGACTCGTGCAGGGATGGCAGCAGCTCCCCACAGCCCAGCACAGCAGGAAGAGGACAGCAAAGCGCTGCCCATAAAACCCGCACCTGCCACACTTCTGTCTGAAACTGCACACGTGCTGCCCGCTGGGTGAGGGCCAGCTGTGCCACCAGCCTGGCAGAGGCAGGGAGGCATCTCTGCCTCGGGGACCCTAGGAGCCTGCTGACCCCACCCAGGAAGCCTCAAAGCCAGCTCAGAGGAGGCTGCATATGTGTCCCCTCTGCCAGCTGCACACCTCCCAGAGTCTGTCCAAAGTACGTATGTAACCATCAGGGAGAGGGCCTGGACTCTGGGAGGAAGCAGCAAAGGCATCAGTTCAGAGAAGAAATCTGAACAGCAGCTGCTTTCCACTCTTCATCGGGGAGGAGAATCACTCAGAAATCCCGGGGGGCTGGGCAGGGCTGGGGGCTGCGGGCCATGTCAGCGAGGTCCCCGGAACTCTCTGTCCAGGGCAGGAGACAGAGCAGCCACGGTCCCCACTGCCTTGGCACCCTTTCTCCACCTTCCCCTCCTGCGGCTCCGCTGCTGCCTCACTGAGGACAGATGCACCCCTGAGGCTCAGTGACACCCAAGGCCAGACAGGAACCACAGAGCGGCCAGGGCCTCCGGGTCGGGACCTGCCTTGCAGAGTCCTGCATCCACAGCACGTGGGCTGAGGCCGAAAAGGAGAGTGGGGGGGCTCCACAGCCTGACTCTGGGAGCACCTGTCAGGGGTGGCAGGGCCTTTGGCTGGAGAAGGCTCCCCCTCTGCTCTTACTGGGCCCCTTGACCTCAGTTTCCCCTCCCTGGAGTACTGATCTCTGCAGCCCAAGGTGAGGGGTGAGATGAACCTGCTCCTGGGTCTTCCTGGGAGGGCCGGCCAGCACACAGACAGGACCCAGCTGCCTGCAGTGCCAACAGCCTTGGCTCCAGCCGTCCCCCAGGGAGCCACTCACGCCCCAGAACCCCATCAGGGACACCCTGCCCGGCGTGTCCAGCTGGAGGTAGCCATCCACGAAGTACCCGGCGCAGCCCCAGACATTAAGGCCAGGCACACAGGCAGCCGCATGGAGCCCGCCATGCCTCTCACCCCCTGGGGGCACTGTGGCTGCCGGAGTGGGACTCAGGCTCAGACTCAACAGGGGCGCAGCCGGGGACGTGGGGCTTTCGAGGCAAAGGCCAGGCGCCCCACACTCCCTCTGCCTCCTTCCCAAGGGGCCTGTAATTGGAGGCCCCAGGCACAGGCGGGCCCTGCTGCCAGGACACAGAGCGCCCGCTGGCTGATGCGCCCACCAAGGTCAGGCTGGACACAGGCCCTAATCCATGGCCCCGTCCCCAGAGGGTGCCCAGGTGCCCAAGCCTGGCCAGGCCTCTGCTAAGAGGCTTTAATTGGCATGTCCGGAACAGGGCAGACCCAGGGGCCTCTCCCAAGGGTACGGAGGGCCCAGAGCATGTGGGGGAGGGCTGCACTGGAGGTGGGGCCCATGGCCCTGCTCTAGAGCCTGCACCTGTGACCTTCAGACCCTCAGAGCCTTCCTGTTGTCCCAGAAGTGGTGGCACCAGCATCTGTGGAACCCCCACACGTGGGGCTCAGGTGCTGCCAGATGTGTGCTTTGCCTGCCCTCCCCAGAGGTAGCAGTGCGGGTTATGGGGCCTCCTGGAGGCTCCATAGGAGTCCTGGGCACGGGAACCCCCACCATATGTGGGGAGGCTGAGGCACTCGAGCCTCCCTGCCCTGGGCTCTTTCCTGGCTGGCAGCGTGCTAGGCTGTGATGCCTGCCAGGGATGGCTGCCCAGAAGGCACAAGAGCCTTTGTCCCAGACCACTCTGGGGGAGCTAGGTGAGAACAGGGGTGGGGGAACCCCAGAAGAGAGGCCCTTGCTCAAGCTTTGAAGAGCTCCTATCCCTTGCTACCCCTGTTCCAGGCCCCCAGAAGATACCCCAGCCCCCTGTTCCCAGTCAGAAGCCCAGGACTCCCAGCTCCCCTTCTCACAGGCCCCTCCATCCCTCTGTAAGGGCCCCACCGGACCCTCCTCCTGACCCACAGCCACTGTCTTGGGGCTCAGCCACACACCCTTCTGTCCTCTGCACCCCATCCTCCCCCACCCCCTTCCCCTGGAGGCCATCATTAACTCTCTAAAAAGCACGTGAGCAAGCCGAGGACATCGTTAACTCTCTAAAAAGCACGTGAGCAAGCCGAGGAAGGCGGTCCCCAGCACCTCCATTCTCCTGCTGGAGTGGTTCACATCTGCCACGGCCCCAGAGGACAAACCCAGGGGCCACACTGCAGGCCCCAGGAGGGCCACCCCCACCAGATCAACCAAGGGCAGAGCCTTTCCTGGGCAAAACACCCTCTCAAGTTCACACACCTGTGCATGTGGCCGGCAGGTAGGGCCAGATGCCTGCCTTACCCGTGTCCCTCCCTGGCCCCAACCTGCACACCTGTAGGAGTCCCCTCCCTTGTGGTCCCCTCCCCGCACGGGGACCAATGGCTGGGCACCCCTGGAGCCCCCGCTGCCTCGTCCGGTGGTTTTGTGAGCAGTACCCCCCCGCACACCCACAAAGGAGGTGCCACACAGGTAACTGATGATCCTGTGGTGGCCGCAGAGCGAGAGCACTGAACTACCCATGACACCGCAGCCAACCCGCCCAGCACACAAAGGTGACACATTGACTTCACGAGCATAATTTATCCTCCATGAATGCTCCCGACACCTGACGACATAATCTCTTTTTAAGGTAACCTGTTAGCAGAAGACGGGGGGAAAGCCGTGTGCTGGCTTTGACTGTTTGACCCCCATAGAAAGCTGGCAAGCCCGGTGAGCTGCGCTCGGGAGCCTCGTGTTCTGTTTAGGAAGAAGAGCGCTCAGCGCCGTTTACCTCTCCCCGTGGAATGTCCCGTTTTTATCTGTGGCTTACGGGCGTGTCACAAATGGGATAAGGAAACCATTTCTAGAAATGGAAACGAACAAGATTTAATGGAAAAAACAAAAGATGGTCCAAGACCCGTTTTCCTTTCATGGTATTTCTAGCCAGGAGGGTCTCCTGAGTCACCACCCAGGTTGTGCCCCCGGGACACCTGCCCCCCCAAAGAGGACAAAAGCCAGACCACAGATCAAGGGGACTCTGGTAAGGAGAGGGGTCTGAAAGTTTGAGGAAAGGGGCCTGGCCGTCGACAGGCCGGGCATGGCTCCCTTGGTCCACCCTCGAAATTCACTTAAAGGCTGGATTGCCAGGAATGACTTAATCCTTTGCCCTGGAAGTCCACCCTGGGTCCTCTGTGGGCCCCCAGAGCCCCGGGCCCACAGGTGAGCCCCGGGCCCACAGGTGAGCCCGCCCTGCTGACGGAGCTGCCGGCCAGCCCCACCCCCAGGAGGAGGGCCTGTGATGTGGCCCAGGGCCCTGGCCGGGCCCACTTCCACCACCCGGCTGCCCTGCAGGCAATTGTCCAGGCCTGAGGACACCAGAACCAGTGACTCTCAAGCCTTCCTCCTAATGCCAAGGGCCAGGCGGGAGAGATTCCCAGATGTGCACTGTGGTTCCGGGAACCCTGGACCCTTGCTCCACCCAGTGGGCCAGGCTGCCCCTGCCCTGACCTGCTTGTGCACCCTCAGGCCCCTGTTCCCAGCTCACCTCTCTATAGCCCCCCATGCAGGCCATCTGTTCCTGCCAGGCTGTCCCTGGCCACGCCCAGCCCACACGCCCACCTGGAGCCCTGCCTCACCCTCGGCCAGCAGCATCTCTCTGGGTCTCCCACCCTGGCCCCCTGCCTGGCCCAGAACGCAGAGTGCACTCTCCCATCCCCCACCCTACCAGCTTCACTGGCCAGGTCAGTGAACCCTTAAAAGGTCCCCACCCAGCCATTTCTTTCCTCTCTAATTGGTGCCCCAAGGTCCACAGCAGGCTCTCCTCCCTGTCCCAACCCAGGCCTGGCCACCCCGCTCACTCTCAGGCCAAATCAGCCCATGGACCTCCGGTGGGCTCTATAGGCCTCTCCGCCCCCAGCACACCAGGGTCTGTCTCCTGCCTTGGCCTGCTGGTCTCTGCAGCTACAGAGCCCGGCCCTTCTGTCCTGGCAAGGACTCCTGGCTAGACTCAGCCCAGGAGCCACCTCCTCTGAGCAGCCTACAGGCATGACCCAAAGCAGTCTCCCACTTGCTCCTCCAGCGTTGCAGGGCCGTCCAGCCAAGGTCCCCAAAGATCACAGTTCGGTCTCTCTAGTCCCAAACATCAGCAGGTATGAGGTGACCCAGACCTGTTCCAGGCCCGCCCCAGAGTGCCCTGGTTTCCCTCCTCCAGCCTGTTTCCCCATATAAGCAACAAGAGCATCAATCAGGACCATCTCCGGGCGCCCCGTCCCCGTCCCATGTCCCTAGCTGGCCCAGGTGTCATGGACTGAGTTGTGACACCCCTCACCACCAAAATTTACCTGTTGAAACCCCAGAACCTGTGAATAGAGCTGTATTTGAAGATGGGGTGTTTAGAGAGGCGTCGCGTTCAAATGACGTCATTAGGATGGGCCCTCATGCAATCGGACAGGTGTGCTTATAAGAATGGGAAATTAGGGCCAGGCACAGTGGCTCACACCTGGAATCCCAGCACTTTGGGAGGCCAAGGCAGGTGGATCACTTGAGGCCAGGAGTTTGAGACCAGCCTGGGCAACATGGTGAAACCCCATCTCTACTAAAAATACAAAAAATTAGCCAGGCCTGGTGGTGCATGCCTGTAACCCCAGCTACTCGGGAGGCTGAGAATCACATGAATCTGGGAGGCGGAGGCTGCAGTGAGCCGAGATCATGCCACTGCACTCCAGCCTGGTGACAGACGAGACTCCATCTCCAAAAGAATGGGCAATTAGGACAGAGGGAAACCCACAGGAGGACACATAGAGAAGGCGGCCCCCTGTGAGCCAGGGAGAGCGACCTGTGAAACCAAACCTGCCGACACGCTGATCTCAGACTTCCAGCTTCCAGAATTGTGAGGAAATGTATTCCTGTTGTCTAAACCACCCAGCCTGTAGTACCTTGTCACAGCAGCTTGACAAGGGCAAACCAAAGCAGCAAGGCTTAGGAAGGAAGGCGAGTGACGGAAACCAGGCTGGGGAGGCCTAAAGAGTAGGGAGCCATGAGAGGTGTATGAGCAAGGGAGGGCCTCAATCAGAGCTGTGCCTTCGGGGGGTCACTGTGACAGTGCAGATCAGACAGGGGACTGGGGGAAGGGTCCCTGGGCACCCACAGAACCGGCCACCCCCAGAGCACCCACAGCGCCGGCCACCCCCAGAGCACCCACAGCACCGGCCACCCCCAGTGCACCCACAGCACCGGCCACCCCCAGTGCACCCACAGCACCGGCCTCCCCCAGTGCACCCACAGCCCCACTCTGGCAGCCCATGGCCCTCTGGGGACACTGATTCTGCTCAGACATGCAGCCCAAGGCCACTCTTTCTGGATAAGCAGCCACTCTCACAGCACCCTCCATGCACCCTCCACAGACAGGACAGGGATGATGACAGCCCCTGGAGTGTCAGGAGGCCTCCCACTCAGGTGGGAATTATACACCCCAAAGGAGTACTTCGAAGTATTTGCCTCACCAACACATACGCAGAGGGAGGAAGGAGGGTGCAGCGGTTAAAGCATTGCTGGGTGGCCCCGGGATGTGAATCTGGCGGCCATCACTGGGCAGCCGTGGCTGCGTCCCCCAGCCGCGCCCAGGGGACAGACACAGCTGCTCTGGTAAAGCCCTTGGCACAGGCTGCCTCGCCTGACCCCACGGGGCTGCCGCTTGCTGAGTGGTTGAGGTCACGGCTGCAGGAGCAGGCATTGAAAGCATGCCTGCCTCCCCCCACCTCCAGTGTCCTCACCTGAGATGTTCTCCAAATGCAGACTTTCCAGGAACATGCCAGAGCTGAAGCGTTTTAGTTGGAGACAAGAACTTTTTGTGAGGACATTCCGCGGTTCTGCTCCTGCTGAGCAGTGGACACGGCTTTTCTTGGTGAAGTCTTGGGGCTGCGCTGAGCATGGCGGGCTGGTGTGGGAGGCGTCCAGGATCCGCCCGCAGCAGCTCCTGAGCAGCACGCTGGCCTTCCCTGCCACCCTCAACACCTCTCATCCAGCCACAGCCACCGCTGTGTGCCCTCCACACCTGCTGCTTCCGGTCAGAAACCAGAGTGGCATTTGCTGGAAATGGGTTTAAACTGAGGCTCAGTGAGTCTGAGTGCCTCCCTGTGGGCTGAGCTGGGTCAGGCTGCCAGCTCCATCGCCAAACCCTGAATAAGTGAGGAGCCAGGATTGTGAGGGCTGCCCTGCCCCTTGCCCACCTGCCCCAGCAGAGCACCAGGAGGGTGCAGGGACCCAGGCTGGGTCAGCAGGGTGGGAGGGGTGAGGGAGGCAGGCCCCAGGGAAGAGGGGCACCACTCCAGTCTCCAGTGCAGCGGTGCTGCAGAGGCGGGAGCCAGAAGACCAGCAGGACCCGGACATAGGGCTGGCCAGAGGCTGCGCCACAGGGATGCTGTCCCCGAGATCCACACGCTGGAGTCTAATTCCCAGTATCTCCACTGCGGCTGTATTTGGAGACAGCGCCTTTAAAGGGTGACTACATTAAAATAAGGCCCTTCATGGGCCCCCAACAAATCTGGCTGGTGTCCTTACAAGAGGACATTTGGACACAAGGGTCACACATGTGCAGAGGGAAGGCCCTGTGAGGACACAGCGTGGAGGTGCTGTCTGCGCACCCAGAAGACTCCAGCCCGCCAGTACCCTGAGCTCCGACTTCCAACTTCCAGAACTGTGAGCCGTGCAGGCCTGCCCTTCCAGCCACCCCTTCTGCACACTCGTTATGATGGCCCGAGCGGACGAAGGCAGATTTTGGTACCAGGCATGAGGCCGAGGCCGAGGCTGGACGGTGGGCAGATGGGCAGAGGGACGACTCAGCGCCTGACTGTGGCCGCCGGGACCCCAGCCCCAGACAGCCCCACGGCTCCACCCGCCGGGACCCCAGCCCCAGACAGCCCCACGGCTCCACCCGCCGGGACCCCAGCCCCAGACAGCCCCACGTCTCCACCCGCCGGGACCCCAGCCCCAGACAGCCCCACGGCTCCACCCCCACCCGTACCGCAGCCCCTGCCCGGCCCCGCCAACCCTGGGAACACGGGGGACCAAAGCCCCTCCCTTCCCCAGCCCACCCCAAACCAACCTTTTGCCAAACATAGTTAATAAATTATTCAGTTTGCAGAATGCCATTATGTGTGAGTTTACTTAATTGAATAGAATAATTTATGGTAAAACCTGGGGAAAGGAAGATCGATGAGGAATGGCACGGAAGAATGATTGAGTTTCAGCGAAGGCAATTTGATTTTTATCCCTCATTATAATAATGTTAAGGGGAAAACATCAACTTGGGTCAGAATCAATATTTGCAGAGTGGCTGGACCATGAATTTTAACTGGAGGTGGCCGGGCGCATCAATAATTAATGCCATGTCTGCCGCCACGAATAACAGCTGGGCCCGGGTACAAATGCCCCCTACCCACAGAGTCGCTGGCGATCATAAAAGGTAATTTAGGAACAAGGCTGTCGGCGAGCGCGTGCAACACCCCAGCGTGATTCAGGACGCAGCCCCACATCGGCTTCCCCACAAATCACCCCCAGACAGCCGACGCGAAGCTCCCACCCCTTTCCTGGGGGTTCTGCGTCGGTGGGTCTTGAGCTCAGCAGTGGGTGCCAGGCCAGCTCCCAGCACCCTGACCTGCCTGCCTGTGTCCAGGCCATGCCCCACTCACCACCCTGCCTCTCAGGTACCCAGAAAACAGCGGAGGGCAGCTCGGACACAGAGTATCCCGTATCCCAGGGCGGCCCCAAGCACGCTGCCTCTGCCCTGAAACCTCTCCGTGAAAGAGAAGCTGACACCTCTGCCGCTCCGAGTCTGGGGAGAATCGGGGCCAGCCAGGTCTACACAACAGATGCGTGTTCCTGCTGCCGCTGTCCTCTCACTGAAAAGTGTTGCCTCATCCGAGGTGTTCAGCCCAGGGGACCACGCTGTCCTTGCATGCAGGCGCAGGTGCAGACACCACAGATCAATCCTACAGGTCTAGGGGAGCAACACAGTTACCCAAAGCACCCCCAAGAGTGGCTTGCTAAGCCCAAGTCCCGGAGCTTCCAGCACCCCAGCGCCAGAGCCTGCCCAACCCCCACAGGCAGCCCCTCCCACTCACACACACGCACCATGTGCTCCAGGCCACCTGGAGCTGCTTAAACACAGACTCCAGCACAGCCATTCCCACTCTATGGATGAGAAAAATGAGGCCAAGGAAGGCTGAGGGCCTTGCCAGCAAGGGTGCCAGAGCCAGGCTCGGGTCTGCTAGATGCCAGTATCCCCACTCTCAGCAGACGTGGCCCTCCTGATGCCACTTCCTGGGCGCAGCTCTGTGCAGGGCTCTGCTGCGGCAGGGAGGCAGATGCCGCCACAGCTCTGGTGACCTGGCGAAGGGCCCTTTGGGGACAGGGTCCATCTGCCCCAAATGGAAAGCGGCAGGCAGCTATCGGCCTCCCAAGGGGAGAGGATGGGACCAGTGGCTGGACTCCCTGCGCAGCCTCGGGTACAGCTCTCTCCACACTCACCTGACCCATGAAGTCACTTCTCAGGACCTCTCCAAACCATCGGGGTCACCTAGGCCTGCCCTAGGCTGGGCTCCAGAGAGATGGGTCATGTTCCAGGACACACCCTCTCAAATGCAGCCCCAAAAGACAATACCGCAAACCAGAGAGTCACTGCCCTACTGAGGGGAGCCCTGTCCATCACGGTATCCTCTGCTGCACAGCAGGTTGGCCACGCCCAGCCCAGGCCAGCTCCACTGAGACCTAAGTGGCCTAAATGCCTTCAGACCTGTGCAGACACCACAAGCCTATCTCCCATGCTGTAACCAGTAAGAAGTCCGCAGATGCCTCTCCCACAGGCTAAAGGGTCTACAAGGGCAGGAGCCATGGCTATTACCTCCAGTCCTAGCCCTGAGTCCAGCATGAAGCAAGTCCTGATTATCACTGGATAAGTGGGTCAGCAGGTGGGTGAGTGAATGGATGGACGGAGAGAGGGATGGAGAGAGAAATGGATGGATGAATGGAAAAAGGGATGAATGGACGGATGGATGAGCAGGTAGGTGGATGAGTGGGTAGATGGATGGATGGGTAGAAGGAGAGAGAAAGAAAAGAAGGAATGGGTAATGGGGTGAATGGAGGAAGGGAGAAAGAGTGAGTATCTGAATGGATAACGAATAGAGGATGGCTGGCTGATGGAAGGCAAATGATTGATAGATGGATGAATGGATGGATAGATGAATGGTGGGTGGGGGGATGGTGAATAGATGGATGACGTATGGATGGAAGGATGGGTAGACAATGGGATGGATGGATGAATAAAAGGTGGATGATGGACAACATAAAGATAATAGCTAGATGATGAATAGATGGATAGATAGATGAAGGATGGATGACCATAGATGGCTGATGGAAGGAAAAATGATGGATGGATGCTAGGTGGATGCTAGATGGATGGATGAATGAATGGATGATGGATGGATGAATGAATGGATGATAGATGGATGGATGAATGAATGGATGATGAAATGGATGATGAATGGATGGACGATGGATGGATG
>NW_022437110.1:1525243-1531591 GCF_009761245.1 Sapajus apella
GGATGGATGGATGAATGGATGATGAATGAATGGATGATGGATGGATGATGGATGAATGAATGGATGATGGATGGATGCTAGATGCATGATGGATGGATGGATGAATGGATGATGAATGGATGGATGATGGATGGATGAATGAATGGATGATGGATGATGGGTGGGTGGATGGATGGATGATATGTAAACAGATGGATGATGGTTGAATGATGGGTGGATACATGTATAGATAATGGATGGATGGATGGATGGGTAGATAAAAGAAGGGCTGAATAGATAGATGGGAGTATGGAAAATAGATCGGTGACTTACTGACAAGCTGAGAGGAAGGATGAATAGAGATTCAGGTAGATAGATGAGCTTTTGGGAGAAGGGCTGGCCCCAGGACAGCAAGGCCACACTTGCACTACTTTCTGTCACCAAGTGGGCACTGAATCAATATTCATCGAACGAATAATAAAACAGTAGACAGGGAATGGTGGGTCAGTGGGGTCGTGGGGACAGCAATTCCACCCATCTCACCACCGGGACCAATCTCAAGGCCAGCACACCAGGCCTCACTTCCTCCAGTGGGGATGGTGAGGCCCAGAGAGAGGAAAGGGCTCTCCCTCGGCCTCGCAGCATGTCTGAGGGGGGCTGGGGCAGCCAGGCCCTGGTCCTCGGCCCAGCCCTGTCTCTCAGGCCTCCGCTGGTGCAATAAGCTCCTTTGATGAGCCAGGACTGAGCCCCTCCCCTCAGCCTCTGGTCCCAGCTCCAGGCAGGGGAGGTCTGTCCCGCAGAAAACGTGCCAGCTTCACATGCAGACCCACAGGTGCGTTCTTGTTTTGTCCTGGCTACAAGCTCACTGCAGACATCCCACTGGTACCAGGTTCTTTTCGGGGGCACCTGCGGGCACCTGTTGGCATGGGACAAGCAAAGGCAGGGTTGAGGGTGAGCTGACACTAACAGAGAGGCGGGGTGATGACAAAGGATGAGGACAAAGGTAGAAATGGCGGGGTCGGGGGACTGCCTGGAACATGCTTTGAGAAAGAAAAGGAAATGAAAGCGAGGAGAGCCGAGCCCCATGGCTGCCTCCTCCCAGCCCAGCACCGTGGCCCTGCCTCCTGGGCCCTCCTTCCCACCCAGCCATGTCCACAGCCACCTCCCCTCCTCCTTGTTCCAGCCCCTCCTTGGTAAGCTCTGCCCTCATTTAGCCACCACCCACCCTGCCATGCCCTGCCCTGCCCTAGCCTTCTCTTTCTCTGCCTGGGTGCCTCCCAGACACCCTCTCGCCACCCTCAGGCATCCCACCCCCCACCAAGGCACCTTCCCCCAGCCCCGCAGGGCTGTGCTGGTAAATGTTTTAGCCGCTGGCTCCATGAAAAAAGAACAGATGCTTGTGTATGTGAATGCACGTTGATCACACATGTTGCCGCCATAAAAGATGTGTGCACACGGTTTACAAATAACTCGAACAGACACCCGGCAATTCGTGGTGAGGTCTGAGCCCCGCTTCCCTGAAGGCTCCTTGGCTCCGCTTTGGTTCCACGGTCAGCCCCGCAGCTGCCACTCCCGCGATTCAACAAAGGACACCGGGTCTCTTTTCCCAAGAAGCTCATTGTCGCGGTGCCTGATGTGCTCTGTTCAGCCACCTCGCATCTCGCCCTCACGCCCATTTTATTCATTCACCGGGAGCCGCTGGTGCTGCAGATTGCAGCCGGGCTGACTCTTGTTAGCTTTCCGCACCGTGGCGGGGACGAGGACATGATCTGATTCTACACTATTTAATGACAAATACGTGGAACCACTGGCTCCTGTCAGCCCGGAGCCGGCTCCCGGCAAGGATGAAGGATGAGTCGACTAGCCGAGGGCACGGGCAGCCTCTGCCTCAGTCCGAAGTCTCCGCCTAGAGCTGCCTGTGAGACAGTCTCCCGGACCACTCAGAGAACCTCAGGCCTCACGGGGCCCCGAAACCACACTGGCCCCAGGCCCCACACCCCAACATTCCGCCAAACTCCCTCTGCTTCTGCCATGCAGGATGCCCCAGCCCCCTTCACCCCACACAGTGGCCCCGCCACTGCCCACCACGAGGCCCCGTCTCCAGCTCCCTCCGGTCACCCAGCCTCACCCGTGTCGCCGGGGCCGCTTGGTTCCTTCTCACTCATTCACTCCTCAACTGCCCCGTCTGCAGGAGAGGGCTGTTGGGTCAGCTGGCCCGGGCAGGGCTCCCGCCACAGCCCCTCACTCACCCCGGAGCAAGCCAGGGCTCTGCCAAGTACCCGGGCAAGAGGCAGCCCTGGGCCCAGCGAGCTCAGGCCTGGGGACAACGGCCACGGGTCCTTTCTATGTTTCGGAGTCAGAGGCCCTGGCGTGGTGGACTCACTGGAGTCCTGTCCACCACTTGGGGCCTCACCTCGTCCTCTCCCTCCCACTCAGCCATCCACACCACCCTTCCCTGCCCCACCCCAGGCCCCCAAAAGTCTCTGATGGCCCCAGAATTAAAAAGGGGGATGGATTGGGAAGGAGAGGGCCTGCTGGTGGTCTGGCACAGGCGGGATTTCCAAACTGCAAGCTACGCCGCTGCGCTCCCTGGGACGCCTCCGGCTCCCACCACTGCTGCAGGGGACTTGTCTCAGGCGGGCTGCGGTGGCTGCTGCTGTCCTCGGCTGCACGAGAACTCTGCACAGGGTTCACGCTCCTCGCTGGGGACCCATCCATTAGTAGGAGTCCGTGTGTGCAGGGTGGTCTACAGAGAGACCCCAGGGCAGGAACTGCGAGAGGGCTCATTGAAAGGCACCACTGTCCAGTCCCCCACACCCAGCAGGGCGGCCAGCCTGCCATGCCCCTCAGCCCCATCCCCAGCCTGGCACGCTGCCGCCCCACCAGCTCAGCCAGCAGCGGAGCTCACCCCTGGCCTGGCCGCACAGTCATCCCCTGCAACAGACACCTGCCGGCAGGATCCTCATCCCTGCATCTCTGGTTCTCTCTGCCCTTCCAGGTCCCCCTAAGCACCTCCTCTTCCAGGAAGTCTTCCCTAACCACCCCTGGCCCAGCTAGAAGCACTTCCCTTCCTCTGAGTCCCCCACTGTCTCTGCCTCTCTCCCGGCCTAATCATCTGCTAGACCATCAGTCACCCACCAGACAGTAGGTGACCTCCTGGACCGCAGAAGCCCTTAAGAGCACAGTCTACATCTGACTTCCCTCCCACAGCAGAGCCCTGACACGGCATGAGCTGAGAACCTGGGTCTAGGGAACTAAAGAAGATCTGGAAAATTCTGGCTTCACTGAGCCCGCCATGTGCTGGGCACCGGGAACCATCACACACACCACTCACTTCATCCTCCAGGAAGAGGCATATCTCTCCTCATTTTACGGAAGAGGAGATCACTGCCCGCCAAGGACAGGGCTGAGGGCCCAACCTGGCCTCACTGCTCAGGAGCCCTGGGTGGGCAGGTACCCTGCTATACAGAAGTCATGGCACCCAGCCAGGGCCACAGAGAGACAGCCACCTGCTCCAGGATGGCACATCCGCCCTCCCCAGCTGAGGGGATTGTGGCGCCCAGGCTGTGTCTCTGCAGAAGCCGTTCCTCCACCCGCTCCCCTCTGCCCGACCGACCCTGAACCGAACCCTCATGGCTTGGGGTGTGCAGGCCACCTCGGCCAGAGGTCTCCCAGCACTGAATTGGGCAACAGAGAAGGCTGAACAAATATTTGTTTCTTTGAGAAGAAAGAAGACCCTCTGGTTCTTCCAAGAGGAGCATAAGTGAAGCCTCAGAAAATCCCGCTGGGACGCGGGGCTGGCAGGTGCCCAGAAGCAGCTCAGAGCAGACCAGGTAATTACCAAAGAACCAGGTGATTACCAAAGAACCAGGTAATTACCAGAGAACCAGGTGAAAACCAAAAACAGACCAACCGGAGCAGGACCCGACTTCATGGTGAACAAATGTTCTTAGTGTTTTTAAGCGAATGCTGCATTTTAAGCCAGTCCCTTCCCGCCCGCCCCCCTCCACTGCCACGCTTCCCCCAGGCCCAGGCCACCTGGACAGAGGCTCTCCCTGGACCGGCCCTGAGAGCGTGCGGGTCCCGACCTTGCTGTGGCCGTGCGGCCGGGTTGGAGGCACTGAGGACCAGGCGTAGCCGAAGTCCGTGTCCCGGTTGTGAGAGGAGGCTGGCACAGGGCCCCCGGGAGGGGTGCATAGGGAGAGCAGGTCTGGGAGATCTGAGGTTTCTGAGAGACGTGGAGCAGGTGCCAGAGGAACCACGGAATCACAGATCTGGGGCTCAGGGATGGGGTCTGGGGGCCGAGGTGCCCTGGGGGATCTGAAGCCCCAGGACAGGGGGAGGCTGCCCAGGGAGAGTTCAGGGAGAACCCGGGGCTGAGGGCCACAGAGGGACAGACCAAGGACACACCCACAGGGTGGGGGAGCGGTTGGCTGGGGGCCGAGGAGAAGTGGGCACCGGGCTCTGCCTGTGAAGGCTGTGAGATCTCGCCCCTCAGAGGCCTCGGCAGTAGGGGAGGGGAGGGGAGGCTGAGGAGACCCTTCCGCCCTCGATCTACCCAGGGGTGCTCTGCGGTAGGTCCCTGTGAGCTGGCTGGGACTCACTTGAGCCTCCCTGGGGGCTGGGGGCTCATTTGCAAGTGGATCTGCTCGCCCTGCTCCCGCTCCGTGTTCACCCCCCACATACTGGCACCTGCAGCCAGGAGCCTGTGCCTGGTGCGCTGCTGCTAGAAGCTGTGAAGCCTGGCGGAGCCCCCTCGTCACCCTACTTACAGCAAAGGGGCCAGGAGAGAGAGCGGGCGCCAGCCAGACACAGGCGGGGGGCATCCCAGCCCCTGCCTCCGCTCTGGGTGAGGCCTTGGGAGAAAGAAGTGGGACAGCGCTCAAGAGCTGGGCAGAGAGACGAGGGCGGAGGGCTCCACTCCATGTCGGCGAGCCTGGGACTGGGGAGCTGCCTGGGCGAGGGAGCCAGGAACACACAGGGGCAGGGCTGTCCCCCGATCCCGACCTGCCCACAGGCCTGAGCGGGCACATGCCATGCGCCAGCCCACCCAACGCCAGCCCCTCCTTCTCCCCCACCTCCAGCTCATTCCCTGCCTCCAGAAGCCAGAGCCTGTCCCACTGACCCCATCGTCCCATCCCAGCTCCCACCCACTCCCCCGCTGGCCAGGCTCTGGGCGATGAACTGTGGGGTCAGCCAGCCCGGGCAGGGCTCCTATCACAGCCCCTTGCCCACCCCGATCAAGCCAGGGGTCTGCCAAGTATCCAGGCAAGAGGCAGTGGTGCCTAGAACTCTGAAGTGAGGACACCAGGCTCCCGGAGAAGCCCTCGGGGCAAGCCAGTCTCAGGAGCAGGGGCAGAGTCCAAGCCAAGTGAAAGGAGGCCCCTCTGCCCCTTTGCAGCTCCCCTCGGGCTCCACCAGGCTCACCCCAGGGGCAGATGCAACCAAGCGTGGCCCCAGGGTGGGGCTGGTCCTCCTCCGGCCGCCCATCCTCCTCCCAGACCCAGAGCTCTGCTTCAGGGAGAGGCAGGGAGCGGCCGGGCTCTCCACTCCTCCCTGCCTGCCTCTTGAAGTCCAGCCCGCCCTGGACCTTGCCTTTCTGGTCTGTAACACGGGGTGACTGACACCTGCCCATGCCTGGACCCAGAAGCACCCTGATAAATGCCGATGGCAATGTCAGCAAACACTCACTGCCCTAGAGAGGGCCGGGCAGCGGCTCCTGGTGCCCCCACCCTGCGCTGCTGGCTCCAGGCACGTTACAGGCCTTGTTCTATTTCTCAGGCTCCATGTTGAGTCCACAGAGCTGGTAGGAGCAGAGCCTGGTGGTGGACCCGAGGGGAGGCCGCACTGTCCCACGTCCTCCCACCCCTGTCCATGCCATCCCCATCTAAGCCAAATGCAGGGAGGC
Organism: Sapajus apella; assembly: GCF_009761245.1. Lineage (NCBI taxonomy): Eukaryota > Metazoa > Chordata > Mammalia > Primates > Cebidae > Sapajus > Sapajus apella. The sequence continues at coordinate 1,531,131 of NW_022437110.1, forward strand.
TCATCATGTGCCAGGCACCACTGAGCCACACAGCCCGGGTCAAATCATCTAACTGAGCCCCGTGAGGCAGGGGCGGAAACAGAGCTCCACTTTCAGAGCACAGAGAGGTTCAGTAGCACACCTGGGGTCACAAAGCGGGCAGAATTTGCACCCAGGTGGCCCAGCTGGTCTGGGCACTGAGGCCAGTCACTGCCCTGCACTCTATGTCTCTGTGACACTAAGCAAGCCCCGGCCAGGCACGGGAGGCAGGAACTGGCAGGTCTGGGCCATGCGGTCAGCGTGCAGGCAGGTTCTCAGGCAGAGCCGCCCGTCCCTGTGTTGCTGCTGTGTGACAGACCCGTCAGACCCAGGAGGTCAGCCCCGATGGCCAACTCGATCCAGAACTGCCCATCGGACCCAGGAGGCCAGCCCCGATGGCCACCTCGATCCAGAACTGCCCATCGGACCCAGGAGGCCAGCCC
>NW_022437110.1:1531601-1541457 GCF_009761245.1 Sapajus apella
GATGGCCACCTCGATCCACAATTGCCAGTCGGACCCAGGAGGTCAGCCCCGATGGCCACCTCGATCCAGAACTGCCCATCGGACCCAGGAAGCCAGCCCCGATGGCCACCTCGATCCACAACTGCCCGTCGGACCCAGGAGGTCAGCCCCGATGGCCACCTCGATCCAGAACTACCCGTCGGACCCAGGAGGTCAGCCCCGATGGCCACCTCAATCCACAATTGCCTGTCAGACCCAGGAGGCCAGCCCCGATGGCCACCTCGATCCAGAACTGCCCATCGGACCCAGGAGGCCAGCCCTGATGGCCACCTCGATCCACAATTGCCAGTCGGACCCAGGAGGTCAGCCCCGATGGCCACCTCGATCCACAATTGCCCGTCGGACCCAGGAGGTCAGCCCCGATGGCCACCTCGATCCAGAACTGCCCATCGGACCCAGGAGGTCAGCCCCGATGGCCACCTCGATCCAGAACTGCCCATCGGACCCAGGAGGCCAGCCCCGATGGCCACCTCGATCCAGAACTGCCCATCGGACCCAGGAGGCCAGCCCTGATGGCCACCTCGATCCACAATTGCCAGTCGGACCCAGGAGGTCAGCCCCGATGGCCACCTCGATCCACAATTGCCCGTCGGAGCCAGGAGGTCAGCCCCGATGGCCACCTCGATCTACAATTGCCTGTCGGACCCAAGGGGTCAGCCCCGATGGCCACCTCAATCTACAATTGCTGTTCCACGGACAGCAGCGTGGATTTACGAGCAGCTCTCCGCCTTCCCACGGTGGCTAAGCCACTGAGCCCACCCCAGCCTGGGAGGACCAGTCCTCAGACCTCCAAGGGTCGTGGCCCACGAGTCCCGTGTTCCCCCAACGCAGGTGCGAGGGGAGGGCCCTGCATGCATCCCCTACCTCCGCCTCTCACCCACCATAATGTCTTTCCCCAAAGCCTCTGCTCTCCCCATTCAGGGACATACCCACCTCCACTGTTCAGGGAGCCCCAGCCTCCAAGTGCTCATTTCCATAATGGGGAAACTGAGGCTCAGGGGGCAGAGGTCACAGGTTGGAGCTGGCTCCTGCAGGCCAGGCCATGGGTCTCGCCAGACATTTCCAACCTCCATCCTCTGGGCCCCTTCCCTGGGCTCCACAGCTGCAGCCTACACTGGGAGGCCCACCTGCCCTGGGGGACCCTCTGGGTGTCCGGGCCAGTCTACCTAGGCTCTGGCCTGGGAGTCCCCAAGCACAGCCGGCTACAGGTCACCAGAGGCCACCTTCTCACTCATGGCCTGGCCAGGTGCCAGTCTGAGACAATAGTGGTCCAATAGAAGCTTCTGGAAGAAAATGCTGCTGCTCTACTCCAGGTTCTTTCAGGGGAGACTCCAGAGCAGCACCAGGCTCTGAGCTGAAGCTTCAACCCCCAAACTCAGATTCCCCGGTCCTCCTACCTCAGATCCTCAGGCCCAGGACCCCCAGATCCCCAGTCCCACAGCCCTGAATCCCCGAGCCTGGAGCCTGGCCTCCTCCTCCTGGCAGCAGCTCGGAGGCCTCCTCTGCCCCCAAGAAGCAGCTCTTGGTCTAGCACCTGAGCTCAGGTGTCCAGCAGGACCGGGCTTGGGTCCCCAGGCCACCCAAACTTTGCTGGGCAGATTTGCTCTTTCTGCTTGTCTGTGGGAACCAAGGCCAAGCTCCTCCCCTCCCCATGGGCTTGCCAGGAAGAACTGGGGGTGAGGACTTGTTGGGGAGCCCCCGTGCCAGGGCTTCAAGAAGGTGGACATAGCACAGGGCATTGGGGCCCATGACTCCCAAATGCATGTGTGTGTGTGCACATGTGCCCATGTATGCATGTATGTGTACATGTGTCCCTACATGCATGTGCACCCGTGTATGTTTGTGCCCAAGTGTGCATGTAAGTACGTGTCCCTACCTGTATGTGCACCCATGTGTGTGTCCATGTGTATATGAATGTGCACATGTCCCTAAGTACACGTGCACCCATGTGTGCATGTGTGTGCCATGTGTGCATGTGTGTGCCCATGTATGTGTGCCCATGTGTGTACATGTATGCTCGTGTGTTTCCGTGTGTGTACATGTATGCCCGTGTGTGCCCATGTGTGCGTGCCTGCCCATGTGTGCGTGTGTTCATGTATGTTCGTGTGTGCGTGTGTGCCCATGTGCATGTGTGTACATGTGCCCATGTGTGCATGTCCCTATATGCATGTGCACCCATGTGTGTGTGCCCATGTGTGCATGTATGTGTGTACATGTGTGCATGTGTGTGTGCCCATGTGTGCCCCTGCATCAGTGTGCACATGCCGAGTGATAAATCTGGCCACCTGGAGGTGTTTTATTCTCCTCTGTTCCTTATTAACAAATCGCATGGCCTGACACGAGCATCTGGGCACTGAATCTCTCGGGCAGATCCATGTAACAGGAAGTAAACAGCGGCCTGCACCAGCCACCTGCTCGGCCTGACCTGGGTCCCGAACCAGCCTCCAGGTCCTGCCTTGGACTAGATGATCCTGGGTGCCCCTCCCACACCAAGGGCTCAGAGCCCTGGCCATGCCGCCAGCCCCAGGTGCTGCAAGGCTGTAGGGGAGCTGCTGCCTGCCTCCTCGACCTCCGTGCTGTCCCCAGGCCCCTGGCTCCCCTCACACAGCGACCAGCCCTGAGGAACTGCCCTCCCACGCCCTCAGCCAGCCCGCTGGGTAAAGCTAACGGGCTGGCTAACCCTTCTGGGCTGCTGAGGAGGAAACAGCGAATGCACGTGCATGGGGGCCTCCCTGGGGTCCCCCCGAGACAGGGTGCCTCACCTCCCGCTCTCCAGGCCACATCCCGGCCCATCCCAGGGCGCTTCTCCGGCAGCCAGGTGGTAATCGGCAGAGCTGGGACTGGAACTCGGGCGATTTCCAGCGCCGATGCTTTGCAGGCTGTCTCAGAGCAGACGCCCTCCTGGCCGCCCACTCTCCAGGTAGGCACGGACTGATCCCTCCTGCTTTGGCAGAGAGGTGTCACCTGCCCATGCCCCAGGGAGCCCGGGTTCCCTACAAGCAGGACCTGGGTCTCCCTCATCAATTCCCTCTCAGCTCAGCCAGGCCCAGAGCCCAGCCCACGATGCTCGGGAAGTGCTCCCTGGACAGCTGTGTGCTGTGAAACCTCCCTCCTGAAGAATTCCAAGGCTCCCGGGGCAGGAGAGTGGAGCAAGACGAGGTGGGCCCCTGGCTGCCCTGGGCTGCAGCACTCTGCCAGTGGGTGTGCGAGGCCGCTGGCAGGCAGGGGCCGCCCAGGCCGTAGATCACACCCAGGCTGCCCTGGCTCTCAGCGAGGCTCATCCCGCCTCATAAAGATGCCATTGAGCCCTACGCCAGCACAGGCAGGCCCACAAATCAGCCTGGGCGCAGGATTTAGAGTGTCATCACCCCTCTGCCAGGCGGATTAGCTTCAAGGGATAGCCACTGAGGCTGCAAGAAATATGGCCCGCCGCCCCCGGGGCTGGAGAAACAGCAGAGATTTATTCCAAATCAGCCGCTTAGATGCAGCAGAGGGCTGCCCCTGCTGTAGGAGGGGAAATCAAGGCACGGAAGGGGGCACCTGCCCAGGCCCCACCCCTGCACCCCCCAGCCCCTGGTCCCTTCCTGCCCAGCTATTCGGGGTCCCTTCAGGGTGCCAGTGTCACCAGCGGCCCGGCCTGGGAGTTTCCTCTGCGGAGCACATGGGCTCTCCCTTGAGGGCAGCAGAGCCGTTTTGTGAACCTGGACAAGTGTTTCCCCGAAGGGCTGAGAAAACCAGAAGCCCACCGGGAGATAGACTGCCTTCCTCCCAGTCAGCGGGGGGAGTAAATGGTGACCGTGTGGCCCCCCAGAAATGAAAAGAAAGTCGGAGCAGTCTCAGCCCTCCCCACCCCAGGCCATCCCCTGACAGGTCCATGGGGTGCTGTGGAGAGCCGGGTGAAGCCCCGGATGGCAGGTGGGGCAGACTGGCCAGGCAGACACCCAGGGGCAGCAAGTCCGTCTGACCTCACACTCCTGTGATGGTGACGGCAGCAAGAAGGCAGCTAGATGGTGATGTCACCCTGTGGGTTCTCAGGAATGTCACTGCCCCAGGGCCAGGCCCGGCCTGTGTCACACCTCAACTAGCCCAGCATCACCCGCCCTGGCAGCCAGCAGGCGCCTCCTGCCTGCCATTCACCCACTCAGGGCCACCGAGGTCACCAGGAAGCCCCAGCCTGGCATGGGGCTTCGGCCCTGGACAGCACCCTCCTCGGGCATCCCCAGGGGCCTCATCTCACCTCAGACCTCCTGAGGGGAGGGTCCTGGGCTGCTCAGGGGCCTGGCAGGGCTGGGGTCCCTCTTCCCAGGCGCAGCTCCTCCTGGTAGGAGCTCCCGGTAGGGGCCCAGGGGCACTCCCTTCCACCTGGGTGCTCAGACCTTGAGCCCCTCCCCTCCGCCGTGACACCCCCTCACTTCTGCGGCTTCAGAAGAAGTGGGTGGTGGCTCCCAGGCTTGTGTGCTCAGGGACTGTCAGGCACAGCCAACTAAGGACCGTGAGAGACAACTGGTGTGACGTGTCACCCAAGGGCCAGGGCAGTGGCTCATGCCTGTATCCTCAGCACTCTGGGAGCCAAGGCAGGAGGATTGCTTGAGCCAAGAGTTCCAGACCAGCCTGGGCAGCAAATGAGACCCCGTGTCCACAAAAAAAATACAAAAGCTAGCCCAGCACGGCCGCACACCTGTGGTCGCAGCTACATGGGAGGCTGAGGCTGGAGGATCCCTTGAACCTGGGAGCTTGAGACAGCAGTGAGCCGTGACGGCACCACCGCACTCCAGCCTCGAAGACAGCGAGACCTTTTCTCAAAAAAAAATACATATATATATATATCTATCTCACACATCAAGGCGGGGACTCCAGAGCCACATGTGTGGTGGGCGGGAGAAGGGGGCACACATGCCCTCAGGCCTAGGAACCGGGCAGCGCCGGCTCACCTATGGGGGCCACGGGGGCTTGGGGGCAATAGCTGGGGACTCAAAACCGACGCGGCCAGCTGCAATGCTCCCAGTGGCCAAGCTGGAACTGCTTTGGTCACGAAACTAACAGTACGCGTGTGGCCCAAAGTACAAAACAAACGTCTCTAAGTCCGTGCTGCTGAAAGCGTTTGAGTACATTAACAAACAAGAGAGAAGAGACAGATCTCCCGGGCAGAAGAATTCCAGGTGCCTTACGACTCTGCCCCGGGAGGTGCAACCGGAGGGAGCGCTAGACTGGAAAGGCCCGGGGAACTCGGGCGACCTGAGCTGGGGGCCGATACGACCCCCGGCCACGCTGCTCGCTCATGGGAGGACACCGGAGCCTGCGGTCAGGTGTGGGAGCTCTGTGTGGGCTTCAGAGTTTTTCTGCAAGCCCAAAGGAAGGCTTCGTTTTAAAAGATGATTGCGAATGAAACAGCACCGCCGAAGGCTAAGGGCTGGTGCCACTGGGCTCGGGTAGACAGGGGAGGGTGGGGGGAGACCCACATTTGGGACTTGACACCTCCTCCTGACCAGGCAGCCAGGAGGGCGTTTAGTGGGGACCCTCTAGCTGCCCTACACCCAGGCGTGGAGTGAGCACCTTTGGGGACCCCTCTGCTTCCAGCCCTCCTGGGAGCTGCCACCCTGAAACCACAAACATCGCTGCTCACAGTTCCCCTGTGCCGGCCACAAGGACTCTGCAGAGGGAGACCCTGTGTTCCTCTGCCTTGGCTTGTCTGAAGGGAGACAGACCTGGGCCTGGGCCTCCAGGTCCCAGTGACAACATGGAGGCACAGGGATGTTCACCCAGAGCCTCTCTGGGCTCTTAGCTGCCTACCACCTCTACTCCCCACACCAGCGCACGCCACAGCATTCCCCAAACCCAGCCCACCCCATCCCTCACACCCACCCCACCCCATCCCTCACACACAGCCCCATCCCCTACTACCATCCACCCAATTCTCCCACACACCCCCATCCCTCTACTGCCACCTCCAACCTCTACCCCCACCCCACCCCTCACCTCTACCCCCACCCCACCCCCCACCTCTACCACCACCCCATCCCATCCCTCAACCCCAAACCACCCCACCCCTCACCTCTGCCCCCACCCCACCCCACACTGCCTGCTTGTCCTACAGGAAGCCGTAGCTTCTTGGCCGGGACAGGGAATTCCTTCCCAGCCTCTTCCAGCCTCCTGGGTTTCCTGAGTGGAAACAGGCCTGGATCCCGCCTTGGTAAACACAATGTCAGGAGGGAGAAATCACCCTGGGCTTCCTGTTTGCTGGGTGCACCCCCAGGTCCCCAGGCACTGTGGGACGAGACTGGTTCCCAGGAGAGGAGCAGGCAGGGGGCCTCTATCCCAGGAATCAGCCTCCCGCCAGGCCTGCCCAGAGGCACTAGGGTGTGGGGTGCAGTCACAGGGCAGGGGCCTCAATTCCCAGAGAACCATGGCGGTGGAGGCCCGAGACTGGTCCTCTCCCATCCCACATCCATCCCATGGCAGCCAGGGGTGGCCCGGGAGGGTCTTCGGATGAGGACACATGCTGAGCCACGTTCACACACACGACCGCACATGTGAACAGGGACCTCGGCAAAGGAGGAGATTGAAGCTCAGGACACAGGGAGACTGGCAGAGCCTCCTTGCCCGTCCCGGGACCCCAGGAAGATGTAGGCATCACCGGGCAATGCCCCTGCTGCTTATTCAGGGCCCCTCATCTCGGGCACCCCTGGCCACCCCCAGTCGGCTGCCGGGGCTCAGGGCCCAGTGAGAAGCCTATGGAGGCTGCTGATGTGACCTCACTCCCAGTTCCCAGAGAAAAAGGGGTCGGGAAAGGACCAGGCCCGGGCCAGGTCCTGCTGGCCTCACGAGGAACACACAGGCCCAAGAGCAGCGAAGGGACCCGCAGCCCAGGAGGGGTGAGTCAACGCTCCACTTGTGCTCCTGGACACTGCCCATTGGCCAGGCTGGTGGGATCTCTGCGGCCACCGTCCCCCATACTGCCACTGTTCTGCCAATGGCCCCACCCTGGCCACCGCCACCAGCCTCCCTGCCACCATTCCCACTGTCATTGCTGCCACTGTCCCCACACCACAAGTATCACCTCCCCCTGGCCACTGCTATGGGTTGCACGTGCAGCCCCTGGGCTGGTGACCACAGGAGGAGGCTCGCAGGGAACTCTGAACCCAGTGCCCGCTACTGAAGCTGCAGGCTGCTTCCCAGACGCCTGCCATGCCCAGCCAGGGTCACCGTGCCCCTGTGCCCAGATAGGAGAATCCTGAGTCCAAGGGTGAAGGGCCTCTGCTCTTCTGCCTCCTGCGGATCCCAGTCCTTAGAGTAAGGAAACCCCCTGCCCTTCAGCAGGGATGGAGGCAAGCAGCCTGGCAGGGCCCCAGGGAACTAGGCCATGGCCCACAATCCGTCCCCCACTCTGGGAGCAGGAGGGGCTGTGGAGCGGCTCCAGTGAACCCCCAAGCCATGTAGCTCAGCTCCTGTCCCCCTGGCCTGCCCAGCCCACCAGCTCCAGCCTCTTCTCAGCCGCCTAATGGTCCCTGCCCCCACTTGGCCCACCCCGCAACGTGGCCTCCCGTGCCAGGGCTGGGGTGGGCAGGTCTGTCAGGGCAGGCCTGGACTTGCTGGGTGAGCCAGGTGGGAACCTCGCCCCATGGCAGGGGCAGGCTGGCCAGGTGCCAGGCCAGCCTCAGAGACCACAAGAGACACCACCTGGGAGGACCATGCCAGTGCTGGCACATCCCAGCAAGGTCCTTTCCTCCTTTCCTGTGTCCACTCCCCTAACCCCCACCCCGCCCCCACCCCAGCCTTCCAGTCAGCTGCCGCCTGGCTTCTGCACCAGCTGGCCCTGACCTCCCTGCGAGCCCCTCCCATCCTCCCCTGCATGCTTCAAATCCGTCCCTACTCCTCGAGGAATACCTACTGGAGGCTCAGGCAGCCCTTGCCCTCTCAGGGCCTCAGTTTCCCCAAAAGTTCCGGAAGCAGGAGGCGGAGGCTTCCTGCAGGCTGCATCGGTGCTGCTGCCTCAGCTTCAGCCTCAGTCAAGAGCTGGGTCCCAGGCGGCTACTGTTTTCCCATCCATAAAATGGGTGAGTCCTACTCCAGCCACACCCCAGCCAGCTTCCCAGCCCCTAATGACAGGGCTGAGGGCTTTGATGTCCCAGATGAAAGGCCACCCCAGCTCCTGGGCTGGCCCCAGGATAGTGGACTCCACGTCCAGTAAAGCAGGCACCACTCTTCAAGGGCCGGGCCTGACTGTGGGAAATGGGCCCTGCCTGGCCTACCCAAAGGCCACCATCCCCGAGGCCCCAGCCAGGTCAGCGCAGAGGGCAGGGAGGACCAGGGTCTACAGTGGCTCTCGAACAAGAAGCAGGCTCTGGACCCCTCGGACCCCTCTAATGACAGAGGGACCAGGAGGGGGCAGGTGTGCATTCTTGAAAGACAAGGACCCCACCCAGACACGCCCCAGCACCCCCTCATCCCCTGCAGGTGAGCAGGTGCAGGGCAAGACAGGAACAAGAGCCCAGCACCCCTAGGGCAGCTCCCCTGGTCCCTGAGAATGGGGTACCCTGGCCCACCCACCCCCACTCAGACCCCAGCACCGTCCTGGTTCCCACGGACAGAGTGCCTGGCCAGTGCTTCAGTGCAGAAGGACAGAGGTCACAGCCAGCTGGGCTGGGTTCACAAGACACGGACCAGGCGGGCTTCTCTGGGTCTCCCGAGAGCAAGGTCCGGAGGCGATCCCCCTACCCACCCCAGGTCCACCACACCCGCCCCACCCGCCTCGCCTACTTCTCCAAACCCAGCAGAGTCGGCATGCGTGGCCCTCAGCTGGTCGGAAACAACCCTGCCCTCCACGTTAGTCTGAGTTCCTGCTGGGACAGACCCCGATCCCAGAGGCTGGCATCCCACGGGCCACCCGCGACGGGCACTGGGGGCCTTGGTGTGATGACCCTTTGGCCTGACCTGGGGGCCACATGGCCACATGAAGGACTAGGCTTGTGGGACCCAGTGCAGGGCTGGCGGGAGGCTTTCTGCAGACAGCTAACAGCGGTCCTGGACCTGCTTCCACCGCAGCCAGAGCCTCTTTAAGGGGATGCAGTCATTCATTTGTTCATTCATTTCTTCATCAGCTGGTGTCCACCAGGCCCACTGGGCCTAGCACTGTGCCCAGGGTCGGGGAAGGTGATGACTCAGACCGAGCCAGGCTCGAGAGACCCATCAAGGCTGGGAGATAGGCAGAGACCACACAAGGTGTGACGTGCTATGGCACAGATGCCCGGGGCAGCCACCAAGGAGGGTCCCGACGATCCCCTGCCTAAAGCCAGGGAAGGGCACCTAACCAAGCCGGCTCAGGGGTGCAGGGGGTCCCCAAGGGAAGTAGGGGCTACACAGCCCATGCTGGGCAGGGTATCACAGCATAGGGGATGGTGGGGGCTCACAGCCAGGACCTCAGGTTGAGTGTGGAGTGGGGCAGATGGAGGCCGGTACAAAGCCACAGGTAAGAGCAGGGGACCAGATGCAACCTTTGCAGGCCAGGCAGGCGGGGGGTGGCATGGGGACAGGGTAACCAACAGGCTTAAGGAAGCTACTGTTTCAGCTAGGCATCAACCAAACGAGAATCGGACAGGACCCACACAGGCCAGGAGACAGCCACAGCAAGCAGACAGGACACACACAGACAGGAGACAGCCACAGCAAGCAGACAGACAGGACACACAGACAGGAGACAGCCACAGCAAGCAGACAGGACCCACACAGACAGGAGACAGCCACAGCAAGCAGACAGACAGGACACACACAGGCCAGGAGACAGCCACAGCAAGCAGACAGACAGGACACACACAGACCA
>NW_022437110.1:1541467-1572461 GCF_009761245.1 Sapajus apella
GCCACAGCAAGCAGACAGACAGGACACACACAGACCAGGAGACAGCCGCAGCAAGCAGACAGACAGGACACACACAGGCCAGGAGATAGCCACAGCAAGCAGACAGACAGGACACACACAGGCCAGGAGACAGCCACAGCCACAGCCAAGGCAGCCCCAGAGGGCACATGTGTGGGCCAGGGTGGTCGCGAGCTCAGAGAGCTCAAGGGGTTGGGAATTCCCCAAAGGGCCTGGGGCTGCTGGCCACAGGAAAGCCCAGCTAACTGGGGCCAAGAGAGAGCCAGGCCTGAGTCCTCCAGGGAAGCACCTCCATCCAAGCTGCCCCAGGAGGGGGCTCCTGTGGCTCCAGGGGCGCTGAGCCCAAGAGCAAAGGCAGGCCGGGGGCAGAGGATGGCAGTAAGACTCTGGGAGAAAAGTGCTGCCATCACCTCTCCCTCGACTTCCCCACATAGCACAACCTAGTGGGAAGGGGGCCAGGAGTCCCTCGCACGAGGCTGTTTCCCGCCAGCCCAGCCCCCACGCCTGGCTCCCTGCCCAGCCTCAGCACCCAAAGATCTGGGCAGTCTACAAGAAAGCGGTCAGAGGCGAAGCGCAGGCTTGAACCCCAGCCCTGTGCCATGCCACCTTCTCTGAAGGGCCCTCGTGGTGCCGTGGGCCCCACAGGGGCTGCAGGACAGGCCCTGGCGCAGCCCCCAAAGCCCTGGGACCCTGTGGATGCGTCCCTCCCACGCTCACTGCCCCTCAGCCCAGGGACCCTCAGGGGGGCACACCAGGGCGTGAGGGGTCTGCTGGCACCCGGTGAACTCGGCAGCCGTGTGAACCATCGATGCAGCTTTAATACACAAATAAAATTGTAGCAAGATGTCATCTACACATTTGTACAAAGGTTCAGACGTCCTGTATGACGCACAACCCTCAGAAAACATGAGCCTGTCATGCGGGGAACGTCGCCAATGCTCACCCCTCACCTGCATTTAGCAAGAAGCGCCTCCCAAGGCCCCCTACCCTGCCCAGGGTGCCTCCCGAAGCGGTCGGCCTCCCGCAGCTGGAGAGAGCCCGGCCCCCAGGACACCTTCCCTAGAAAACCATAAAAACATAGATCATTTGTCTTCAAATTCCCACGGCAAATTCCGTATTTATGGGCAAAATGATATAAAAATATGAACGTAACAGAACCTTTACAAAACCCTTATCCCCCCATGTCTGTTGTTGATCGTGGTGGTCTGTTTTGTTTTTTTGCTTGTGGTTTTGGTAAAAATTCCTGCCGTGGAAGAGGCCACTTGTGCCTGTGGCTCAGCCCTTGTTAGCTGCTCTCCGGACAGAGCAGGTTCCCGGGAAGGGAGGGGACCTAAGGGTCCGCTGTCCCTGCCCGGGAGACCCCGGGATGGATCTGCACTGGGAACCCCACACAGATCCCCACAACCCAGGCTCTGCCGAGGAAACCTTTGTAAAAAAAAGTCATCCTGAATCCTGAAAGGCTCCGGGGCACGCAGGTAAGTCCCGCTCCACGAAACCGTTGGCTGCAAAGAAGGCAAGATGGGCGCAAACATGACCCATGCCAGCCCTGGCCCAGAAAGACGCAGCGGGGCCGGGCTGAGCACAGCTGCTGGTGTCTCGAGTCTGTAGCACCAAATGCAAAAGGGAGGGAAGTCCAAATCAAGGTCAAAGGCACTTGCGCTGCTGCTGGGTGGCGGTGGTCCTCTGGTCTCTCTGGCACCCTTGCTCTTTCCACACGTGGCCGCCCTTCCTCCGCCACACCCCGTCTCCACTCCAAGACCCCCGTCCTGCACAGAAACCCCTCTGCACACTCCTCCCACAGCCCCCACCACATCCTCGCTCTGTCCCACGTCCTGTCCTCCGGCCCCTCATGTCCTGGCCTCTTGACCGGTGCCCAGCCTCAGACGTCCACCTCCTGCGGCCCGGGGACGGCAGCCGCAGCCGCAACACTGATGTCAAAGCAGGTGACCATCATGACATGCGCCTTGCACAGGTTCACGCACTGCTCCAGGGCAGCTGTGGCGCGCTCCAGGGCCGCCAGGTACTCGGCTGACTCAGGCTCCAGCTCTGGGTCCACCTCGACTGAGGATGGGAGGGAAGAGGAGGGGCACCAGGGTCAGGCCCCAGGCTGGGGGCAGCCACCTGTCCCCCTAGAAGCCCCAAGAAAGGCATCTTGGCCCGGCCTACCCTGCCTCCCAGCCTTCCCACCACGAGGTACAGGAGAGCAACGGGGCTCAGGGAGGGGAAGGCAGGCTTCAGGGCACACAGTGGGCCAGGGAGCTGCGGCAGGCTGGGTCTGCAGGCGGGTGGGACTCACACTGCGCCAGCCAGCGGCCAGGCTCCAGCATCAGCCGGCCCTGGGTCTCAGCCAGCTCCTCACACAGCTGTTCGTGCTTGGCCTGCACCTCCCGCAGCCGCTGCTGCCTGCGCTCTGCCAGCCGCAGCCTTGTGCTGACGCACGCCAGACCCTGAGAGGCGGGGTGGGTGGGGGGCTCAGGCACAGGACCCTCTCCCCAGGGGCCCCAGCAGCCTTGTACTGACACATGCCAGACCCTGGGAGGTGGGACAGGTGGGGGGCTCAGACATGGGACCCTCTCCCCAGGGGCCCCAGCAGCCCTGCTGTGACCCCCTGCCTCCCTTCGCCCACCAGGCCTCAGCAGGCACAAAGTGGGGGCACCAAGGGCGGGCAGGGGCGGACCTGGGGCAGCCCACCCATGCCTGTCTGTGTCCTGGCACGGCTCTAGGACCACCCTCCCCACGACTGGGGAGAATTCCAGCAGACAGCAGCAGTGGCAGGACCCCCAGCCGCCCACCCACCCGCTGCCCAAAGGAAGTGTCGGGGTTGCCACAGGCTGGGGCTGGGCAGGGCCGCACCTACCTTCACCTCCTGGGAGGGCTGTGGACAGAAAATGAGGTCAAGGGCTGCCTGGCTGCACCCCCAGAGGCCTGACAAGCCCACCAGATGGCCCTGGCCAGGCCTCCCCACCGGGGCTCATAGACCACAGCCCACCTCAAGCCCTACCTGGGTGGGGGCCTCCCTCGGGGTGGGGCGGGGCCGCTGCAGGCGCTCCACGTCATCAATCTCGTACACCTTGATCTCGAACGGCTCCTTTAAGGAGCTGGCCAGCGGCGGAGGCAGGTCCACCCACTGCCCGGGGAGGCTGGGCTTGCGGCCCGGGGCAGCGGCGTCAGGCAGTGGGGCAGGAATGAGGCGCCGCCGCTGCAGACCTGGAACGGAGGGCCAGGCACGGGTGAGCACAGCCTCTGCAGGGGCTGAGGAGCCAGCCGGAGTCCCGACCGCGAGCGCTTAGGGGTCTGGTCCAGGAATCCTCAGCCCGGTGCTCTGCCCAGGGCAGCGAGGGAGCCAACCCCAAGCCAGGCCCACAGCTCTCGAGGGCACCCCCACCCCCACAAGGGCCCCCACTCTTCCTGCCGTGACCTAAGCAGTTCTGTCCCTTGCGGCAGCCCTGGGGGGGGCCTTCCAAACATCTAGACACTCACCTGGGAGGCACCAGGCCCAGGACCCAACCCCAAGTCCAGAGCCAGAGCCCCAGCCTGGCGTCCCTGTGTTCACCCTGACACAGACCAGGATCAGCCCCTGGAGCAGGGTGGGGCCACAGAAGGGCGAGTGCAGGGTGTTTATACTCTAGAGGGCTGTGCCGCGCACACGCAGAAGCCTCAGGCCAGTCTGTCAACCACCCAGGCCTGTGTGCGTCTGGGTCCTTGAAGGCCATGCCCACGTGTCCACACCTCCCGGCTCCGTAGACGGTAGAGGGCTGTGCACCCCTGCACCCACCTGTGGCCCTCTTCTTGGGGGACTTGAGGCTGCGGGTGCGGGCGCCCGGGGAGGCAGCCCCACTCTCGCTCATGGAGTCCGGGGCGGAGGACGCGCTGCCAGTGGCCTCACTGTCACGCCGCAGGCTCTCGTAGCCGCTGCTGCCACCGCTGTGGTGGAAGAGGGCGGTGCGGCCCATGGCGGGGGGCAGCTCCCCGCTCAGCACGCTGCTGTTGTCGCTGCCATGGCCGCTGCTGTAGCGCTGGGGCCGCCGCGGGGCAGTCACCTTGCTGTAGGGGGAGGGCAGGGCCGGGCCTGCAGGAGGCCGCTCCTCCCCTACGTTCACACCGCTGTCGTGGCCGCTGTCTGAGTCCGTCGAGCCCCACGAGGGGCCGCCTCGTCCCGGGGCCCCACTGGCCGACAGCTCGTGGACACGGCTGTGAGCTGCCCGGAGCGCCTGCTTGGTGCCCATGATGGTGCCCCGGCCGGCCTTGGCCCCGACGCTGGGCCCGGCCCGTGGGACCGCTCTGGGACCTGCCACAGGGGCACCGGGACTCCTGCCCACCACAGAGGCTGCCGACAGCTTCGCTGAAGGCCCCAGAGCCCGAGACCCACCAGCCACCAGGCTACGGCCCTTGCCCCCACCAGCAGGGGGTTTGGGGGCCCCCACAGCCTTGGCCACGCTGCTCCTACAGGCAGGAGCTGGACCATGCGTGGGGCTGGAGGGTGGCACACCAAGCTTGGGTACGGCCCGGGGAGGCCGCCCAGGGGCCTCCCTGCCCTTGCTGCTGCTGCTGTGTGCCAGGCCGTCGTACCGCTCCAGAGACGCGTGGCCGGCGGGACGGTGCGCGGTGTCTACCTTGCCGGCCCGGGCCTTCAGGCTGGATGTGGCCCTGAAGACAGCATGGTCAGCCCGGCCGCTGGGCCTGGACTCCTCCTCCCCACGAAGGATGGCAGCAGCTCCGGCTCGCACCAGGCTCACGGCGTGGGGAGGGGCCGAGGCCGGGCTGCTCCTGGGCTCCAGGCTGGACTTTCGAGTGGGAGGGGCCGGGGGGGCCACGCCGCCGGGCCTCGGGAGGAAGCCCGCCTTGGGGGCCACACTCTTCTTGCTGGTGGGGGAGGCCTTCAGGCTGCCGGAGCAGGCCACCACCTCCGCCAGAGCGTCCCCACAGGACACAGCTGGTGTTGTCACACCCAGTGTGGTGGCACCCCTCCGCAGCGGTGGGATCTGAGCCACGGCCTCTGGCCTGCGGGCAGCCCTGGCTGCCACCTCACACCCGTCCACCACCCTCTGGGCACAGGCTAGCATGGCCTGGGCCTCGGACAGCCGGGGGGAGCCCGGGGTGGGGCTGGGGTCCCTGCCAGCAGAAGCTGCCTGGGTGTCACACTCTCCCGCCCGGAGCAGCCACGGGTCCTCAAAGAGGCCCCCATGGCCAGGTGGGCTCTGGCCCAGGCGAGTGCAGCCCACGCGGCTGGCGGCACAGGCAGACCTCAGTTTCCGAGGAAGGCTTGAGTGGATGGTCTGTGCTGTGGACGCCACCCGAGAGGGCCCGGCCTGGGGCTCCCTGCCGGGTCGGGATGGGGCCACCGCTTCCACCTCCCCAGGGCATCGACCCCAGGCTGGCCCGGGACTGTCAGGCCTGTCCAGCTCCAATAACCTGGAGCTGCCGTCCCCCAAGGAACCATGCAGGGCAGGGGGGGCCCCAGGGTCGGGCCCTGCCAGCGAGTCGGGGCTGAAGGGGGGCTGTGGTGTGGGTCCACGGCTGTCGGCAGTGCAGACGCTGACCTCACTGAGCCAGGAGCTGATAGAGGAGCCGTGACCGCTGCCGGCCCAGGCCGCCCCCTCCAGGGGCCCCCCGTCAGGGGCCTGCGAGGTATAGGCGTCAAACTCATCGTTGATGCTGCTGATGATGCTGACTGGCCGGGACCCTGAGGCCAGGGCCTGGAGGGAGCAGTCGCTGCCGAAGCTAGCCAAGCTAGAGGGTCGCCCCGCTCCGGAGAGGCCCCCCAGAGACAGCTCCTCCACCACCGTGAACACCAGCTCATCCTCGCCGTTCAGCTCCACGGGCCGCTGCAGGGTCACCGTGGTGGTGAGCAGGCCCTGCTCTGGACGGCGACTGCTGGCAGCCAGGCGGGGGCAGGTGGACCCAGGAAGCATCGGGGACCTGGCCGCCTGCCCACTCGTGCCCACAGGAGGGGTCCGTGCTACCCCATCAGCACCTCCTCCCCCAGGCTCCTCTGGGGCTCTGCAGGCTTCCAGCAGCTGCGGGGGTGGGGGAGCTGGGCTGGGCAGTGGCCTCCTGCCTCCGCCCACTGTGGCCTTGTCCGGAACCAGCAGCTCAGTCCGGGTGCTGCTGTCCTCTCTCTGGTGACCCCAGACACTGGCCTTGGAAGGCAGCTCAGGAGTACCCTGGTGGGGGTCTGGGCCAGGGCTGCCTCGAGGGGTGCTGGCAGCCATTGGGGTGCCCACGGCCTTCCTGGGGGACGCAGCCTCTGGTGGCGAGGGCTTCCGGCCTCCTCGGGCGGGGCTGGCCTGAACTCTGTCAGTGCCACCCAGGGCTCCCGAGGGGCCCTCGCTGCCGTCCATGCATTCCAGCCGCTCCTGCAGCTCTGCAAAGGTGCTGCAGCGGAAGTGATCTGCATCTCGGGGGCCCTTGGGGGGCCGGTGGCGGCTCAGGGCAGGGATGATGGGCACAGAGTCAGGTGGACCCTCGTTGTCAGTGAGCTCCCGGTCTGACAGCGCCGCCCCACCGGGCCCCACGTAGATGACCGTGTCACAGGACTGTTCACTGCTGGAGGAGTAATCAGGGTCACCGGGCAAGCCGGGGGGCATGCGGTCGGGGTCCAGAGCCACAGTGCGCGGGTGGAAGGGCCGCAGGTGTGGCGGCCGACGGGCAAGGCCTTCCTCGCAGGAACTCTCCCCACCAGAGGAGCTGGAGGCGTACTGGGGGAACAAGAGCGGAGCTGCTGAGCCCGGGCTCCCCCACCCACTCCCCCATCCCACCCCCGATCCCCTAACCCTCTCCGGAGCACAGGCCCAGTGCTGTGGTCACTGTGATGAAAACCACAGTAGCCACCACCAACCATGTCCCACCAAACGCTGGGAGCGGTCCTAAGTCTCAGGTGAAGAACCTAAGTCACCGTTCTTAGCAACTTCACAAGGAAAATGGTGTTAATACCCCTCATTGGGAGGAAGGAGAAACTCAAAAGAGGAGCACGGGTGCCCAGGCCAGCAGCCAGGACTCAGACCGAGGGCTGTGTAACCCCAGAGTACCCCAAACTCCACCCTGCCGCCCCAGAGAGGGGCCCCCAGAAGTCCCTGCAGAGTTGGTGCAGCTCTCCCGAGCACTCCGGGGCCTGTGCAGGGGCAGCAGGCTGGAGCTAGGCCACACAGCAGCTCTGGTTCTGCCCACTATATCCAGGGACCGCAGGCTGGGCTCCCTGCCCACCGGGGAGGGCCACATGGGCACAGCTTCATGACACAGAACGCACAGGAGGGGGTACCCACGCTCCAGGCCACTTGCTGTCCCTCCCCCACCAGGCCAGCAGGGGCCTGCAGTGGACAGAGGGCTGGGGGGCCCCGGGATGGAGCGGGCAGGAGGTAGGGCGCACCTTGGCCTTCTTCCGGCGGAGGCGGTGGATGCGGGCAGCGAGCTGCACGGTGCTGAGCGTCTCCGCATGCTGGGCCGGCGCGTCCGACACATGAGCGATCATGGTGGTGCGGCAGCCAGCGGAGGCCAGGGACTCCTGCAGCAGCATGGTGAGCCTGTGGTCCCTGGAGGACAAGGGGGTTCAGACACCAGGGCTGCAGAGGGAGCTTTGAGGGCAGGCTGGCCGGGGGTGGCCCTGCGCCCAGTCAGGTTCCCACCCAGCTTTGGCAGCAGCCCAGCGTGGGGCACCAGGCAGCCCACAGGGAGTGAGGCCTGTCAGGTGGCAGAGAAGCAAAGGCCCAAGGAGCCGGGGCCCAGAGCAGTGCCGGGCACACCTGACAGGAATCTGGCAGGTCACCAAGGGGCCACCCTGGCTGGCGTCTGCCCAGGGCTCATACTCACCGGTAGGGCACGTGCTTGGCTCCATTGACCAGGGCCAGGATGACGCTGCCCAGGGCTGACAGGGACAGACACAAGGGACCCCCGGCAGCCTCCCCGGCCCTGCCAGGTGCCGCCTCACAGCTGCCCAGGTCGATGAGGTGCAGACGGCTGCGGCCTCCGGACACTGGAACCGCAAGGCAAACAAATGACCGCGTAGCTCAGGCGCCCAGACCCTGCTCCACAGCCCCACCCCAGGCCCAAGCAGAGGACCTCAGGGGACATCCCCAGGGCCACTGGGTGACGGTCCCCTGAGCCTGGGTCTCCACTGACGCGCCTCCCACGAGCACCCAGAGTGCAGGTGTGGCACCTACTTCCTCCCCGGCCGCACTTCTCCACGCGGTGCTGGTAGACGTGCAGCGTGAACAGCATGTGGGAGCTGCCACGGGTGTCCTTGCCACACCCCGCCCGGCTGGTGCTGCGGGCCGCCAGGGCCGCGTCCAGGTAGAAGGCCGCCTTCTCGGCCGTGGGTGCCCGCAGCTCGCTCTGGCTCTGGAGCTGCGGGAAAGGCAGAGGCTGCGGCGTCTTCAGCAGCTCAGGGCCGCCCGCAGCCCCGCCCCCTCCCCAAGGCGGGAGTAGGCCGGCGCACCTGCACCCCACACATGGGGTCCTCCCTCAGGTAGACTCCCGGAGACTGGGCATCCTGGAGGCTGCTGGAGGCCACCTCAGCCAGCAGGTCCCGCAGGCTCTGGTCACGGCCGCACACCTCCACGGCCGAGACCCGGACAGAGAAGCGGGTGCCCATCCTCTCCTTGCGCTCCTCAATGAGCCGGAAGAGCCAGGAGATGGCGCAGGGCATGATGCCAAGGCTCTGGGGTGAGCTGTCCTTCCCGATCATGGTGTACGACTTGCCTGGGGACCACACGGGCGTCAGGCACCGCCACGCACCACATGCCACGTGCCACACGAGGAATACCACGTGAGGGACGCCACTCAAGCAGCCCCCAGAGCCCAGCCTTCCTGGGGTCCCCAGGGCCAACCTGGGGCACTGAGATCTCAGGCTACTTGGATCCATCCTAAGCCTCTGCCTTTTAGTTCTGCGGAGGTTCAGCTTCCTCTCCACAAGCTCTTCACCCCACATGCCCACCACTGCCCATGTGTAGAACCAGCCTCCTTTGCCACCGGAAGCCATCAGCAACCACTGTGATGAGGATGGAAGGGGGTGGCCAGCAGGACCCATCTAGGGTGGGGCAAGGGCGCTCACCCAGGCTCATGTGGCCAAAGGAGAAAATGCAGCCATCAGCCCCGCTGACCACCGACTGGAGCACGTCGGCCACGGTCCCCGAGCAGACTTCCGCCTGGGGGGAGGCACAGAGAGTCAGGCAGGTGCCCAGGCCCAGGGGTGGCGGCCCCTTCCTCCTGCCATGTCTGTGGGCCCGAGGCCAGTCTGTCCTGGCACATGCAGGCAGTCGGCCCACAAGGAGATTGGGCTGCACACCCAGGACCAGGGACAGATCTCCCACGTGCTCACGGAAGGCACGGAACAAACAAAAACAGGGCCCAGAACACACGCAGGATGGACCGGTCAGACATGTGCACACGCACCCGCAAAGCACAGCAGTCCCGCTGCCGGGGGCAGACCACGACACGGAGACAGACAGACACGGGGACACGGGTGCACCGCACGGCACCAGCAGCAGCACTGGGCGCCCAGAGCCCACAGCCAAACAGCTGCTCAGAAAGCATCCTGGGAGGGCGGGCTCAGGAAAACCAGGCGTTTCCCTGCGGACTTGGCCCAGAGCCTCAGCAGGGGCAGGTGAGGACACCCAAGGAGGCTGGGCCGGGTGACGAGGGAGGCAAGCCGGCAGGCCCCGCAGGCAGTGGGCCCCCCTCGCGCACTCTTCCTCTGCACTCCGCACAGAGAAGCAGGTACAGATCGGACCCAGGTGCTGAGCCAGCAGCCCGGCCCCAGGCCCCCAGGAGGATGCCTGCCCGTACCTGCTCAGAGTCCTGGGGGAACACAGCATCGAAGGCAAACATCTTGGGAACTGCAGCCGTGGCGGCTCGCCGGGGCCCTGCGCTGCCCGGGGGACCAGCGGCCGGATCGTAGAGGATCACCTGCTTCTTCCGGGGGTCCACCTTCAGGAAGGACATGGCCTCCGCCGAGCGCTGGGTCCCCTGTGCCGGCCAGATCCGCAGCATGACCTTCACCTGGGCAGAGGCGGGAAGCACCTGAGAAGCTGCCTCCGCCCAGCTGGCCGGTAATTACAGGGCAGGAAGGGCCCAGCTCGGGTGGGGACAGCAGGCCAGGCCTCACATGGGCACCCCCACTGCAGGAATGTGGACACCACGCCCCTGCTCCAGGCAGGAGCAGATCCCATATGAGGTCAGCAGAGCAAGGAGAAGGTGAGGACTGGGGAGAGGCAAGGCCGGTGCACAGCCTGTGCCCACCCAACGAGTGGCAGAGCGAGGGGTCGCAGGCTCCAGAGGCCTCCATGAGAAGATGGACGGATGCTCAGGTCACGTAGGGCAGGTCAGACCAGAAGAGGGCAGGAGGGAGGAGCAAAGCCCCCAGGTCCAGCCCCTCCAGGCTGCTCTCCCAGGCTGAGCCCGAGCACTTGCAAGATAAGGGAATGAACCGCCCCACAGAGGTGTGAGAGCCGCGGAGGGGTGAGAGCCGTAGAGGTTGGTACTGCCAGGGGAGGGCTCCAGGGGCATGGCTCCTCTGACCTGGGCCAGCTGAGGGAACTGAGCCCTGGCACCCCGTGGCCTGCAGGACTAGGGTCAGCAGAAAGCAGGGGAGCCCATTCAAAGGCAAACGAGAAGGGCCAAGACAGGAAGCATCCCACCCATGGGAAGATGCAAATTCTGACGCCTCGGCCTCACCTGCCCCACTTTGGGCTTAGGGAGGCTGAGGCGGGGGTGGTGGTGGGCAGGCTGAGGGTGGTGCTGGGATTCCAGCCTGACCTCCCAGGCCTCCCAGGCCGGCAGGGAACCAGGCAGCCCTCATGCTGGGCAGAAGCAACGGTGTCGCCAAAGCAAACACACAGATCTCAAACTGTGCCCCACACAGGCAGGCAGGGGGCTTGGGAAGACCCTGACAGCAGCCCCAGCACCCCAAGAGGGGACAGTTGCCAGGGAGGGGCAGAACCCAGGATGCCAGAGCCCAAAGCAAGCACTGCAAACACTCCAAAACCCAGGTGCAGCACGGACGCCCCGACAGGCAGATCCTGTGTGTGGATGCCGGGGCGGGGGCTCTGACCTGGCAGAGGCTGCACCCACGAGAACCTCCCTGAACCAGGGCTCCAACGAGGAGCCAGATACAGGCCCCAGTCCCTGCTGGAGGACACCACAGACCACTCTGCGCTGAAATCTCTGATTTCTCCACTATAGCGTAAATCAAATTACCCAAGACTCATTTCAGAGCCAATATTTTTCACAGATTTAATTGTAAGTGACAGATACATAACGCCGGCAAAATTGGTTTACCATGGGTAGTTCACACCAGGCACCATCTACTCCCCCTGGGCACGGGGCACATTGATATGCAAGCCGCCGGAGCCAGGAGTGCCCGCTCTCTGGGGAGCAGCGTGAAGAAACACTTTTCTATTGTACTGCTCAGAACCTGGGCTCCATTAGGCGAGAATCGATTCTTTTATTCCCCCAACGACAAGAACAAAACTATTTCATTTCCAGACGCCGCCACAAAGCAGACGAAAACGTGCACTTCCCAGTAATTTTTGGCAATTTTTTTTCCAGCGTGAACTCCTCACACTTCAAGAGCCAAATGGGTTCTGCAGATTTGAGAGAATTCCTAGTGGGAAGGAGTGGCATGGCGAGAACCAGGGTTCAGCTCTCGACGTCTGTCCGCCCTTTTCACCTGCACCATTAATCCCAGAGCAGACTCACAACCAGGAGAGGGGTGCGGGCCTCCCCGGGGAGGGCACAGAGCAGCCCACGGGAGGGACACCGGCCGTCCAGCCTGCCCCACACTGCCCTGGTCCCAGCGCAGGCCACCGTCTGCCAGGAGAGGACAGTGGGGAAATGGCAGGGTCTTTGCAGGAGAAGGCACAGCAAGTCTGTCCCCTAAATGTTCAATCATTACAAAGCCCCGCTGAATAGCTGCCTGGTAGGGAAAAAACACATTTTGCATTAAAAAAGGGCTTCCAGCTCTGGAGAGGTGGCCCAGGAGTCGGGGGTGGGACGGGGGCTGGGGGGGGAGGCTGCTCGGCACCCACCCAGACAGGGATGTCTTTTTAATACCACAATGTGATGAATTATCTTAAGTAGCACATTAATGTCAGAAATTGAACGTAATCTAACTTCTTTTCTGTGACAATATTAAACATCTTTCAGGCAGCATTTCTGACTATGTGACATTAGTGCTAATAACACCGGGGAGCGGGCGTGGGGGGGCGTGAAGGGCAGGGAGCTGGGGTGGGGGGGGTGGGGAGCTGGAAGGCTGGTGGCCAAGGGCTCCATGGGGAAACACTGAGCGCTCAGGGACAGGGTGGGGGTGTGACTGCCTTGGGGAGAAGGGAGAAGCCCCACCAAGGCTGCCCCCAGGAGGAGGTGGGGCAGGAGCTGTCTCCCTGAGAAACTCGGGGCCCTGGGAACAGCAGTGGCTCAGTGCAGTGGGCTCCTGAAAGAGCTGCTGACTCCTCTGCGCACCCCCCGCACAGATGGCACAAACAGGCTGAGTGCCAGGCCCAGGCCAGAGCCAGGGCCCTGATCACAGCCTGGGTGGGAACCTGGATGCTGCCTGCCCTCCAGCGCCCACACCTGACCTCAGCGTCACCTGGTCTCAGCATAGTTCTGCAGCCCACAGCACCCACTTGCCCTGTCTCAAGGGGACTGTTGAGGGTGAGGAGGATCCAGATGCCCCAGCCAGCCAGGCCTGGGCCCAAAACACAGGCCGATGCCGCAGGCTCAAATCCCAGCGGACTGCGGAAAAACAGCCCGTGCCAGGCGCACGCATGCAGGTCAGGAGCCCCCTCCTCCCCTGGCAGTGCTGGGCGTAGAGATGTCCAGGGAGGCAGCGACCCCCAGCCTAGCCCCCAACTCTGGCTCCACGCACCACCCCCGCCTCACCCCAGGCTCCGCCTTGCCCCAACCCCAGCTGAGCAACCACGAGTCCACAGTCCAGGTCACAGAGCTTCCCCTGCCGTGGGACCTCGGATACAGAATGTGGCCTCCGGAGGATGGAGATGCCAGGTGCCCGCCAAGCCCTCCTCAGCACAAACGGAAACCAGCGCCCAGAGGGACAGGCTGTCCATTCAGACCCACGCAGCCGCGGGGCCCTCAGGGTGGAGGCCTGAAGTCAGGGAGATCAGAAGGCTCCCGGTGGTCACACCACAGGCTCCCCTCTAGACACACCTGCAGCTCCACGGTGCCAACCGCCTGACAGCCCCACCCGGACCCGCCATGGCCTCCAGGCTGGTAGGAGCTGTCAGGTCCGCCCCACAGGCCACCCCAGAGCCCCTGTGACCCACAGTGGCCCTCCCCGGGGACCCACTGCTGCCCCAGACCAGTAGCCACTGTCAATTCAGGCCAGGGCTGGCCTGGAGAGGTGGGGGGGGCTCGAGTCACTGAAATGAGCGTTCCAGGGGCTACAAGTACAATGCTCACGACGCTACAGGCGGGCAGGGAGCACAGCCGCCCAACTGCACCATGAGGGCGGGGCCCGGCACACAGTCACTGAACACCCTTCCCCACGGCCGGCCTGTTCGGAGCCTCCTGCTGGCCTGACACCTCCCAAGCTCTATCAAAACCCCAAGGTGTGGGTGCCAGGAGCCCCTCCAGGACTACACAGCTGTGAGCATCAGGCACCCTGGACCCAGTACAGCTAGGGCAGTAGGAGGGGCCTGTGGCACCCCAGGCCCAGGGACAGGGGCCTTCTGCCAAGTGGTCTCCAACATAGGCACAGCGTCCCCTCCAGATCCTGTCCCTGGGAGCTGAGCCCCTGGGAAGCATAGGCCAACTGAGTCTGGAGGCACGGAGCCTGATGGCCCATGTGGGGCACGGAGCCTGCAAGGCCTCCTCCAGGCTTGGAAGACGGCAGTGCTCTCGGGGTGCTAGGGTGGGAGGCGGTTGGCTGCAGAGCAGGCAGAGGGGAGGGAAAAAGCCGCAGGGGGCACACCACAGGTGTGGGATCCAATCCTCACCTCCAGAGCCGTGTGACCGACTTCCCACCTTCCATGAGCATGAAGGGCCCACCACACTCCATGGGCACAAGAACCAGGCAGTGCCAGCACCCAGCACATGGCAGGGCTGCCATCTGGCCAGGGGCAGGTATTTCTCTAAGACTCGATGGGCACAGCCAGCAAGCCCCAGACCCCAGGCTCAGAGCTCCGGGGGCAGCCAGGAGGCAGCCATAAGCCAGCCTGTCCCATGAGTGATCCAGGCCCTGTGCTCTCCCAGGCCGCAGTCTTCCCATCTGGAGCGCGGCGCCAGAAACACCCCATAACACATCCCCCACCCACAGTGCGGGCCCACCTAGACACGGTGACTCCTGAGAGCAGAGGGTCCCCTCCTGTCCTCCAGGCCGAATCTCAGTGGAGCCTGCAAAAGGGGCTTCCCTGGATCAAACCCAACCCTTAGTGCCTGGGAGCCCCGTGACCTGGCTGACCTCGTACTGAACCTAGCACATGCTCCGGGGCCCCCAGGACATGCCACTCCCCACCCGTCCCCACAGCCCCAGCCCAGCACAGGCCCCCCAGTTCCCTGCTGCCACCTGGGCCTCAGTCTCCCCATGGCACCCCACTGACCACCCTTATCCAACGCAGAGAAGGAAGTGGAGGCCTCTCCACTCCTGTACCCCTCCCGCGACTTCTCAGGTGTCCCTGGCCTCCCCACCCAGGGCCCCGACCTTGGGCTGCATCTACCTTCCCAATGCTTCCGGGGTTGTCCTTGGTCTTGGAGGTGGCCCTGAGCAGGCAGGGGGGTGCTGGGGGCGGCCACAGCTGCAGGACCCCGCTGAAGTCGGTGGGGTAGGTAGAGGCGCCGCGGGAGGCTGGAGGCGGTGGCGGGTGGGGCTTCTTGCGCTTGGAGGCCAAGCTGAGCTTCTGCACAGCCCTGGGAGGAGAGGTGGCAGGATCAGTGGTGGGAGATGGCAGTGTCCTGTCACCTGCCTGCGAGTCACCAGGCGGTCCCAACCTGGGACCTCATCAGCCACCATCCCAGGAAGCACAGCCTGAAACGCGGCTGTGAGGCCCACGCTCCACTGTTGCAAGTGGACGGTCCAGGCTGCGGCCTCCATGGTGTCTGCGCCCCGGGGGCTCCATCCAGCATTTGGACCGGGCTTGCAGCAGAGGGTCCAGGCCGGTGACAGGGGTCCAGACCAACACAGGTCGGGCCCTCCCTGCACTCTGCACCAAATGCCACCCCCACAACCAGGCCCGTGCCCTCATCCGCCACCCGCAGTGGGGGCCAGACAGTGAATGCTGCTCCTGCCTGCCCAGGCTGTGGGCAGCCATGCACAGCTGTGATCTGGGCACATCCACCTAGCTTGCCTGTGCCTCAGTTTCCACATCTCCAAAGCGGGATGAGGTGACAATGGAGGCCTGGGTGTTGCCCTAATGAACGGATGCACTCAAGGTACCCAGCACAGTGCCCGCATACAGGAGGGGCTCAATTAATGCTGCTGTCAAGGTTACTATGCCCTAGTCCCCAGTGAGGCAGCCTTGCCCCTTGCCATACTCCATGGCCCTAGAGCCATCCAGGAGCCACTGCCCCACTCCAGGGCCCCCATGGCCCCTGCCACCCTTGCCACTCAGGGCTGCTGGGAAGTGCCCCCACTGTCACCCTGCTCCTCAGCCAGGCTGAGTGCCTCCCGACCCCGCAGCCTACCCTGAAGCTCAGCCTTGCCCCAGCACCTCCAAGGGCGGGGGATTCCTGCACCCACAGCACCCCCAGGGAACTCCAGAAGTTACAGAGTCTCCTGAAGCTCCAGACCACAGGACCTCTCAGGTAGAGGCTGACACCTGGGTTTAACATACCCGCCAGGGGAGGCCAAGGCAGGCTTGGGAGCCACTGGGGTGGACTCCCATGGACCTCGGCATGCACACACATACAGAGACACACACAGACACACAGAAACACATGCACACATACAGAAACACACACAGACACACAGAAACACACACATGCATACAGAAACAGAAACAAACGCACGCATACAGAACCACACATAGACAGAAACACACACACGCATACAGAAACACAGATAGAAACACATGCACGCATACAGAAACAGAGACACAGACACATAGACAACACACGCATGCACACAGAAACACACAGAGACAGACACACAGAAACGCACACATACAGAAACACAAAGACACACAGACACACACGGAGACATAAAAACACACACATGCATACAGAAACACAGAGACACACAGAAACACATGCATGCATACAGAAACAGAGACACACACAGATACAGAGACACACACGTGCATACAGAAACATAGACACACAGACACATAGAAACACACACATGCATAGAGAAACACAAAGACACACAGATACAGAGACATACACGTGCATACAGAAACAGACACACAGACACATAGAAACACACACATGCATACAGAAACACAGACACACACACAGATACAGAGACATACACATGCATACAGAAACACAGACACACACAGACACATAAAAACACACACATGCATACAGAAACACAGAGACACACACAGATACAGAGACATACACGTGCATAAAGAAACATAGACACACAGACACATAAAAACACACACATGCATACAGAAACACAGAGACACACAGAAACACACACATGCATACAGAAACACAGAGACACACAGAAACACACACATGCATACAGAAACACAGAGACACACACACAGATACAGAGACATACACATGCATACAGAAACACAGAGAGACAGACACAGACACAGGCATGCATAGAAACACACACGGAGACACAGAGACATTCAGAGACATGGGCATACAGAGATGCACACACAGAGACATGCACGCAGAGACACGGAGACACACAGAGACACATGCAGAGATAGAGACACAAAGACACACACAGACGCACATACAGAAAGACACAGGCACACACTCAGAGACAAGCACACTCAGACACAGAGACAGGGGTACACAGACACACACAGAGACGCACACAGAGTGCAGGCCCGCGCAACTCTGAGCCTTGGCTATGCTAACCTGCTGCTGGGGACGTGTGCCCAGGTCAAGTCACTGTGCCATGCCTGCTCACGGCCCGCACCCTCGTAGGGCCCCACAGCCTCCCAGCACGTGTTCTGCCACAGCCACCCAGAGCCCCCCTCCGGCTTGTGGGCCCGCCAGCACAGGGACACTAGGATGCCACAGGGGTGAAGGGACACACACACAGGGTGTCACCACCTCCAAACAGGAGGCACTCCCACACAGGGCCAGAGGCCAGGATGCCACCGGGTGAAGGGTGTGGTTGACCCTGCCCACTGGTGCTCTGCCGACCCATCCTGGGCTCCTCTGTCCCCTAATGTGCCCCATGCCCCCCACAGCTCTCGGCCTCTCAAGTCTACCGGAGTCCCTGAAACTGGCCCCAGTGTGGGAGGACCTGCACCCCGTGCCGGGCCCGGCCTCTCGCTGCCCGGCCGTGGCGGCTAGGTGCTGGCGTTTTGCTTAACTTCTTTCATCTTTAATAGGAGTTGTCTTTTAAGAGACCCCAGGGACGGCTTTCCTCCTAGTGAGGTGTCATCGTGGAAAATAAAAGTAATCTACGGCACGTGGCGGAGTCCTTAACAGGGCAGTCGGGCGGCGCCTGCAGCCACCCAGGCAAGACAAGAGGCCAGGCCGGGGGCTGCCAGGAGCAAGAATCCCAGGAACCAAACCCAGGGCCACCCAGGAGAAGCCCAGATCCCTCCAGGTGTGGGAGGCCTGCCACCTTGGGGACACAGGTTGTCTGCCCACAGCTGGTGGTGGCAGTGGCACCGGCATCTGGGAGTCCAGGCTTGTGTGCCCGAGACCTTCAGACCTCACCCAGCATTGACCCCATACAGTGCCTAAGCCTCGTCTCTAAGAACCCCACAACTGTCCCTTGTCCCCTCCTCGCCCAAAGACCACACCAATCAGAGGCAGGATGGAGGCCGGGGAGGTCGCCCGCGCTGTGTCTGTGTGCCTCTGCGTCTCTCCACGGTGCTAGAAGCCCGGGCGGAGGGGATCTCTGGGACGAGCAGGGGGCAGAGCCACAGAGCCACAACTCAAACCTCGTAGTGACCCCCAGAGGGAGCAGGCAGACTGGGCAGGGGTCTGGGCGACACCAGAGGTTGGCAGGCGGGCTGCACCTGCCCGTTTTGGGGCACAGGCAGCAGGAGGCTTGGATTTCACCAGTGGCTGCTTTTGGGGGTCTTCCTGCCCACCCAGCACCCCAGCATCAGCCTCATGTCCCAGGCCACCACCCCACAACCTTGGCTTACACCTGGGGTCCCAGCTCTCTCAGGGTAGGGACAGGGGAAGAGCGGGGCACTGCAGGTGCAGGTAGGAAGCCCCCTAGCTGATAAACTGGGCAGGCAGGGCTGAGGACAGTCCCCCTGGGGGCCCTGATAAGGAACAGGGCCTCCCTGGACCCCTTTCCTCCTCTGGAAATAGATGTGGGGACACCCAGCATGTACCCGTGCTGGAAGGTGTCGGCTCAGCCTCAAGTCCATGGGCAGGTCACGCCCACCTAGAGCCGGCTCCTCGCCCCTCCCCCGCAGCTCCCCCAGGCTGGGCGGGGTCAGGGTACCAGCTCCAACCTGAGGCTGTGGGCGATAGGGCATGGGCACCCACACCTCAAGCCTCCAGGGGACATGGAGGCCGGGCCAGCACTGGAGATGAAGCCACACTTGGAGAAGCCAGAGGGAGATGGAAGCCAGAGCCTCAGGTCTGCAAAGGCCATAACCAAGCACACGGCCACCAGAAACGCCACGAGGGTTCTGCCCCTCCACTGACCCTCGTAGGAGCAGCACAGACCTCAGGTGTGCCTGGGCCGCAGTGGCACACACAGGCCCCAGGCCGCCCGGACAGAGGCTGGCCCCGGCGTCCTCTGCACTTCCACCGGCCCTGGAGGTCTAGAAGGTTGTTTGCCCCACGTGTGCGTCCCACAATCTGACCTCACTTGGGCGCCCCTCCTCCTGGGGCCCTTCGCCGACATGCTGCACCCAGCCTGCTGGCCCTCCCGGCGCCTGCTTTCACAGGCTGGCCTCACTGGCATGACTCAAGGCCCATCACTGCTCTAAGGAGGCCTGAGAACGGGCACTTTCTCCTCTGATGAAATTCAGGCCCCGTGGAAACGCCCGTCAGACACAGAAACAGCAGCCCTCACCTGGCTACCACGCTTAGCTTCAACAGCCCTTGAGGGCTCCTAGCCTTGTGAAGGCAGGAACTTGCTTTCTGGGCAGTGGGGATGGTCTCCCCCAGGCTACAACAGACGCCGCCCACACCAAACACTGCCAGGGAGCGGCAGCCCTCGGTGGGCAAGCCTGAGGGGTTTGACTCTGAAGGGAAGACTGAAAAAAAGTAGGAACTTCACCTGCATATGCAGCCCCTGTCCTCACAAGACACCTCCTCCAGGAAGCCTGCCCTGATGCCCCGAGACGGGTGTCCCCAGCCCCTGCACCTCTTGCTTCTATAGGAACCGCCCCACTGTGAGACACCAGTTTACACAGCTGTGTCCCTGACAGCAGGGGCCCTGGGGGCAGATGCTCACAGAGGATGCTCAGAACACGCAACAGTGAGGATGAGTAAGAGTAGGCTCCGCACCCCCAGAGCCACTGGGTGTCCCACTGGGTGTCCCACTGGGTGTCTTGCCGCAATCCACAGCCTCGCCTGGCTCATGGGTCCTGGCCATCCATTCATGTAAACAGAAAGGGAAATATTTTCCTTTTTACAGAGAAAAATCACCTCTTCCAAACAAGAGGGTAATTTCACAGGCAGTTGGCCTTGATGGCAAGGCCCTTAATTACCCCAAAGAGACACGAAAGCCTGAGTGGTGGCAGGCAGGAATCAGTTACAGGCAACCCAGAGCTTCCACACTGGCCGGGTGAGGCTGGTGGACAGAACCCACCCTCCCTACCCACCTCACCCCAGGGGCACCTGCCACGGGCTGGACCTGCCCCACCAAGGAGCCAGAGCAGGCATCAGGGGACCCCAGCAGGGTCCTCCACACCTGCAAAGAGGACCCTGGGCCCCAGCTGGAGGCAGCTGGGGACAGAGGCATCAGCAGCTGCGACTCCCAGCCGGGCTGTGGCCAGCCCTTCCCGTGTCCTGGATGTTCACCCACAGGCCAGAAGATGGGTGGGGACCCCTCTCCAGACAGTGCCTTCCATGTGGGTCCCTGGCTAAGCCTCTGGGCAGTGCCCCCCCTCCACCAGCGTGGCCCTGCCTCTGGGTGTCAGCCTGACCATCCATGGGCCTGGCCATCCAGGCAGACATGGGGGTCTCTGCTGAGGCCACAGTGGGGTGGAGAGTGGAGGCCTTGGGTACCTGTGAGCACCATGAGGTGCCCCCCACCTAAGAGAAGCAACCTCCCTTGGCAGTTCTTCCAGAAACATTTGATTTGGGGTCTGGGAAGGGACCCCGACACCAGCACAGCAGCAGACAGGCGAGACTGTGATGGTGGAAGCATCTCAGAGGTCCACTGCAGAGGCTCCCAGCACCGGCACGAAGGATCGGGGCCTCAGACAGTCGTCAGAGTCACCAGAGCCTTCAGAGAACTCCTCACCCTGGGGGCCACCGCCCGCACGCCCCACCTTTGCGAACACTCGCTAGGCCAACCCACTGAGCTCTGTCACAGCTATGTGGCCTCAGTCCCTGCACCCCCAGCCACCCCCAGGGGGTGATGGCTCAGCCGCTGCTCTATCTATGCTCCTGTTAGCATTAACAAACCCCAGGCACCCGGGCACCCACAGGGATCACTCCACACCCCAGCTTCCCCGTGTGGAGATGAGGAGCCCAGAGACCACTGGAAGAGTCAGGGGCAGCCTGAGGCTGGTGCTCTAGCCGGGGTGGGGGGTACTTGTGGGCAGCAGCAGAGCCAAGACTCACCCCAGGCCCACAGGATTCAAAAACCCAAACTCCTGATCTCTGCCCCATACTGTCTCCACTTGGCAATGCTGCCTGCCAGACTCCTACTCAAGCCTCAAAGCCCACTCCCTTAGAGGCCACTCTGCCCTGGCTGCTGCATGGGTCCTGTGCTGCCATCTAAGGCTGCCTCCACAGAGGTGCCCCTCCGTCCCTCCAGACTGGAAACTTCCCAAGGTCAGGGCAGGGGCTGGGGTCAGCACCGCCCCTCCCGGGTCCTCTGCAAGGGTGGAGGCAGGAGCACGGAAGCTACCCTTAGCACATGCCCGAGACCCTGGGGCAGGGGCTGAAGCTCCACTGTCTCCTGGTGGGCTCGCCCCCTACTCTGAGCCACAGCCCCACACCCATAAAAGCCAGGAGTGGACAGCCCCTCTGATCTCACCCCTGAGGGTTCAGGGTGCCGCTGTCCCACAGAGGAGGTCTCCCACCACCGACCCCAGCCCATGTCAGCACGTCAGGCACCCATTGACTGAGCCCACCTACCAGGACGTCCCCCACCACAACCTGACCCATGACCTGTCACCCGCAGTGGCCTTGCAGAAGCCGCTGAGACCCAGGGTGCCTAACAGGCTGGAAGTAATGGCAGCCAGCAGCGCCCCCACCTCGGGAGACCTGCCTCGGGTCCCAGCCTACGCACGGGTTTCTATGGTAACTTCCCAAGGTCAGAGGCAGCACCGCTGGGGAGCAGCACCAGCCTCGGCTCCCAGACAAAAGGCAGCAGGGCCACTCTGGGGGCTCCAGGTCACCCACCAGGCAGCCCGGGGGCCGACACCCCACCCTTGCTTCCCAATGTCAGGACCCTCCTCGGGCACCAGGGCCCTTAGCATCAGGGACGGGGGCAGCTCTGAGCACTAGAGCTATTCTTTCTTTTCTGGCAGTCACCACATTTCAAATCCTCGTGCCACAAAGGATCAGGAGCATGGCCACAGGGCCGTGCCCAGTCCAGCCGCCCAGCCCTTTGATTCAGGACGAGGCAGGGTGGGACGGGGTGGGCTGGCACACACACGGGGTACCCCAAGCAGCCTGGGCAGGACCCCCACCCACTCCCAGCAGGGTCCCAGCCAGCCGAGTTCTCAGCACCTAACTGGGGTGGCACTGAGGCCACACCGGTCACGGGCGCGGCCTGGCTGAGCTCCCATGCAGCGGTGTGCTCATCAGCCCTCGGCCCCGCACACAGCAGCGACAATGCCCTAATCACATGCCCTGTCACTCCGCAGTCAGACCGCACAGTCCCCAGGGCCAGCGCTGATAAGACTCCCTCCTCGCCAGCCGCCGGGCGTGAAGCATGTTCAAGCTTATCAGTACCTCACGGGGCTGCTAATGGGACAGCGGCCCGCGGCTGGGCTTGCCATTACCAGGCATTATGGCAATTACATTCTGTAATCCGTGTCCTTACACCACCGGGATGAGAGGAGGCCCTGCCACAGGTGCGCAGGACCGAGGGCCCCGCTGGGAGGGCCCAGAGGAGGCTCCCACGCCACGCTCCTCCACGCCAACTTCCCTCCCACCCCTGCTCTGCTGTTCCCTCTGCCTGGCCCACCACATCCACACCAGCAGTTGGTCCATGACTGGTGCCTGCAGGGCCTCGGGCTTGGCACTAAGGCAGTGGTGGGGGAGGGGGCATAGAGAAACCAAACACCCCGAGCTCAGGGCTTAGGAAGGGACCAAGCGACGTCAGACATGGTCACCCGATGTGGGCCGCTGCTGGTGGAGCTGGCCCTGCTGACCACAAGCCCGGCTGGTACTGTGGGCACCATGGGCACCTGCCCAGGCCCCTGCTGCCCCTCCCCTTGTGCTGCTTCGAAGGCCAGCCGGTCATCTCCGTGGCCCCAGCCCGCACCCGCCCCAGCAGCCCCTGATGTGCACGGCTGATCTGCCTCCCTCCCGGCCAGCTGCATTCTCCAAGCTTCACAGACATTTTCTTGCTGCATTCACAACGATTCTATGAGGAGGAGCCCAGCTGACGAGAGGAAACAGGCACAGAGAGGTTAGGTGATTTACCCAAGATTGCACAGCTCAGAAGGAGCAGGGACTGGGCTCCAACCCAGGCAAGGTCCTGGCACAGAGCCCTTCCTTGGCACTGCTCCCCTGAGGGTGACATGCCCCCGACATTCCTCTTGACACCGACAGACAAGCACTGCCCTGGCATGGGCTCCAAGAGGCTGGCAGGTGGCGAGCTGCTCAGCAGCTGTGACCGACTGGTCTTGGCAGCAAGCGTGGCCGAGGTCCCCCAGGAAGGGCCCGCAGGTCCCCAGGGACCCAGAGCCAGGACCATGCCCTCCCGCACACTGCCCTGCCCACGAGGCTGCCCAGGACGTACCTTATGAAGAAGGAGGCTGCAGTGGAGGGGCCTGTGGAGCCCCCCACCGAGCCCGGGGTCGGGGTGACCAGGGCCGATGTGCAGGCCCCACCACGGCCCCAGGCCTTCGACAAGCCATCAGGGCCTGCCATGGGGGCGCCTTCTCGGACGGAGTCTGCCACTGCCACAGCAGCCACCGCTGCCTCAGCCTGGAGGGAAGGAGAGAGCGCGTATGAGGAACCCACGGGCAGAGATACCACCGCCCCCAGGCCCCAGGAGTGGGAGAGACAGGCCTGGGCACCCCGGAGTCCAGAACACTCCTGGGGGTGCTGCACCCTCAGGACCCAGCCCATGAAGCCGGGAAGGCCCCAGAAATCAGGGCTGGGAGAGAGGGCCAGTGGGGAAGGCCTGCCCGGGCCCTGAAGTCGCATCCCCAGCTCCAGGGTGCCGGTGGTCGGCCCCAGCAGGCCTCCTTGGAGGCAGAGGGGGAGGCAGCTGGCCGCCCAGGAGCCGGGCTTTCCGCCTCTCCCCCATCAAGCTCCAGAATCCCAGTGACCACAATGGTCAAGACCGATGAACACAGGACCCCCACCCTCTCACCCCTGTGCCGCCTGGGAGCACCCAGCGGCATTAATTGGAGAAGAAACCACAATAAATATTTGGCAGGAGCGCTAATTGCGCACGCATGGTGATGTATGACGCTCCCTAGGCTGAAATACTACCCTGGCATTTCCAACTCATTAGCTCAGATAAATCCCAGAAAGGGAGGCCGCCTCATAACGAAGCACAAACGTAATTAAACGCCCGGGACGGCCCGGCCAGCGTGAGCTCCACCTCCACACGCTCTGTTCCCACACACGCCTGGCCCCGAACCCCAAGCCAGACCTGGGTGGCATAGGGGCATGCGACCCCTGGCTGGGCAGGGAAGGCTTCAGCCCGCCACCCATAACCGCTGCCCCTTCCCCAAGCCCTCCAAGGACCCCCTTGGGCACCATGGCCTGGTCACGGTTTCCCGGCTGCCAAGTGTCATTCGGCCCCAAGTGTCCAATCTACAACCACGGCCCATGGTGTGCTTTGTGCCCAGGGTAGCAGAGGACTGGGTCCCCATGCTGAGAGGACGTGGGCTGGTCTGGAGGACTCAGCTTCCTCAGGGTGTCTCACGTGGCACGGGCCAGAGGCCAAGCATGGCACATCAAGAGAACAAGCCGCTGCGGGGCCCCAGAGGGATGCTCCAGACGGAGGCCCTGCCGTCGAGGCAGTCTCCCTCCTCACCCCGTGGAGGGCTCACCCCGCCCAACCCCTGTCCGGCACAAGCTTCCAGGCCCCACAGGTGCTAGGACAGAACCAGGTCTGGGGCAGGAAGTTCCGTTCACAGACAGCCCCAAGACCTTTAGGCTGGACAACACTGGGCACCCTCCCAGACCCTAGGCACCAGCCACTCCGGGGCTTCCATGAAGGACTGGCCAGTAACGGAAAAGGGTGAACCTGGGACCTGGAACAGCTCACCGGACACTGTGCCATCACACCACACCCACCACCAGCCTGCAGGGCAGGAACTCCTGCACATCCCTCTGCACCCAGCCTGGCCAGCCCTCTCCTCCAAGCAGCCCCCTTGCCTCAAATGTGGATTCTATTTTATCACTTAATATACGTGTGCTCCCTATCAAAGGCCTAAACTCCTTAGCTGAGCAGACAGGCGCAGGAATGAGTTATCTTTAAAGTTGCAACGTCAGCAGCAGGTCCTCAGCCCCTCAAGTAGAGCCACATCTGGCTGAGCAACCCCAGGCATGGCACTAGCACCCAGGGCCCGTGCTCCAGGGGGCCAGGGCCAGGGGCGTACCACCCACAGCCAGCACGGCACCCACAGGCAGCTGGTCAACATGGCACCACCCTGGGGCCACATTTGGCATCCGGGCCCAGGCCCTATCAATCTCCAGGAGGCACCAGGATACCCTGCCTCCCCCGCTGGTCAGGGGCACCGAGGCTGGAGGGGCCACAGCAGGGACAGAGCCGCAGTGCGGAGCCCACCCGGCCCCTCCAGCCCCTCCCACAGGGCCCGAGCCCTCCCCCGTCTCAGGCCAGCCTCCGGCCAGAGGTTCCGGCCCCGCCCAGCAACGGTGCAGGCCTGCGGCCAGCTGCGCCTCCCCGCACTGACCTGTCTCAGGAGTCCGGCACGCGCCTCGGCTCCACCATCCCACGCGCTGCCGGGACACCGCCCCATCCGCCGGGACGGCCACTGCCAATTCCTGCCGGAAGCAGAGCCCAGGCATGCCAAAAGAAGCCGTCTGGCAAAGCGAGAGCCGGGGGCAGGGGAGGACGGCGAGAGGGAAGACCACAACACAGGGGCAGAAGAGAGCGGGGCGGGCGGCCAAACAGAACACGTGACGGAGGTGCCACGGCAGCCACGGGAGGAAACGCGGCGGGGGACAGCGTGAGGCCGGAGGGCACACAGCCGAGGGCCCTGCCCCAGCAGGAGCTTCTGAACCACAGCAGGCACCAGGCACCCGGCAGAGAGCACCTGCCACCTCGGGGGGCACAATTAGGAAACGCCAAGCTAACCCTTTCCTCAGGAGCCCTCTAGGCCTGCACAGGTCTGTAAGGTCTGGCCCCCGAAAGACACCAGCCCCCAAGAGAAACGCTTCCCTGGGTGCTGTTTTGTGCTGAAAAGTGGGGGAGACAGGGAAGAGGGGGGCTGAGGAGCAGCCCGGAGGCTCACAGCAAACTCCCAGTTGCCACCGTCACCCCTGCATGCATGTGGATGTGCCCACCATGCAGAGCCTCGTGAGGGGGACTCACCCGCTCACAAGCTCTGGCCTCATCACCGAAGGGCCCTGGGGCCTGGACAGCCCTGAGTTGCAAGATCCGCCCCTGCCCGGTCCGTCTCAGCCCTGAGGACCACGGGACCCCCTCTGGAGCCAGGCCTGGCAGGAGCCTCCAAGCTGGTGACACCCAACTTCTACGCACAGAGGCACCCTAGCTCCTCAGGGCCACCACCAATACCTCCAGCACCCCACCTCGACCACCGGGCCGCCCTCTGTGGGGGCTCCACTGTGCCACTTCCAACCCACTGTGGCTCTCAAGTCCAGAGCCTGGGTGTCGCAGCTCCGTTTACAGCGTGTCCCAGGCCCTGGCAGCCTCTGGTGGCGTGGGCAGGGCACTGGGGTGGCCCCCACAACCACTGTCCAGAGTTCTCAGGGCAGGTGGGATGGGGGACAGACACAGGGCCAGGCTCCATGGGCAGCTTCTGTCCTCTGCAATGGCAGCACTGCCCTGGCCCGACAGCCCGGAAAGAACCACTGGAGAGCCAGGCCAGGCGGCTCCACAGCCCAGGAGTCTCTGGACAGTCAAGACGTGGGATGTTCCAGACCCTCCTGTGGCTGCAGGGGCCCTGGGAGCCCCGGGCCACCCACCGCCCTCCAAGGACCAGCCTCTGGCCAGACCCAGCCACACTCAGCATCCCCTGCCAAGCCCAGGCTGAGGCCAAAGTGCCCCATGATCTCCACATCATGTAACACGGGGGCTGCAGCACCCCATCCCACCCACTGGCCCCCGGTCAGTGTTTGCTTGGAACAACCTCGCTCGGCCCAGGGGTAGCGGATGGTCTGCGCTGGAGATTTGCAGCGCGTCTCTTCACAAGTACTTAATTCTAGAGTCTACCAGGCGCCATTAGCATTCCAGCCACGCTAATGATCAATGCCCTGGTTCAGGGGAAATGACCTCATCTGAATCCTAAAGTTCTATTTATGGTTCTAATAATCTCCCTATTGATTGCCAGGACCGTTGTCTAATTTTAAATCCATCCCGCCTACTCTGGATGCAGTCGATGTGCACCAAACACCGGGCAGCTCACGGTGCGCCGTCCACCAGCAGGGCTGCCCAGCGAGGACCCTGCGATGTTCTCCAACCTCCCTGGTCGGGCCCTCAGCCACCAGCAGGGTGCAGTGAGACCGAGTGAGCCAGGGAGACAGGAGCAGGAGACAGGGGCGCCTGTGCCCACCATCCTGGGTCTCAGGCCCAGCCCCTGAGGCTTCCACACAGGCCCAGCTCAGTGGCACCTCCTCCAGGATGCTGCCTGGCTCACCTGCTGCAACCTAGCACCAACCCCACCTGCCCCTCCCGGGATGCCCAGCTCTAGTGCCAGCAGGCACCTCATGGCAAGGGTGGGCCTCCCTGTTGTTAGCCTTACCAGGGAGGCCACAGGGGGATCATCACACCAGCCGGGGCCCCGGGGGTGTCCAGAAGGTCCTCCCGGGAGCCTCTACTCACCTCGACCCCTAGGGCAGCCCGGCAGCCTCGGAAGGACTGGCCCAGCAGACAGTGCCAGGGCAGTGCCAAGGCCAGCCCCTAGCTGGGGCAGGATCCTGATGTCCAGACAGGCCACCTCACCTGTCACAGAGGCCAAAAGCCCGGAAGGCAAGGGCAGGGCCTGCCTGGCCTCAGGATCAGTGGCCAACGTTTCCCTAGAGACTACAGGGTCCTCCCTGCACCTGTGTCTGCCCCTGGGAACGCCGCCAGGCCTGGAGACCGAGGGAGAAGCGACAGCTTGTGCTGGCCGCTCTGTGGTGACCGGACAGTGTACCAGGCAGACACAGCGTTCTTCACAGCCACCCACACCTCTCTGCCCCCAGGGTTCCACAGGGGTGGGCGATGCCAAGGGCCTCTCCCTGCAGCCACACGCATCTGTGTGGACGTCAACTGCAATTGCCGGTTCCTAACCACGTCCACGGATGCCTCACACCCGAGGCCTCCACACAGCCCCTGCTCTGCCGCAAGGGTCCTCCTGCTCCATCGGCCTGCTGAGCCCTGACCTACGTACAGTGCACTGTGTGTCGCCAAGCCCTGCGCTGAGCACCCGTGGGCCCTCAGCCCCAGCCCTCAAACGGCAGACAGGGAGGGGCCCGTGCCCCAGAGAAGGTGTTCCCAGAGTGGGGCCGGGCCTGAGAGCAGCGGCTATGCCCTTCCGGGAAAGGCCCCCACCAAGCCCCATCACAGCGGGCCCATGCACCCCAAAGCCAAACCAACTCCTCCAGCGCAGACCCTGTAGCCCACCCTCTCAGGACCCCCCATTCTGGGATCCCTTCTCCCAAACAGACAACGACCATGGAGGCACTTGGAAGAAAAACCCCACCCACCAGCAAAGCTCATAGCCAAGGGAAGGCAGCCTCAGAGCTGACTCATCTCAGGCTGGGAGCCCACACATGGGTCGGTGGGCCCAGAGCTGGCTCCAGGGAAGCCACGCCCACTGTGGGGGGCGACTGCAGACACATGGCAGAATGTGGAGGACCCCGTGGGACAGCCAGGCCTAGGGGCATTCTTCAGTCAGTCAACTAAACAGGCGGCTCCTCAGGGAGGCCAGGCCTGGCTGGGGGTGGGCCGGGACCCCTGCTGCCAACTGCAGGCAGGCTGGGTCACCTGTGCATTTGGCAGGTCCGTGTCACCAGGGCCATGCTCCTGGGGCAGCCTGGCAGGGTGGGCCCCCACAAGGAGACGCTCCCTCCACCCCAACCCCGGGGCTGGCTCTGCTGTCCTCCCAGAGGTCCTGGGGGCCTCTCCATTGGCTCACAGTTTCATGAGGGCTCTTGGAGCAAAGCTGACCCAATTGGCCCCAACAGCTGCTCCCGGGGAGCTCTGACACCCAGTGCCATTGAGGGTGCATCTGATGTGAGGCCCCAGGAGTGTCCAGGGAACCCCCAGCCCGCAGGCCCCTCCTTTCAGGGCAGCCCTGTGGACAGAGACCCCGGAAGGAAGCCCAGGTCTGACCAAGGAGCCTGGTAGCCCCCAACCACTGAGCAAGACACTCACCAGGCATGCCGGCGGGAGGAAGCTGTTGACCCTCGAGACGCTCCACATGCCCTCCAGGCACTGCTGGGCCTGGATGGTGACTGTGCTCAGCGCCCCTCCAAGGCCCGCAGGTGCCACGGACACCTGGACACTGGGCCCAGGGGGCCAGGCCAGCCCCTTGGTCCTGTCTGGCGCAGCTTGGCCCGGCTGCTTCCCTGCAGGGCCTGCTTGTCCTGGAGTGTCCCTCGAGCTGGTCATGGCACTGGGGGCTGAGAGGCCGGGGCCTCCATGGGGGACGTCGAGGTCCTCGTGGCTGCCAGGGGCCTGCAGTAGGTGCACGGCCTCCCGTGTGAGCTGCTGCAGGTGTGTGGCGCAGACATCACAGCGGGGCTCGGCCTCTGGGCGGCAGGCTGGCAGGGCCCCGGGTGCTGGGAGCTTGTCAAGAAGCAGCGCAGAGAGACAAGGATCCTGAGGACAGCAAGCGACAAAGGCAGAGTCAGTGCGGGGGAGGGAGGGCCAGCACCCAGAGCCCGCCAACACTCACCCCCCGTGATCCGCAAGGTCCCGCCTGGCCACCGCACCATCCGTAATGGGTTAATAAGCCCAAACAGTTGCATCCACACGAGCCCAGCAGGAAAATAATTATCGGGCTTCATCTCGAGCTCACAGGGTGCTTATGAACCGTCCACCTTCCCCGCCGTCATTAACCGCCCCGGCCTGAGGCTAACAAGGCGACAACTGTCAGCTAAAGCCATCTGGCCAGGGGCAGACAAGAGGCTGGTAGGAAACAGGGACCCTTAAAATAAGCAGCGCCAGCCGGGCAAGGTGGCTCCCGCCTATAATCCCACTACTTTGGGAGGCCGAGGTGAGTGGATCACGGGGTCAGGAGTTTTTTTGTATTTTTAGTAAAGACGGGGTTTCACCTGGCCAACACGGTAAAACCCCATCTCTACCAAAAATACAAAAAAATTAGCTGGGCTGGTGGCACACGCCTGTAGCACCAGCTACTCGGGAGGCTGAGTCAGGAGAATTGCTTGAACCCGGGAGGCAGAGACAGCAGCGAGCCAAGATCGCGGCACTGCACTACGGCGTGGGCCACAGCGCGAGACTCCATCTCAAAAAAATTAAACAAATAAATAAAAGCAACCTCTTGGGCCAGCCGCAGTGGCTCACGCCTGTCATCCCAGCACTTTGGGAGGCCAAGGTGGGTGGATCACAAGATCAAGATCAGGATCATCCTGACCCGCATGGTGAAACCCATCTCTACTAAAAATACAAAAATTAGCTCCCAACTTCCCACCACCCACAGCCTGGGCCTCCCCACCCCGCCTGGCCCCCGGCGGTCCCCGGCTCCCGGCCTGGCCACACTGCCCCCAAGGGGTCCCAGGCAAGACCCATCTCCAATGCAGCCACGCTGTTGGCCCCAAAAGGCACCACAGCCTTCTCAAACATGCCCAGTTCT
The DNA here is from genome assembly GCF_009761245.1 of Sapajus apella. Classification (NCBI taxonomy): domain Eukaryota; kingdom Metazoa; phylum Chordata; class Mammalia; order Primates; family Cebidae; genus Sapajus; species Sapajus apella. The sequence continues at coordinate 1,571,914 of NW_022437110.1, forward strand.
CAGATGAGGAAGCTGAAGCCCGTCATCCCAGGGGGTGTCTCATTCGCCCACCCACATTCCTTGAGCCAGCCCTTGGCTGGCCGGGCTGCCCTGGAGGCTCACAGTGGTGCCAGCCCAGCTTTCAAAGCAATCATGCTTCCCGGGGACCACTCCACACTGCCCACAGTGCCAGGCAGACCAGGTCGCATGGAACGGCGACCCCCACCAGGCCCAGCTGCCTGATTTATGGGCCACTCCAGAGTCCTGGATTTCCTCCAGCCCAGGGCCTGCAGAGCCTGTGAAGAGCCTGGTGCGTCTGGTCCCGATTAGCCGAGGCCCCTCCCTCCTACTGCTGCTGGGATTCGCTGAGGTCAGCCACAAGGAGCACTGAAGAGGAGGAGGGGAATAGCGGGGAGGAGGGGGAAGGGGGTGGAGGGGGAGGAGGGGAAGAGGGTGGAGGGGGAGGAGGGGAAGGGGGAGGGGGAGGAAGGGAAGGAGAGGGGGAGGGGAGGGGGAAGGAGAGGCAGGAGGGGAAGGGGGAGGAGGGGAAGGAGAGGCAGGAGGGGAAG
>NW_022437110.1:1572471-1584823 GCF_009761245.1 Sapajus apella
GGGGAGGGGAGGGGGAGGAGGGGAAGGAGAGGCAGGAGGGGGAGGGGGAGGGGAAGGAGGGGCAGGAAGGGGGAGCAGGGGCAGGAGGTGAGGGCCCTACCAGAGCAGACGCTGCTGGAGCCCCCCCTCTGCTCTGCTGAGGCAGCCAGCGGGCACATAGGTCTACACGTGGAACGCAGAGCCAGCCTCCGGCCTCAGTCCCCAGCCACAGGCTGAGGGCAGACAGGGCCTGTTTTCCAGTCGGGCTCTGATGATGCAGGTTTTCCACTCAGCAGGAGGCCGCTGTGGGGGCCCAGGCCCGTGTGAAGGGGAAGGAAGTGCCCGCCTGCTGGAGCCATTAACCCAACCTGACAGGCAGGCCCGCCTCCAGCCCAGCCCCCAGCTCCCGCCAGGACCGGCAGGCAACTCCGTGTTCTGGGGCCTCTGGACAAGCCAGGCAGCCTGGGCCCGTCCCGCGACCTCAGGCCTTGCGGAGCCCACCCTGCCCTTCCCTCCAGGGCTGCCAGGCAGCAGGCAGGAAGGAGAGCAGAGGGGAGGGGAGGGAGGGAGCCCTGATCAAGCTGAGAATGGACCTCCTGCCACACCAATGGCTGGCCAGGCGGGAGTGGCAGGGAAAAGGGGACAGGAAGCCAGAGGGCCCCCTGCCCAGGCCCCCACCCAGCTGCGCCATCAGGAATTCAGACAGCAGCTGCCAGGGAGGGCTCAGCCCTATCGAGGCCTCGGAGCCCCAGGCCTCCAAGTACCAGGTGTTTGGGGGTCTGCGCTGGAGAGGGGCTTATCAAGCTGAAGTCCCCACTGGGGAGAAGCCGAGGCTGCCGGTCACCTGCTCAGAAACAATGGCAGCCCAGGCATCTGAGCCAGGGTACCCTCTCCCAGCAGCCCAGGTGCCCGCCAGCACCCAGAGGCCAGGCCCCACGGCCAAAGCCCACGAGTGGGCCACACACCCTTCCTCAGGATAGGCCACGAGGCCCACCTCTCAGGGACTCTTAACACCGGACACTGACCCAGCTGGCTCTGTGGGGGGCACAGAGATGCCCATCCAAGACTCCAGGAATTCAAGCCGTGAATAGGCACAGGGCAGGGGCCATCTCTCCAACCCTGGTCATTTACCCAAGACCTGCCTAGGAGACATTAAACGGGACCAGACGCCATTACCCCCACCACCGAGCCATCACTCCAGCTAGACGGACGCAGGCTGGCACAGCACAGGGGCTGAGCCACGGGCTGCTCACTGGGGCCACTCAGAGCCACACAAGCCACCCAGGGGACCAGAGACCTCCCATTTTCGGAACCAGCCTGGGGCTCAGCACACTCTCCAGCTAAGACAGGAGAAGAACCCAGCGCTCCACCCAGCACCCTGGGCCAGCACTTAGGGCTCCAGGGAGGGGCTTAGGGAGGGCGCTGCTGACACAGGTGGCTCCCAGGGATGGGCATCTGGGGCCCCAGAAGGCGAAGGCGAGGGTCTCCCACACCACTGACTACTCCCTGCAGGGCAGCCCCAGACGTAGCCCTCAGAGAGACAAAGGCCGCCCAGCCCAGCAGCCCTGTCCCTCCCCTCCCCCACGCACACAGCCCCAGCCCCCTCCCCTTCCCCCAGCACAGAGTCCCCACCACCAACAACAAATCCTGCTCTGTGGCCACTTCCTGAACCTTCCAACCTCCGTGCAGCCATCCTGGCAGCTCCCGGGTCCTCTGGCCCAAGCCCCCTACAGGTTACTGCCCCCGTTTCAGGAACGTGTACTCCGGAAAGGCCTGGCCAGCAGGTCTGCCTGTCACCCAGGCCCCCACAGCCTGCTGCCTTGAGGAAGACAGTAATTACCCCACTGCGAAATATGACTTTTAATTTTCTCTTTATGGTCTAATTAAACAGATACTTTACTTGTATTTGGAAAATGTTTTTCTTCATTTGATTCAATTTAGCGCCAAGCACAGCCCACCCATCACGTGCCAGGGTTGTAGGGAGTCTCCCCTGTCCCGTACTTAAAAATCATGACTTTGTGGTTTATTTTGTTTCTGGGATCTCCGAGTTGCTTTAAGTAATCCTCCCATTTTCTCCTGGAGTCAGGCCCAGGGGACTTTACCGGGGACTCCCCACTCCCCATCACTGCCAGGAAAAAGCCCCCCAGCTCCCGAGCCAGCCAGCCACTGCCCACGGGAAAGAGCGGAAGCTGATCAAACCTCCCACCAGGTGAGGACACCCTGGGACAGTGAGGGGACCCTGCTCAAGTTCAGAGAAGCCGCGCCATCGGACCCCGAGACCTCAGCCACGCAAGCCCCTCCCTGAGTCCCCGTCACTGGTCTCCACAAAGGGAGTTCCAGCTCCCACTGGCAGGGCCGCTGGGAGGGCAACTAGGCTCGGAAGCCCCTCCCAATTGGCCCACAGTGAGGAGTACGAGTGTGGGCAGCCCAGCATGAGGGCCCCGGGGCCGTGGCCTCCATATCTTGCCCTCCCTTTCCTTCCCCAGCAAAGCGTGCTGGGCTGCAACCCCAAGCAGCCGCTGTTTCCGGAGCTGACAACAGGTCCAGGAAGGGACCCGTGGCCTCCCGGCCAGGCGGCAGCCCTCATGCGTCCTGCTGTCCAGGACATTTCTACGTCAGATGCAGCCTGTCAGGGCGGGGTATGAGAAGCAGGCTCGGTGCTCCTGTCTAGAAACTGGCTGGCCACCCCTGGCTGCCCGGGTGCCCCTCCTGCCCAGCTGGGCACCCTCTAAAGGCCCAGCCCCTCCCTGCTCCACCGGCCAGGACTCCAGGGTCCATTCCCATTCTATTGGTCTGTAGCTCTGAAGGCCTCCTATCCCCTTCCTCCTCTACGGGGAGGGGAGGGAGTGGGGACGCAGCCCAGTCCACCCAGCACTGGCCGGCACACCATCCCCAAGGCCCTGTGCCAGGCGCCAGCCCAGCTGGGCAGCTCGGGGCACAGACGAGCTCATTGAGACCCTTGTCCCCTCAATGGCCTCCCCTGTCCTCCACTGCATGCCAGGACTGGAGCCTAAGGTGTTAAGGGCCAGACAGGCGGCCGGGCGCGGTGGCTCACACCTGTAATCCCAGCACTCTGGGAGACCACGGCGGGTGGATCACAAGGTCAAGAGATGGAGACCAGCCTGGCCAACACGGTGAAATCCCGTCTCTACTAAAAACAGAAAAAATTAGCCGTGCACGGTGGCTCGCGCCTGTAATCCCAGCTACCCGGAGGCTGAGGCAGGGCAATCGCTTGGATCCGAAGGCGGAGGCTGCAGTGAGCTGAGATCATGCCACTGCACTCCAGACTGGGCGACACAGTGAGACTCCCTCTCAAAAAAAAGGCCGGACAGGCAAGGATGGCCCCAGCAGGGTGGCAGAGGGGCAGGCTCATCAGGACCCCGGACCCTCAGAGGGGTGCTCGGGATGCTGCAGGGGCTTGGGGGTCACCAGGACACTTCATCCAACTTGGTGCAGGCTGCAGCCACTGGGCCAGGTGAGGGGCCTGCGGACTCAGTTTCGAATCGGGCCCCTGCCTCCTGGTGGCTCCGGGCATCCCTGAGCAGAAACCCAGAAGCCCCTCCATGAGAGCGGCCACAGGGTTGCCCACATCACCAGTCCCTCCCACGAGGCTAACGGGGGTGCCCAGGACCCCAGGGCTGGAGCACAGCTCCACTCCAAACACAGCCCCCAGAGCACCCACGTCCTGTCACCAGCCTGCCTGTGACGGTCTCCACATGAGCTCCAGCCAGGCCCACCGCAGGCCTTTCGTGTGCCCACCCCTTGGAGACCCTCACCCTGTCTGTCTCCTGGGTTTAACTCAGAGGAAATGCCACCGCCCCAGGAGCTGCTCGGACGCTGGGACTACACCGGCCCTCCTCAGGGCCACAGCACTTTGCTTATGGAACACGGTGGCGAAGGAGAAGCCAGGGAGAGCCTGCTCTGTGGCTGCGAGCGAAGTCGCTCACACCCCATGCCCCCACTTCTTCTCCACCACGTGGGGTAGCGGCGGGCACACAGGGTCTCTGGTGGTTGCTGCCCACGCATCCCGGCTGCCCCGCTCCTCGGCCCGAGCCCTCCACACCCTCCACGTGGCACAGTAGGCACAGGGAAGAGTTCAGCCCTCCCACCTTCCACCCTCAGGCCCCTCCCCTCACAGGCCTCTGGGGCATCAACAGAGGGCGGGGACCCCATCCCCCACAAAGTGCAGTTCCTCCCACAGCTCCAAAAGCATCAGCCAGGAGGCTGGGCAGGACCAGGCCGAGCCTTCTCCCAATCAACCAATCACCTGGCAGGCAGGCTGGGTCCCTGGCACCAGCCCAAGACCCAACACCCAGACACACCCCTGCCAGGCACCCCAGGCCTCCCCGCACCTCCTAGGGGCCACCCGCCCGCAAAAGCAGCACCTGGCTCGCTGGCTGCCTTGAGTCTTTGACCCCTTTATGGACTGAGGCTCAGGAAGACTGGGACACCGGCCTCAGGAACCACTGCCATCGCTGCAGAGCTGGGATTCCAACCGAGACCCAGGTGACTTCGGGGCCCAGAGACACACCCTTGCCACGGCCCTGTTGGTCCCCATTTGGGGAGCCTCTGGGCTGATGGGGGAGCCCAGCCCCACCCTCAGGAGAAAAAGATGAAAAGCCAGGATTGGAAGATAAAGCTTAGAGCCAGGTCGCCTGATGCAGGTAAGTGTGGGGGAAGGGGAGGAGGGGCCCCAGGGATGAGAGCAGGAGGGGCTCTCAGCTGAGCTCAGGGCAGCCCCCACAGGCTAGGTCAGGCGGCTGGAGGCTGTGAGCTTGGTGGGGGCCACGTTGGCAACAGGGGAGAGTTCTGGAGTCCGCCAGGAGGCAGAGCTGGGCTGTGGCCGTGAACCTCGGCTATGAGCTAGGGAGGACAAGACATTTAGGAAGGGACGCCCAGAGGGCACCTGGCAAGGGCCAGCCAGAAGCACGCTCCACCGGAAACAGAGGCCGAAGCTCAGGCAGCACCCGTCACATGGGGTCAGAGGCCAGCGCAGGAGGGACACAGGACCGTCCTTCCCAGGCCTGATGCAGCACACTGAGCTGAGTGTCCTGGTACCGGGCCGGCGGGACATACATTCCCATCAGCCCCGGCCACCGGGCTGGGCCACCCACCGCTCCCCAGCTCCGCAGCCAAGGCCTGGGATGCTGCCAGGGATGGGACAGGCAGGCTGGGGGGTCTGCACAGGGCTTCCTCAGACAAGCGACAGAACAGGAACGAAGAGCTGGCAGGAGTCACCTCCAGTCAAAGCAGAGAGGTGGCAGGAGAAGCAGGGGCCCAGGAGCAGCCTCCAAGGAGAAACAGGACCCACCAGGCCACACAGAGCGGCAGGAGGGTTCCCGGCCTCCGACCCACGACAGAGGACTCCCTGCACACGGGGGCCACCTCGGAGCTTCGCAGGGAGGAGGGTCAGAGCCAGGCAGCTGGGCAGCTTCCCTTGCTGTTGAGCTGCATGGTACCAGCAGGCGGCACAGCAGTGGTTCTGGAGCTCTCAGGGGGCCATGAAGATGAGTCCCCCACCTGGATGAGCAGGAGACACGCAGGAGCTAAATGAGAATTGATCACTTTCCCCGTCAGGGTGATAATCAATTCCTTGCCAGTATTGACGCTTCAAATGTCACGCGGTCAACACCTCACATGACATGTCTGTCAGCAGCTGGAATGGATGCCCAAGCAGGGACCCTCTCCTTGAAGCAGGGAACTATCTTTTGTGGGGGAGGGGGATCGTCATCCTCCATGGGAACTGTCACTCTGAGGGGCAGAGAGCCGGAATCCAGCCCCAGCAGTCCCTGGGGTGACCACGAGCAAGTGGGGTGTGGGAGGAAAACCCTGGTCACTCAGTCATTCAACAAACACCTCCAGATGACCGGGGCCCCACGCCTGACCTGGCAGAGCTCCGTTTGTGGGGAACCAGGACTGGGGCTGGGGAGAGGGAAGGGGTCTGTGAGAACTTGGGGAGCTGCTCAAGATGGTGGGTGTGCATGGGGAGGGCAGGAGGCCTCAGATGTGGAAAAAGAGGGAGGCTCCAGCTTTGCCTGCCGAGTGGGAGGCACCAGGCTGCTGCCTCCCACAGGGACATCTCAGAGTTGGGGGCCCCTGAGAAGGGGCCCTGGAGGCCAGAGCGGGGACACTGCAGGGCTTCCCGCCCAGGGAGGCCAGGGGCTCTGGGGAGGAGGACAGCATCTGTGGCAGGGTAGAACAGGGAAATCCAGTAGAGAAAGGGCCCTGGAGCCCACGGGAGGCCAGGCCACAGGTACTGCTGCAGACCATGGGCGTCCTGAAGCAGTCAGCCCGGTGACGAGGCCTGAGGACCCCAGTGAGAGCAGGGCGCACAGTGTGGGGTGCACGGAGGAGCGGGGGCCATGACACACTCATTATGGAGCTTTCCCTCCACACCCAGGGCCAAACACCCTTCTCAAATTGAGAAAGACAATCCCCTGGGGCTCCAGCCTGGGCAGGAAGGGAACGTGCCCCCACACACCGCCAGCCGGGCACCAGGGCTCAGAAAGGGGGGGAAGGGCACAGTCTTATCCACGCCACACAGATGAGGTCCCCAGATGGGGGAACCATGGTCACCCTCACTGCCCAGACAAGGGAACTGAGGCAGGCTCAGGCAGATGAGAGCACACGGCAGCCAAGGACAGGCAGGCCTGGAACCTGGGCAACCCGCCGGCCAGCTGGGCTCCAGCAGCCCCAGGCACAGGTCCCAAACTTAGCAAACAGCAGCAGCTGCCACCAAGGTGAGAGTGCACCCCTTCCAGGCACTTCTGTGCACCTGTGTGCTGGCCACAAAGACAGCCCCATGTCACAGAGCAGGAAACAGTGGCCAAGAGCTCTCAGGAACCTGCTCAAGGGCCCGGCAGGGTCTGAGTGCAGGCGGGACTGTGTCTTCACAGGCCAGCTAAAGAGCAGCACGTTCCGCTGGGCGCGTGGCTCACACTTGTAATCCCAGCACTTTGGGAGGCTGAGGCAGGCAGATGCAGATCACGAGGTCAAAAGTTTGAGACCAGCCTGGCCAACATAGTGAAACCCCGTCTCTACTAAAACACAAAAAATTAGCTGGGCATGGTGGTGCATGCCTGTAATCCCAGCTATTTGGGAGGCTTAGGCAAAAGAATCGCTTGAACCTGGGAAGCAGAGGTTGCAGTGAGCCAGGTTCATGCCAATGCACTCCAGCCTGGGTAACAGAGCGAGACTATTTCAAAAAAAAAAAAAAAAGCAACACATTCAAGGGGACCCCGGCAGGCTAGCCCTGGACCCTCTAGCCTCCGTCTACAACTGAGACAGGCAGGGAGCCCAGAGGCAAGGGCCTCTGGCAGCCGGGCTGGGTTCAGCAAGCCTCCCCACTTCTCTGGGCCTCTGAAGATCCAAGCTTGAGACAGACAGATGTTAGTGAAATTCTCTGTAAACTGTAAACTAGCCTCAGGGAGCTCATCTCTCCCCTAAAAATACCAAATGGAGCCCTGGGGAAAACCCTAGAACACCAACCCTAAACCCCCCTTGCCACGTTGGCCTTAGAGAGCAGAGGCCAGGGCCCCCGGACAGTGCACGGGACTCTGGGGAGCACACTGGGGTCCCCCTGGCCACCCCACAGAGATTTCCCTCCAAACCCAAACACAGAAGCAGCTATGTCTGTACATCTGGGCCCAGAAGGCCAGGCCAGGGCTGCAGGCTGCAATGCTGCTGGGAAGCTGAGGACAGCCAAGGCCTGCACAGGGAACAGGACAGTGACACCCATGAGGCCCCAGGGTTGCAGGCACAGCACCCCCCCATACCCTGTGGGGAGGATGGGGCCTTCTCTCCTGGGGGCATAGCACCCTGCAGGCAGGACAGCACTTCAGAACAGACCCCAGGTGACAGAGAGACAACAAGGCAGAAGAAGGGAGCCCAGAGCGGAACATAGCCCTGGCTGAGCCCAGCCCGGGACCCTGGTGTGCTGGGGCCAGCGCCAGCCAGGGAAGGGGGAGCCCCAGCTGGCACTGAAGAGGAGTTTCCAGTGTCAAAGGCCAAGCTCAGGGGAGGCCGCAGATGGGTGGTCTGGGGCTCACTTGATGACCTGTCTGCCAAAGAGACCACCAAGACACCCCCCAGATGAGGAACTTCAAATCTGCTGGGGAATAGTATGGCCTGCAGCCCTCTCCACTAGGACCCCTGGCCTGCCCACGACTGGGAGCCCCCTCCCCTCCACAAGTGCACACCAGGACCATGGCCCCGGGGCCAGGCAGTGTCAGCAGACCAAGCCCACTCCAAGAGTGGGCAGACCAGCTCAGTCACTAATGCCCCTCCTATCTCTGGTCCGTTTCCCTAACGGGCAGCAAGATGGGCCTTTAGCTCTGGCTGGCCCTCTCCAAGGGGCCCTCAAGGGTCTCCTGCTTCCTTTTAAAGTAGATACAGGCCACGGGGGCAGAGAGTGTGGCCAAGGCTGCCCAGAGCAGCGGCAGGGCGGGTCCAGCCCCACCCCAGGACAGGCCCACAAGCCCCTGGCCCGGGCCAGAGAGAGAGACTGAAGCACTCCCATCCTCACCAAGACTCCCGAGGGCCCAGGAAGGGTGCCCAGGACAGAAAGCACACTGGTACCCTGCCACACCCTGCCCTGCCCCAGACAGGGAAGTCAGGGTCTCAGCTAGCTCCAACCCCCACTGCCCTCCTTGGAGAGCTATATTTAGATTCAATGGGGATTATGTGGACTTCCCAGGAACTCTTTCATAAAGGCTGAAGGTCGGGCAGCGGGCTTCCTCTGGAGACCCCCACTGGCCCCCAGCCTTTGCGAACTTCCAGCATGCATTGTTCCTGGAACAATGGCCCCTGCTCCCTGGAAGCCAGGCAGGCCTACTGGCTGGAAATCCAGGAGAACCGCTCCTCTGCAAACACTTGCCCCTGAGGCTGGAGCCGGGGGAACCGGAGGCCCAGACTCCATTCCCCACGGAAGCCTCTGCCTCAGTCTGTTGCAGGAGGTGTGGGACAACAGTTCTTATCCTGGAGCCTGGGAGAGGAGCAGGCAGGGACCCCCCAGCTGCTGGGGATGGCCTACCCTTTCACCCGGCAGGCCCTGCGGCCCCAGATGTGTAATTTTCAGACACCTGGCTGGCAGCCCAGGTGCCCCAAGGGCCGCAGTGCACCAGCTAACCTCTCCCTGCTGGCAGAACAGGAGCTGTCCCGCCCTGGGTGGAGTCCCCGCCATCCGCTCTCTCCCCTCCCCCTCCCACACAAACCTGCATTCCAGCTGTGGGACATCTGGGCTGAGGGAGGAGCGCCAGCCCAGGCCCCTCCCATCCGAGGCAGCAGGCCCCCTCTGGATGAGCTGCCCGAGCTCACACACTGTGTTACAGACCGGGAAATGGAGGCCCGCAGAGGGGAAGGCCTGGCTGAAAACTCTCCGTGAAGCCCGCAGCAAGGAAGGAGTGGAACACTGCTTCCCTCCAAGCCCCAAGGTCTACCCAAGTTCAGTGTGGCCTTGCCCAGAGGGGTCGGCCTAAGGAAGTGTCACTTACCCGGAGGGTGGTCCCGGGCCCGCTGACCAGCTTCCACGCCTGTCGCTTGAGCTCCACGAGCTTCGTGTGGCAGTGGCGGCACCAGCCGCCTCCGCCGGCCGAGTGGCCCTGGTCTGCGCTGGCCCCGGCGCCCTCGGGCGCAGGACGGCTGCCGCATGGGTCCTGGTCGGGCCCGGCGGGCAGCCTCTTGCGGGGGGACACCTCTGAAGGCGCTCGGGCCGGGCCGCCCTCGGCCACCTGCAGGGTGTGGGGGCGGAAGCGGACAGTGAGCCTGGGACGTCCTGCGGTCCAGACCCCAGCGCGAACTGCCCCAGAGTGACGCTCTCGCCGAAGTTAGGAGCGCTGGGCGCGACCCTGGCGCTCACCCGCTCCCTCCATCCCCGGAGGTTCCGGCTGCCAGTCCGCTACCCGCAGCAGGAGGCCCGGCCACCAGTGACGCCGCGCACCCCGCGAGTATCTTTGCAATCCCCCGACCCGCCTCCCTCTCCAGGCCCGGCCACGCGTACCGCGGGCTGCGCCGCGCACAGAGGGACGCCGCGGCCGACCATGGCCAGGGCGCGGGAAGAGCCCGGCGGGCGCTCCGGGCCGCGCTGGTTCTCCGGGGGCGCCGCGGCTAAGTGATCCGGCCCCGAGGCGCCCCCATGGCCCGGCCCAGCCGCTCGGAAGTTCGCGGAGCCTGAGAGTGGCGCGGAGCGCTCGGTGGCCGCGGCGGGCGAGCTCGGCAGGCGAGGGCGGGGCCGGGGCGGGGCCGGCGCTCCCTGGGCTGGCGGCTGGGGGCGGGAGCCCAGGGAGTGCCCCGCCCTTGTCCCCTGCAGGGTGGTGCGTGGGGGGTGAGGTCCCCGCTTCCCCGCGCCGCCCCTCGTACTCCGAGGACTCCAACCTGTTAGGTGAGTCCCTTCCCCGGGGAGGGGCGCTGGGGCTGGCGAGGCGCCAGTTGCGCGCGCGCATGCGCCTCCCGCCCCTCTCCCGGGACACCCGGGCTGCGCGTCTCCCAGGAGGAGCCGGCGCCCCTCCCTCAACCCGCGGGAAAACTGAGGCTGCAGAGGGGACGCCCTTGCCCAAGTCCCACTGCGAAGTGGGACGAGGAAGGGGTGGGGCACCGGCCCCCAGACTCCCAGGCGCCTTTCCAGCAAGCCCAGTGTACTCTGCGTGTCGTGGGCCACTTTGGGTCTAACGGTCATGCGTGGGTGAGTGTCGCCGCGGTGTGCGCCTCGGCGAGTCTGCGAACGGCACGTGTCTGCAGCCGCGCGTGTGCCCGCAAGTGGGTGTGCGCGCCGTGCCGCCCGGGAAGAGGGAGGCCCTGCGGGCGTGCGCGGGACCTGTTGTCAGCAGGCCTGGCAGATGGGAACTCAGCTCCGGAATTAATTGCCTGTTTGTCTCCGGCTGGGAGGTCGCCCTCCTTCCCTGGCGACTAGTTGCTCCGGCCCTAGCGGGCCCCAAATGTTGCCGGCATCTGCGGCCGCAGGCGGCTCCGGGGCCAGGCTCCGGGTCAGCCCCAAAGCCTGGGTCCAGCCGGGCGGGCGCGGCGGGCGGGCTCCCCGTGACGCGCGCGCCACCTGCCGGCCGCCGAGCACACGGCTCCGAGACTGGGGAGACCCGGCGCCGGGCGTCCCAGGCCTGGAGGCGCACTCTGAAACTCCGAAGGTTGAGATCCCGGCGGAGACCCGGACGCGCGACTGCGGCGCCTACCGTGAGGCCTTCGCGCACTCAAGACGCCAAACTGACCCTTTCCGCTTTGCCCACCCCCTTTGACTTGGATAAGCCTCCCCGCCCACGCATGCATTACCCAGAAAGTGGGGTGGGTGATCCCCTGCCGGCTTTCCGGGTCGCTGATGACCTTAGGGGCTCGAAAACGCAAGGGGGTGTGGAATAAAGTGGCAGAGGCTCTCCACTCTTTCAGCGATCCGTAAGCCTGCAGCCCCTTTCCACCTTGCCTGGGGCCCCGGAAGCGCTTCCCCTACCCATCTCATCGTAGTCTGGAGAAAGAAAACGGGCGTCAGCCCATATCCGTATCTGGGTACCCAGGACAACACCCCCATCCCACCCCGCACTGCCGGCAGACAGCCCCGACCCCGCCGCTCCACCGCTCTGGGACACACACCCTCTATATCCCGTCTCCCCACCCACACACGCGACCCAGAGATCAAAGCGATCGGGAGCCCGGGTCCTGCGCCCATGGCCAGCCACACCCGCAACTTCAGCGCTTCCACTACCGCGGCGCTTTGGGAAGCGTAAGCTCACATCCCATATTCGCAGAACGCGGGGTGCACGATGGGGCTGGAGTCACCTCGCGGGCTCAGCAACTGTCAGGAGCCCCTGACCCCCTACTTCGCCCATCCTAGCGAGGCGCAGGGTGAGCCCGGGAGTCCCCGCGCTGCGCTCTCCGCCCTAGCCACAGCCTCCAAGGGAGAGGGAGACGCGGACAACGCTAACGGGGGAAAGTGCGGCAGCGAGTCCCAGCCCGAGCTGCGGGAGGCGGCTCCGGACCTGCCGTCTCCTTCCGGGCACCGCACCCCCGGTCGCGCGAGCCGCGCCGCAAAGTCGCGGGACGCCGCCTCCGCCGCCCGCCCACCCGCCAGCCCTCACCTTGCCTCGCCGCCGCAGGAGGTGGCTGGTGAAGCCCAGGATGATCTCCGAGTCCAGGCAGAGCGCCCCCATCTCCAGCAGGCTGGGAGCCTTGCGGGGCGCGCCGCGGGGCGGCTCGGGCGGCCCGGGCAGCGCCATGGAGGAGCGGAGCGGCCCCGAGCGCCTCCCGCCGCCGCCGCCGCCCCGCCCGCGCGCTCACTGGCCGCGCGCCCGCCGTCGTCGCCGCCGCCGCGCCCCGCACCGCGCAGGGCCGCCTGCCAGACCCCCGGTCCTCCGCCGCCCGCGCCCCCGAGCCC
>NW_022437110.1:1585223-1611954 GCF_009761245.1 Sapajus apella
GGCCCCGCCCGCAACGGGGCGAGGATGGGGGCCAGAGTCGGGTCCCGGCCGCACCCACCTGCCTCGCACGCCCCCAGACGTAGGCGCCTCCTGCCAGGTGCCCGGCAGGGAGGGGGCAGCGCGGCTGCTGTAAAACCCTGCCGACTGGGGCACAGTCGCAGCCCCTTCCCCCTCCAGTCTGTCCTGAGGACTCCTCGCGTTGGGGTCCTGGCCCGTGGAAACGCTCAGAGCCCAGTGGCCTGTGCACGCCACCCCGCCCACGCTCCAGGGCCCGCATTCAACTTTGGCCTGTGGACCTCCAAGGCCCACCCCAACCGGCCCACGGATCGCAGTCTCCAAGCCTCCCGTCCAGGATCCCGATTCTCCCAACACCCGTGGCCTTCCCTGCCCCAACCCCGACTCCCTGAGGGCTGGAAGATTCGGGTTGGCCGCCTGGCACGACGGCTCGACTTTAAGGGTCCGGAACTAGGGGCGGGGCCGGGCGCTCTGCCTGGGTGCGAACTCTAGCCCCTGTCCCGCGCTCCTCCTGTGGGCTGCCCCAGCCTGGCGCGCAAGTGAGTGAGGTGCCTGGCTTGGGAGAGGATCAAGCAGGCAGAGAGGGTCGCCTAAATGCGCTAGGCCCACGCAGAAGGTCCTTGGGAGTTTAGGGAGTGTCAGGGACACTGCCCAGGAGAGAGGATGCGCCTTGAGCAGGACCTGGAAGGTGAGCAGACAAGGGAAGGAGAACGTTTTCAGCGGCGCCAGCGCGCACCTATGGCCTGGCTGGGGTGCTGAGGCTGGGCTAGACCTTCTGTGCTCTCTGCCCCCTGCACCCCTCTACTCTCCCCTGGGAAGGACCCTGGCCACTCCGCACAACCCCACTGCCCCAGTGTCTGAAGACCAGCCTGCTGACCGGGTCCTTCCCCTGACTCCCCCGAGTGGTGGCTGGAGGACGTTGTCTCAACCTGACTCTAACCCAGAGAGCCCAGAACTTCCATTTGTCTCCAACAGCATCACCATAAACGCTGGACTTGCTGACCACATGGCTGATCACGACCACCTGCCCTGTACCCCCCTAGGCTTCCGGTCAGGAGAGAAGTGAGGAAGAGCTGCCCCCTCCCTGCGCCCACCATCACTCCTGGTCTGGGATCAGGGCCAGAGTCCCCCCTTTCTCCCTGTCCCTCTCCAGGAGGACACTCTAGGGACCACCCACCCTCATCCCTCTCCCACAGGAAGGGGACTGGAGAGGCTGTCCTGGCTCCTTTTCCCCCATCCTGTCTCATCCAAGACCCTGAGCCTGGGGGGTTGGGCTCCCTTCAGCGGACCAAGGGCTTCTGGGAGGAGGCCACCCGCCATGTCAGCGGATTGATTAAAGTCATTGTGAGGATTTTTTTAACATTTAATTTACCAGGCACGCAGAGGCTGGTCAGAGCTGTCCCCGGGGAAATCTAGACCAAGGGAGCAAAACAGAAAAAACCTCCTACCATTCGGCAGAGCCCCTGTGATGGGATTAACTGCTGGAACTCAGCTTCCAATCAGACCACAGGCAGCAGTGTTTCAGGGAGGGAGGAGGACATGAGGCTTCAGTGATCAGATTCCTTCCCTGGGCGCTTGGAGCCCAGGGCCCTCCACATCGCCGTCTCTCCCCAACCTGCCGGTGCTGGTGAGGAGCCCCGCCCCGCCCCCCCCACCTCTCTGCACCTTCATGTCTCCATGCATGATGAGGTAGAGTGTACCCTCCAGAGCCCAGACCACCCCATCCATGTCCCTTCAGCCTGCAGGGAGAGAGCTAGGAGGCATCCCAGACATGCTCGCATAGAAACTGAAAACCTGGCAGAGGTGTCTGTAGTAGTGGAAAACAGACAGGTAGGAATGGCCAATCCTTACTTCATCCTTGGCGACAGTCGATGGACGGCAGGTGGGCCCGGGACAGGGACAGGCACAGCTGCGGGTAACCCCCATCTAGGCACCAAGGAAGGAGAGCTAAGCAGATTCCTAGCACAATTAGTGCCTGAAGAATATTTTAGTTTACAGTATCACTACTCAGCTATTTCCTTTCATATTATCCTTTATATATAATCATATATTAGTTTATAGAATGAGTGCCTGAAGAGCGTCCTACTAATCTGTTATTTCCATATATATATATTTTTAGTTCATAGTCGGAGGAATGCCTAGAGCAGACATAGCACAGAGCATGAATTAAGGAAGAAGCAGCTTATGGTCAGAGGAATGTATAGAACAGACACGGTACAGAGCGTGATTTAGGGAAAAGCAGTTATACCAGGACAAGAACCCACG
Source organism: Sapajus apella (assembly GCF_009761245.1). NCBI lineage: Eukaryota > Metazoa > Chordata > Mammalia > Primates > Cebidae > Sapajus > Sapajus apella. The sequence goes on from NW_022437110.1 coordinate 1,587,504, forward strand.
GCCCAGGCGGCAGCGTTCAGCATTGTAAAGATACCCGCTGTATGCCAGGCTTGGGGCAAGAGCCACTCCTCCTGATAAAGGAGTTGTAGGACCTTGCTCCAGTTCTTGCGGAAGGCTGCCCTCAGACCTGCAATCCCAAGAGCCTCCAAGGGCTTAAAACCCCTCCGGTATAATCTCGCCTTGGTGACTGAACTTTACCAGCTCTTGTTACTGTGCTGCTCGAAAGGCATCTTCCTATAGAAATCACTGGAAGCTGCCAGCAGGTGGCGGTAACCCTGTCAGCTCTGCCGCTGCTGTGAGTCAAAGCATCCTCCTATAGATATTCTTAGAAGTAGCATGCCAGAGATATATTGCACACTGCACCCTCTTCGCTGCGCACGCCCACCTCCATGCCTCGGGGACCTAATGGGGGTGGACCCCTGGTTTATTGCTCAAGACCCTATGACTATCCTTAAAGATGACCTCACTCACTACCCTGCCCCCTAACCTGCACACAATAAACACAGATGCCTCTGGACGTTCGGGCCTCACCTGTCTGTGCTTATAGGCGGCGTGCCCCCCTGCGCCCAGCTGCACTTTCCTTGGCCGGGTCCTGTCTCTTTACTTCTTGCATCCTGTGCCTAAGCACAGCGATAGGGGACACCCCACGACCCTGTAGGGCTGCGGCCCTGCAACAGCACTGTGAGGCACAGCCCCGTTCGCCTTGGTAGAGAAGGTTTACACCTGTGAGGGCCAGGGCCTTTCCGGGGACAGACACGAGAAACAGGTAACAATTGTTCTCTCTGGAGAGAGAGTGTGGGTGGAGCTAGGGAGAGTCTTCACTTCCATTTTACACCCGTCTGCATGGTTTTTTAACCAGCCTGTTTAGTGTTTAGTGTTTAGTGAAGAGGTAAGGAAGGGTTACAGGGCCTAAACTGTCCACAGTACAATGTTCTGAGACCCATGGCCCTAGGAACACACAGGAACATCAGACGGACCCTCATCCTCGCCAAGAGTTGGGGGGATGGGAAAAAGCCCTTCCCCACTTCAAGGAGGCCTCGGGACGCCCCTCATGCTTTCCCAAGTTTGACCAGCTCACTGGGCTCCCTGCCTACCCAGCCCTCCTGGAGCCCAGGACCATGTCTGGGTACAGGAGACAGGGTGCCTCAGGAGGGCAGCCACAAGGGAGGCCAACCCGGCTCAGGGCAGGGCCTCCTGGTCAAGCAAGGCCCCTCCTCCCCAGCACCAAGAGCCGGCTTCAGGCTGTCACTGCACCAGTTCTTCAGAGGGCATCTGAGTGCCTAAGGGGGTGGCCGGCCCTGGGGCTTAGCCAGCACCGCATGTTCTCCGGACCAGGCTCTGTCTTACCCATGTGGTGATATCCACTCATTTAATCTGCACAACAGTGCTGGCGCGGGTATTGCATGATCGCCGTTTTACAGATGAGGAAATGAGGTCCAGAGTGGGGAGGTGAGTATCCAGGTTTCACCCCAGGAGTCTGTGCTCCAAGCCCTTTGTTTATAGCCTCCTCCTCCCTTCCCCCAGAGCCTGGCCTGAGGAGTGCGGCTGCTGAGCAAGGACCCAGCCCTGCCTTGGGACCAGGACGGCCCAGGATCGAGGGCCAGTCAGCTCTGAACCAAGCTGTGGGAACCCAGCCAGGATCCCACGGAGGACCCTGTGCTAAGGGTTCGTTGAATAAGGACAGACTAGGGACGCCCGCTGGTCCCGGGCTCACAGCTCTGAACACCTTGCCCTGTGCCAGAGGAGCCCCAGGTCCAGCACGGAGGAACAGCTGGGGATGCGTGGCTTCAGCACCTGAGTCATCACCAGGAGGGGGCTTCAGCAGGCAAGGGCAGCTGGGGAGCGGGGATGAGGGAGTGTCCTGGGGCGTCAAGCTCTCCATGAGTCATTGGCTCATTCACCCTTTCAATTCAGACCTCCTGGAGTTGTCCTTGACTCCTGCTTGCTCACCGCCCCCACCTCCCATCCATCAGATCTGTCCCCACCACCCTAATGGAATGTCAGCCCCTGGAGGGGATTCTGCAATGCCATGCCCGCTTTAGCACAGCCGCCAGGTGAGCCTTCAAGAAGGTGGTGGGCTCCTTCCACTTCTCAGCCCTGGCTGACCCCTCTCCCGCCGCACACATTCTGCTCCAGCCGCAAGGGCCTCCTCACTGTTCCCAACGTGCAGCCACCCTGACTTGAGTGTCTGCCCCACCGTTCCCACTGCCTGGGGGGGTCCTCCCCCAGACTTCCACATGCATGCCTTTCTCCACGCCCTTCATTTTTCCTTTTCCTTTTTTGATAGGGTCTTGCCCTGTCACCCAGGCTGGAGTGCAGTGGTGCAATCACAGCTCACTGCAGCCTCGACCTCCCAGTCGAAACTGACCCTCCCACCTCAGCCTTCTGAGTAGCTGGGACCGCAGGCACACGCCACCACACTCAGATAACTTTTTGAAATTTTTTTATAGAGACCAGGCTTCACCATGTTGCCCGGTCTGGTCTCTAACTCCTGGGCTCAAGCTCAAGCAATCCTCCTGCCTCAGTCTCCCAAGGTGCTGGGGTTGTAGGCGTGAGCCACCATGCCTTTTTTTCTTTCCTTTTTTTTTTTTTTTTTTTTTTTGGATGGAGGACCTCTCTGTTGCCCAGGCTGGAGTGCAATGGCACAATCTCTGCTCACTGCAACCTCCACCTCCTGGGTTCAAGCAATTCTCCTGCCTCAGCCTCCTGAGTGGCTGGAATTACAGATGTGTGCCACCACACATGGCTAATTTTGTATTTTTAGCAGAGACGGGGTTTCTCCATGTCAATCAGGGTGGTCTCGAACTCCCGACCTCAGGTGGTCTGCCCGCCTCAGCCTTCCAAAGTGCTGGGACTGCAGGCGTGAGCCACCACGCCTGACCCCACCAGGCCTTTTCTAAGCAAAGCTTTCCCAACCAGCCTTATGTAAAATGCCAGGCCCTCCCTGCATTCTACAGCCCCACCCAAGTTTCCTGTCCCTCCTTAGCACTTACCAGGAGCTGACTTAGATGTTTCTTACTTGTTTAGTGTATTGTCCCTCATCCCCTTTAGAATATCAGCTCACTGGGGGCAGGAAAGGTTTGGTTGAGCATCTGGTACAGCATTGAAGCTCATTCACTTTTGTTGAAAAAATAAAGGCATGCATGATCCCCAGGCTTGTTCTCTGTGCCACCAGGTCCTGCCACATTCCCCCTGCAGAGGGGCTCCTGTCCTTCCCGCCCCCCCCCCCCCCCCCCCGCCCCGCGGCCCCCCCCCCCCCCCCCCCCCCCCCCAGATCTCTGCTCTGGCCCCCTCACTGGCCCCACCCTGGCTTCTCGCCCCCCCACCACACTGCACCTCAAGGCTGCAGGGCCAGACCCCACCCCAGGATACATTGCCCAGGCCCCCGCAGCCCAGCCCGAAGTCAGCCAGGCTGACCTCATGGGACCTGCAAGGCAGCGTGTGGCTCCCAGCTGCCCCAGCCTGAGGACACTTCCTGGGCCCAGGTGGAAGCATTCCTGATCAACCTGCACCTTCTCTGTTCCCCTGGCAGAAGTGCATGTAGCACCATGCGGTCTCCAAAACTCCCAGCAAGTGCCGTCACCACCAGCGGGGAGAGCCCTGGCCAGCAGGCCAGCCCGAAGGGCCCACAGCCTGGCTCTCTCCTCACCGTGCTTGGCTCCCGTCCCCTGTCCTCCACAGGATCTGACTCCCTGAACCCCTCTCCATGCCCACAGCACTCAAGCCCTGGCAGGACTCCGGAGTCTCTGCGTCTCTCAGCCGCATCTGAATGGAGACACTGCCACTTGTGGCCAGCAGATGGCACACTTTGGCCACAGTCTGTGGCCAGAGGACAATGAAAGAGCCCTCTTGGTCCAGTTCCCCTTTCATGCAGATAGGAAAACCGAGTCCCTGAGACAGTGAAGGTGCACCAGGGCCTGGAACCTAGGGCTCACGCTCAAGGCCCATGAGACCGCCCTGTGGCTTCACCAGTGTCCCTCTGTGTTCTCCCCACCTCACCTGTTAAGGCCTTGGCTCACCTAACCCCATAGCCCTGACTTCCTTCTCCCTCCTGCTCCTGCCTCGTCTCCCTCTACTCCCTGGAGGCTGGGCTCAGCCTCCAGCTTGAGGGCAGGCAGTGACTGGGCAGAAGGACACATGGGTGAGGAGTCTTACCGAGTCCCCAGGCACCTTGGCTGACGGTGCAAGCCGCAAAACTTTGGGAAACCCCCTAGCACAGGTGCAGTGCCTGGACAGCCTCACCGCCATGCCACAACTGGCTCCAGTGCTTCCTGAAGAGCCCGGGGGTGAATCTCATACAAAACTACCAGCCTCCCTCAGCTCTGGATCTCCAGGGACCAAGGCTGGACATGAAGGCAGCCTCATGAGTAGAGGCTGTGTGTGTGTGTGTGTGTGTGTGTGTGTGTGTGTGTCTGTGTGAGAATGTGATGTTCACAAGAGTGTAGAACATTGATGTACCACACAGAGAGTGAGGTGCTGAATCAGTGAAGATGGGAATGTGGAGGGTGCCACTCCCTGCAGACTCTAGGGTCCAGCCAACACCATTAACCACATCAAAGACACCACACATTTCAGAAGCTGCCATCCCTTGGCCAAACAGGATATGGCATCTCTAAAACTAGTCCTGGGCATGATGGTGGAATTTCCTCAGAGAAGGAAAATATTGACATCCATGAACTTAAGTGCAGAGACAATTCAGAGGACAATCTAAAAAGTACTTGGAAAATAAAAATATAACAAATAAAATTCAAGAGAGAGGTTGAAAGATAAAATTTTTAAAAACCTCTCAGGAAGTAAAAGAGTTGGAAAATGAGATGGGAGCATTGTTTGAATTACAGAATTAGAGTAGGAAATTCAGTGTCTGAATCACAGGAGTTCCTGAGGAGGACAAAAAAAATAATGAGTGAAGGAATAATGCAAAAACATTTTCCCAGAACTAAGAGCTAGAAATCTTTAATGCTCAGAGCAAGAAAAGGGCGGTGGGGGGAGGGGCAGGCAGGGAAGGCCAACATCTTGAAATTTCAAAATAACACCAGGAACAAACGGAAAATACTAAAAGCTTCTGGGGCTGAGAGGAGGAAGGAGGATCAGGAAGCCGACTGACAGATATCTGACTGCTCAACGGAAACAATAAAAACGAGAAGATGATGGACTTTAGTGTCCAAAACTGAGGGAAAATGATTTCCTGTCTAGAATTCTATACCCAGCTAAGCTATTACTATCAGCTTAGCATAAAAGTAAAGACAAAAAGGTTTGCCTTTGATTTTTCTCCTTATTTTTTTTTTCATTTTTTGAGATGGAGTTTCACTCTTATTGCCCAACCTAGAGTGCAATGGCACAATCTCGGTTCACTGCAACCTTTGCCTCCCAGGTTCAAGCAATTCTCCTGCCTCAGCCTCCCAACTAGCTAGGATTACAGGCCCGCACCACCATATCTGGCTAATTTTTTTATTATTTTTATTTTTAGTAGAGATGGAGTTTCACCACATTGCCCAAGCTGGTCTCAAACTCCTGACCTCAGGTAGGTCCACCCACCTCAGCCTCCCAAAGTGCTGGGATTACAGGCATGAGCCACAGTACCCCACCAATTTTTCTCTTTCTTAAAGTTCTTGGATAATGGACTCCCCTACAGCAAGAAACTAAACCCAAGGAAAAAGAGGATGTGGAATCAAGGAGATGGGAACTAACCCAAGGAAGTGGTGAATGGAGATTAAGGATGTCCGCTGAACTGCAGTCCCAAGAGGTCCATACTGGAGCAAGCATCAACCACTCTCTATAGGTAGGGAAAAAGAAAAGAAGAAAGTAAGTAGATTACTTGATGTATTTGAACACATTTAGAAGAGATTTAAACTTCTAGCAATTAGCATGGGGCTGACCACAGTGGCTCATCCATGTAATCTCAGTTCTTTGGGGGACCAAGGCAGGAGGATCATTTGTGGCCAGGAGTTCAAGACCAGCCTGGACAACTTAGTAACACCTTGACTCAACAACAACAGAAAACTAAAATTAGGCATGGTGGTGTGTACCTGTAGTCTCAGCTACTTGGGAGGCTAAGGCCAGAGGATTGCTTGAACCCAGGAGTTTGAGGTTGCAGTGAGCTAAAAATCACACCACTATACTCTAGTCTGGTGACAGAGCAAGACCATCTCAAAAAAAAAAAAAAAAAAGAGCATGGGAATTATTCACAGTACAAAAAATAATTATGCCAACTTTAAAATAAAACATTTTTTTTAAGTTGAAAACTGTATCGGAAAAGCACTGTGATCATAGTATGCTACCAGGCTCAGTTGTGAATCATCTTTACACAGCTGACAATGCTGATGTAAACTCTGAATGCTGATTTAATCAAAAATTGTGACCAAGTTATAAGAATGATAGGAGTGGGGTCGGCAGAGAAAACAGAGTGCTATAAAATCCTCAGCCTCCATAGTAGATCCCTAGAAAGGACATAAAACTGAAAAGTAAAAATTGCAGGAAAGTGGGTTACTTGGAAGACAGAAGGAAATAGGAAAAGCAGCTAAAAGAGGTCCCTGCCAAGAAGTAGGGCTTGGGGTGGGAATAGGTAGGGCAGGAGGCTTCTGTTTTTCCTCCAACACTTATGCTCATTTGACTTCTTATATTGTATGCTGTTTAAATTTCATTTTAAAGTAATTATTTGCTTAATTTAAATATGTAGATATATACTTCTGAGTAACTCCTAAAAGAAATCCCAATGGAAATTATAAAGAAGGCAAGTAAATGAATACTACATATCACCATGTGTGGTCTGAGACCAAAGTGGTTCTCAAAGGAAAATTAAATCCTTACATGTGTCTATTATAAGACGAGAAAGAGTATTAATAAAGAATAAACAACACTTTGGGAGGCTGAGGCAGGTGGATCACCTAAAGTCAGCAGTTCAAGGCCAGCCTGGCCAACATGGTGAAACACTGTCTGTCCTAAAAATACAAAAATTAGCTGGGCATGGTGGCTTGCACCTGTAATCCCAGCTACTCGGGAAGCTGAGGCAGGAGAACTGCTTAAACCTGGGAGGCAGAGGTTGCACTGAGCCAAGATCGTGCCACTGTATGCCAGCCTGGGCAACAGAGCAAGACTTTGTCTCAAAAATAAATAAATAAAAAGACTAAATAAGCGAGACTTTGCAAAATGAGCTGCCAAGTGCTGCCTTAGCCAAAGGGTGTTGCTCAGCCTGCGTATTGGGGTGTCTTTCCAATAAACTACTCAGTCAGGATGATTTGGGCAAAGTTTTAACTGGAACTAAAGGAAGGCTGGCAAGGAGTGAGGTGGGGGAGGGGGAATACCTGGAGAGGTCCCTCAGAAGGGACTGAGCTGGCTATATTACTTAGACACCATCAGTGGCCACTTCTAAAGGTAGCCTCTGTCCTGCATGGTACTTGTGCTGGCCCCAAGCCTTCAGGGAAGTTGTGTGAGTACAGGAAGCGCTACATATACATGCAACTTGCTTATGATGGGGGAGCACTCGTCCCATCCCTGAGCCAGTTGGTGCATCTGAGCCCCCAGCAGGTGGTGTGAGCAGTCTGGCAGAGCTCTCGCTCCAAAGGAAGGCATAACAGAGGGCATGGCAGAAGCCACCAGGGCGTACCTGCAACAACATTGGCAGGCCCTAGGGACAGCCACAGATGTCTCAGGAAAAGAAATGTGGTTTTTTTAAAAAATGTCAACAGTCTACAGGTAGGAGTAGGAGCCAGTGTTCTTGGGGTAATAAGGAGATGGGTAAAGACTTTCACTCTGGGCCAAGATAAAGTAACAGAGACCAGATTTATACTCCCAGCAGAAATAATTTAAACATTGGACAAAGTATATGAAACGCCAGTTTACAGGCATTGTCGATCATGCAGGACAGGAGAGTGAACCCTGAGAGCAGGAAAACAAAAGTGAGCCCTGATCGCCCCAGCCCATTGCCTGGAGAAAGGACAGGCCTCAGCATGAGAAAGGAGGACCCAGGAGGGGCCCACAGGTGCCCCTAAACAGGGGAGACACGGTTGAAAGTGTGGAAAGACCAGGGTGGTTAGAGAATACACAATAGAGTCAGCACAAAAACTTAGCTCTGGAGCTCTGCAGAGGGCGCCCCTTGACTCTTCAGCTGAGTATGGATCAACTCATGAGGGTTCATAAACTACCCAAGGCTTTGGATAAAACTACCTGAAAGGGGCTGAGGGGAAGCTGCCCATATTCCAAAGCACGCTGGGAGCTAAAGCAGGTATTTGTATAGCTATGTTCATAGCAGCATTACAGTAGCCAACAGGTGGAAGCAACCCAAGTGTCTACCAGTGGATGAATGGATAACAAAATGTGGTATACCCACACAACGGAATATTACTCAGCCTTAAAAAGGAAGAAAATTCTGACACATAGTACAACACGGATAAGTCTTGAAGTTGCTATGCTAAGTGAAATAAGCCAGTCACAAAAGGACACATACCACAGGATTTCATTTAGATAAGGTCCTTAGAGTCATCAAATTCATAGGGACACAATAGGAGAATGATAGTTGCCAGGGGCTGGGGAAGGGGAAATGAGGAGTTGTTGTTTGCAAGATAGATGACAGATAAAATTTTAAATGTGTCAATAATCACAATAAATGTAAATGGTCTAACATCTCAATTAAAAGGCAGAGATTGTCTGACCAAATAAAAATAATAAGATCCAACTCTGTGCTACCTACAAAAAAAGAAGTTTAAATGTAAAAAGAGAAATAGGTTAAAAGTAAAAGGTTACCAAAAAAATTAACACTAATCAAAAGAAAGCCGGAGTGCCTATATTAATAACAAAAAGGTAAATTTCAGAGCAAAGAATATAATCAAGGATAAAGAAAGCAATTTCATAATGGTAAAAGGCTTATTTGAAGAAGAGGACATAAAAATTATAAATGTTTATTCACCATGTAACAGACATCCAGAAATACATGAAAGAAAAAAGAATAGAACTGAAAGGAGAAATGGACAAATCCACGTTATAGTTGGATACTTCAACACTCCTCTCTCAGTAACTGAAAAAAAAGCTAGACAGAAAATTGCAAGGATATAGCTGGCTTGAACAACACTATCAATCAACTTAATGTAGTTGATATTTATAGAACAGTGCTCCCAATGACAGCAAAATACACATAATTTTTCAGTACACACAGAACATTAACCAAAATAAAACATATTATGTGTCATAAAACAAGTCCAATAAACTTAATAGGTCTCAAATAATACAGAGTACAGTTTCTGACTATGATGGAATTAAATTAAAAATCAATATCGGAAAGAGATTGAGAAAATTTCCAAATATTTTGAAACTAAATTATACATTCCCAGGCCAGGCATGGTGGCTCATGCCTGTAATCCCAAAACTTTGGGAGGCCAAGGTTGGTATATCACCTGAGCCCAAGAGTTTGAGACCAACCTGGGCAACATGAGAAAACCCCATGTCTACAAAATATACAAAAATTATCCAGGCATGATGGCACACACCTGTAGTCCCAGCTACTCCAGCAGGCGAGGTGGAAAGATTGCTTGAGCCTGGGAGGTAGAAGTTGTGGTGAGTCAAGATTGCGCCACTGCACTCCAACCTGGGAAACAGACTGAGACTCATCAAAAAAAGAAAGAAAAGAAACAAAAGGAAGGAAGAAGGGAGGGAGGGAAGGAGGGAAAGAAAGAAAGAGGGAAAGAAAGAAAGAGGGAAAGAGAGACAGAGAAAGAAAAGAAAAAAAGAATACACACACACTTCTAGATAATCCAAATGTCAAAGAAAAATTCAAAAGGGGAATTAGCAAGTATTTTAAAGGGAATGAACCTGAAAGCACAATATATCTAAATTTGTGTAATGGAGCTAAAGCGGTGCTTAGAGGGAAATTTGTGGCACTAAAATGCCCATATTAGAGAAGATGAAAGGTCATATATCAGTGACCTCAGCTTTTACCTTAAGAAACTAGAAAAAGAAGTTGAGGAGATGTTGGTCAGATGATTCAAAATTTCAGTTAGGAGGAATAGGTTCTAGAGATCTATTGTATAACATAGTAACTAGTTAATAACAATGTATTGTAGTTTTGAAAATTGCTAAGGACCTGTTCTCACCACAAAAAAAAGATAAGTATGTAAAGTAATGCATACATTGATTAGCTTGATTTAGGCATTCCGTAATGTATATGTGTTTCAAAACAACATATTGTACATAATAAATATATACAATTTTATGTGTCAAATAAATAAAACGTTAAAAAAAGAAACCAGGAAAAGAGAGCAAATAAAAGTCAGAGTCAGGAGAAGAAAGGAAATAATGAAGATCAAATTGGAAATCGAGATAGAAAACAGAAAAATTATAGAGAAAATCAATAAAACCAAAAGCTGGTTCTTTCCAAAAATTGATAAAAATTATAAACCTCCATCCAGATGGGTCAAGAAAAAAAGAGAAAACATGTCATCCACATTAAGAACGAGAAATGGTACATCACCACAGAGTCTACAGATATTAAAAGATAATAATGGAATAGTATGCATATCTTTATATCAATAAATTCAACAATTTAGATTAGATAAATCCTGTGAAAAGACACAAACTGCTAAAACTCACTCAAGAAGAAATAGATATGCTGAATGGCCCTCTATCTAGGAAATATGTTGAATTTGCAGTTCTTTCCAACACAGAAAGCCCCAGGGGTGGGAGGAGTTGGGGAAGGAGAGCGAGATCACAAGGGCTGGATGGACCCTGCAGGCAGCTGTGGTTGGTCAGTTTTTCATCTCGACTGTGGTCATGGTTTCACAGGTGTGCACATACATGTCAAGAGCCAGCAGATTGTAACCTGTGGACTTTACTGTATGTCAGTGACATTTTAATAAACCCAAGAAAAATAGTGACACCTCCCACAAAGGCCGGAGAGCTCAAGACAGCTCTTTTTCTCCATGTGCCCTCCCAGTGCAACTTTGCTCCCCAGCAGCCTCAGAACCGCAAGCAGACACTCAGAAGCCCAGTCACAGTGGCCCCGCAGCACTGTGACAGATCCGCTGTCCCATGGGACTTATCTAGTCACCTAGGAAGGAGCCATCATCTGTCCTCTCTCTGATGATTCTCAACTGCAGACACATTGCTGTGGCCTGAGTGCTTGTGCCTCCTCCAAAATTCATGTTGAAACGTAATCCCCAGGGCAACGGGACTAAGAGCTGAGGCCTTCGGCAGCTGACAAGGCCATGAGAGCTGGACCCCCATGGGCAGGATCTGTGCCTTATGAAAGGGCATGAGGGGGTGAGTTTGCCCTTCCCATCCTCTCTGCCCTTCAAGCCTCCTGTCATGTGAGGACATGGCGTCCCTCCCCTTCAGAGGATGTACACAAGGCACCAACTTGGAGGCAGAGACTGAGGTCTCACAAGCTATAGAACCTTCCAGCACCTTGAACTTGGACTTCCAGCCTCCAGATTGGTAAGAAATAAATTTCTCGTGGTTCTTTACACATTACCCATCTCAGAGGTTTCGTTACAGCAGCACAAATGGCCTGAGACCCACATATACACCCGGATTCCGTGAGCCCCGAGTGGACACCCCCAACCTTGGCCTGGCAGGCTATCTGTGCAGTGGGGGGTATGGACTCTTCTGGGGAAGGACAGAGAAGCTAAGATGCAAATTCTACTCTGGGCTCCTGCTCCCAGAGAAGTGGCGGCCAGGACACCACCCACAGCCACAGGTTCAGGGCCTGTCTCCCCTTCCCCCAGCCCGTCTCTCTTCCTGAGGCCTGTGAGCTGCTCTCAGCCTTGGGCATTTAGCAGGCTCACCTGGGAACTTGGTGAAGACACAGATCGCTGCCGACTGCCTGTCCTACTCACTGAGCCTGGGCCTCAGCGGTGAGTCAGAACCCCTGCCTTCCCATACTGGCTTAGCTACTTTAACAGAGACCAAAAAATAACAGTGGCTTTAAAAGGCAGAAGCTTCCTCTCTCTTATGGAAAAGACAAGCTGGTCAGCTGTCCAGGTGGGCGGGGCAGCGTGTGCATGAGCTGGTCCAGGTAGGGTGACCAGCAGTCCCAGTTTGCCCCAGACTCAGAAGATCGCAAGAACCTTTCAGTGCCAAATCTGGAAAAACCCAGGCTCACTTGGACAGGCTGGTCAGCCTTGTGCCAGGATGCTTTGCCCTCCCCCGGCGTGGCCCTCCAGTGACACAGCCGCACGGCTCAATGCCATGGTGCCCAGTTCCACCCACAAGTTTCATCCGCCTCTATTCATACTCCCCGGGGCAGAACTGTGGCACATGTCCCCACCAGCAACCCAGGAGACTTGCATGTCCTGCTTCCCTTCGGGAATTCCATGGCTGAAGGAGTGGACGGAGCCATCCTCCACCTGGGTCAGGGGCAGAGGCTGGAGAGGCCACAGTGGAGAGGTTGGGCTGCTGGGAAGCACAGTTCTCCTCTCAGCAAAGTAGGGGCCCGTCCTCCTGGTGTCCCCAGGGACCAAGCATGGGCCTGTTGTGAGACCACACCTCATGACCACCTGGGCCTTCCATTGGTCCTCCAAGGCCCTGGCTGAAATTCGGCCTCTCCAAGGATCCCCCACCAGCCCTCCCACCACCTCAGCTCCGGTGACAGCTCTGCCCAGCTGAGCACGCCGGGAGTTTGCTGCATCATCTCAGAGGAACTTCCATCTAGCTCCACGTCATCCTACAAAAGGAAGAAACAGGTGTTAGAGGGGATAAGGGCCTTTCCAAGGTCACTTGCTAATAGGCATAGAGCTGGGGTTTGAATGCACAATGGACTCTGGGTCCCCTGTAACAGGGCAGGGAGGGTGGAGGAAGGTGCCTCTATCTCTTCAACCCCTCTGTCCTCCCACCTTGCCCATTCTCCTGGTCAGGTCCCCAGGGCCAGCCTACAGGCTTCAGCGGGAATGGGTAGGAGCCACAGAGACCAGTGTCATAGGCGGGGTGGGATGGCAAGCGCGGGCTGGAGCTCCTGAAAGTGGGGCGCATGGGAGCCAAGCCCTTTCCCCACCCTGGCTCCCTGAGGCAGTGCAGCTCAAACCCAAGGCAGGGCATCTGGCCCAGTGGCCCAGGAGAGGTCACTGCAATGAGAAAGCTGGCGGCAGGGGCTGAGGTAGGGGCTTCCTTGGAGAACAAAGTGCCAGAGGCAGAGTTGAGGCTGGGGGCGGGGGTGCACCTCGGGTAAGGACCAGGCCAATGCCCCTCCACCAACCATCCTGGTTTCTGCTTCTCTGAGGTTAGAAGGAAATGGGTGGTTTGCTTTCGAGGGAGAAACCACACTGAAGCCTGGGGAAAAGGACAAGTGACCGCAGGGACACAGTGATGCTTTGGAACGTGTTTATTGTTGTCAGTCTAAAATGTACAGATGCATTCCAAACAGAATGTTTCCAAGCTGCAGCTCGGGGACACAGCCGCCACTCCCCACCTGAGCCTCAGGCCCTCTCACGGGGCTGCTGAGGGTTGAGGGCCCATGCGGAGGGTGTGGGGGAACGTGCTTGTAAAATGAAATGGCCACAAGGAGCTGCGGTGGTCAGTGGGCAGCAGCTGGGCAAGACACTCTGGCCCCTCCAATGCCAGAGACCCGCTGGGCACTCCCACAGCCCCAGGCTCTGAAGCCAGAGCCTGAGAGGTGGCCACAGTGGCATTTTCTGGGCAACAGGGGAGGTGCTGGCCAGTGGTGGATGCTCTCCTGGGAACTCCACTCCCTCCACCTGGGTGGCCAGGGGACCCTGCTGTCCTGCAGCTGACCCTCTCCCAGAGCAGCCCTCCACAGTCACCTCCTGCCTCTTCACATCAACCCCCCACATGTGTAGGTGGGGCACAGACAGGGCAGGTGACTGGCCCAAGGCCACCCTAGCAGGCCTCAAACCCAGGCCTGTCTGACCCATCTCCCGGGATGCCCCACAGCTCTCTAATCACTGGGTGAGGAGGTGGGGACTGGAAGGGACCCTCTGCCCCGCAGGACACAGCAGCCCAGGCAGCACCAGGCAGAAAACCCTAGTCCCTGGCTGGAGATGGGGACAGATTCGACCCTTCGCTGAGCCCCTCCCAGGGCTGCCTGTGGCTTCACACCCAGACTGGCGTCGACCTCTCCGGTGGGCGCCACCACGAGCGAGGCCCAAGGAGACTCTGGCGCAGGCGCCTGTCATCGTGGGCGCCGCCTCTCCTCTACCTGGGTATGGTCTCCAAACTTCCTCCCCACTCCCAGTTTCTGTGCCTCGAGGTCCTTCAGGTGTTTAAAGCACACTCATAGGAGCCGCGCAGCGCGCCCCAAGGCCTCGGTGAGAGGAGCTCCAGGGAGTGGGCAGCGGGAACCGCTGGCTGGCCAGCAGGGTGCGGCAGCTCCCCGGAAGCGCAGGGCAAGGAGCGCTGCTCAACCCTGCGGGCCCACCGCCAGGTCCTCGCTGGGAATTGCACGGAGTTTCGAGGTGGGGGCCCTCGGGGCGCTGGAGGGCGGCGGCGGCGTCTCCAGGCGGGCAGCGCGCCAGGAGCGTGGGCGACCAGGGCGCCCCTAACCCCGGCCGCCCCCGGCCACCTCCCTGCAGCACTGGGCTGTGAAGCCGAGGGTCTACCCGGGCAGCAGGCGGGGCCCGCTAGGGCCCGGGGGCTGCGCGGTGCGGCGCTTGGAGCTGCCGGTGTGGAGCGCGGAGCCGGCCCGTGGGCTCCCCTGGGTTGGTCGCCGGCGCGCCCTCGGCTGTGACTCTGACTCCAGGCCGCGCGCGGGACGCTGCGTCGCTGTCGCCGTCGCCGGGCCCGCCGGGTCTAGTGGTCCTAAACATTTCACAATTGCGCCACAGAACTGTTGAACTGTTAAGAACCACTGGACCCAGCGCGCAAGTCCGCGGCACTGTCAGTTTGCAGAGCTGCAGAGAGAAGAGCCCCAACGCCCTTGGGACCGCCCGCGGACCCCGGGGGACCCGCCCCTGCGCCCGGATCCCAGCCGGCCGAGCGCCCCCGGCCCTGCTGCAGCCGCCCGGCCCCGATGCCGCCCCTGGCGCCTCAGACGCCCCGGCCAGGCGCAACAGGGGATCCCGGCCGCAGAGTCCAGCCCCGCCGCGTCCTCGCCGGCCCCGACGTCCCCTCGTCCCGCCGGCCCCGCGTGGCAGGCGGCTGCGCTCCAAGCGGCAGCCGCCAGCGCCGCGGCGCCTTTTTATGCCGCGCGGCCGCCCTTCCCGGCGCCGGAATGCGCCCGCGCCGCGCTGGCCCGACCGGTTTTTCCGGGAGGGGCGGCTCCGGGCCCGCAGGTCCCGCGACAGATCCTCCACGGTCGGGACCTGCTCCGCGCGCCCGCGCGGGGGTGGCCCTGACTCAGCAGCCGCCCCGCCCGCCTGGCGCCCTCGCCTCCAGCGCCTGGCCTGGGCGCACCTGGCCTCCCGGGGTCGGGGTCCCCGCTGGGAAGCGCGCGCACCGTCTGGTCTGGGCCTGGGGCGCTTGGGCGCATGGAGGGTCCGGGGCTCCACCTAAGCTGCGTCGGGGCCCAGGGCGGCCCGGGCAGGTGAGGACCAGGCCCGACGGGAGCCCAGGGCTGGGCCTGCCCCTCTGGGTGTGGGGGCGGCTGGACACACCCACCGCGGCCCCTCTCACTTCAAAGGGAACTTCGTGGGAGGGGGAAAGAGAAAGTGAAACTGGAGGAGGGAGGGAGGGGACCGTCCAGCAGGTTTCTGCTTCTCAGACCCTGAACCCCAACGCGGCAGCCCACGGGGTGGGGGGGAGCCCGGTACCTGCCTCCTCATTTCCCACGCGGGGGGGAGGGGCGCCCTGCCTCCTCACGCAACAGGAGCCTGCGCCTTGCTCCCCCGACACACAGCCCAGCCCCGAACGAACGCCCTGGCGCAGCTGGCCCTGCCGGCCCTGCCCACTTAGTCACCTGGAGGTGTCCCGGCCTGACCAGTGGCGCCTCCCAGGGACTCTGTTTCAGCAGAACACAGCAGTTGAGGGGAGGGCTCCGGCTCTCGGAAGTACAGAGAAGGAGGGGGAGGTGACCAGCTTAAGCACTTGCGCCAAGTCTGGAGCCACTGCTGTGCCTGTGCAGTCCTGGGCAGCAGGGCTGTGACACGCCATCCCACCGCCGCCCAGCCAGGAGCCCAGCGGCCTCTGTGCTCAGGGGCCAAGGTCGACCCAGACCAGAACACAGCACCAGACCTGAGGGACCCCTAGACACTTCCACACGTGCTGTGTGTGGCTTAACTATGGCAGCCGCCCTGGAAAGGGAATCAGAAAGGTTTTGTTATTTCCATTTTGCAGTTGGGGAAACTGAGGCCCGGGGGGGACAGTGACTTCTGGGGATTCCACAGCTCTTGGTGGTAGAGAGGGGACAACAGGCCTTGGCATTGCTGCATCTGTGGGTCTCAGGGCCTGTGCGTGGCATCCAAGCGGCTGCGGCATGGAGGTGCGGGTAGAAGTAGGGACACGGGGGCTTGAGATCCAGAACAGGAGCTTGGGAGCTCCTCCCCCTCCACAGCTGCAGGGGCAGGAAGAGCCCAGCTCTCCTGTCACCCAGGCTGGAGTGCGGTGGTGCAATCATGGCTCACCACAACCTCCAACTCCCGGGTTCAAGCGATTCTCCCACCTCAGCCTCTAGGTAGCTGGGACCACAGAAAAAAACCACCACACCTGGCTAATTTTTGAATTTATTTTTTACAGACAGGGTTTCGCCATGGTGGCTGTTCTCAAACTCCTGAGCTCAAGCCGTCCACCTCCCTCAGCCTCCCTCCCAAAGTGCTGGGATTACAGGCGTGCCCGGCCACCTCTCCTATTCTTAATTCTAAGCCCCGGTCTAGTCCGGTCCTGGCAGACTCCTGACACACAGCCACCTGGGTGGGCTTGCCTTGCGCAGCAAACATGGCTCCCGTGCCCAGCATCCAAGGGCACTGAGAGAAGACAGAGAGAAGCTGACAAGCACCAGCACCTTCAGTCCCCACCAGCCGCAGGAAACACTGGTGTGTCACCAGAAGGGGAACTTCCTCGCATGCATGAGAAGTCTGGTTACCTCCAGCAGGGGAGTTGCGGCCCTGCAGGGCCCTCAACTAAGGAGTCTGATTTTAGGATAGAAAATGCTGATTAGAACGACAGTAGACGTGATGGAGAGATGCTTCCCAGGGATAGCCCTGAGATCCAGGTGATTTGTGGTGGGCTGTAGGAAGCAAGGCCTCCCCCAGCGTGAAATTACCAGGTGTGAGCAACACCACCCCGCTGTGGGGAGGTGGGTCCCACACGCACCAGGCACCCAGCTGTGCCTCATTCCTGTGTCTCCCATGGCCTCATGCCACAGCAAGAGTCGAGGGGGCCCTGATTCACAGCGCTGCTCTGCCCTGTGCCAACACAGAGCCCTGGGCACAGGACGGGGCCACTCTGCGCCATAGCTTCCTCGGCCATGAAGTGGGAGAGGCAAGGACCCAGTGCCCTCCAAGGCGCACAGTGGGGACGAAACACACCAACATGGGGCAGGACACCACGCTCCAAGCCTGTCTGTCCCGCTGTTCCCGCTGCACACCAGAGATCCAGAGGCCTCGGGGCCAGGTCACTGCCCCTCGAAGAGCCCAGGGAGCCCTGAACAGCGGGCCTGCACCCCCTGCCACTTCTGGGTGATTGTAGAGGAGTCCCCTTACCCAGGGACCCTCTGACCTCTCCCCAAGGGCCACAAACAGCCCCCGAGGAAGCTCCCAGACTCAAGCCTATGACTCTTCATAGCCTCCTGAGACACTGGCCAGTCCTGGCTCCCTGTGGTAGGGCCCTGCACCCCACAAGGCTTCGGAGGGTCTGAAAATGCAGGTGTGGCCTCCCCCTCCAGCCCTGTGAGGAGCACTCCCCATCTGCCCAGCCCCTCCCCGCCTCTGTGGTCCTCAAGCCATCTCTGCCAAACTCCGTCAGTGACCCAGTTGGAGAAAGGCCAGCTTGGTAAGTGCTCCCTGCGGGACACGCAGGCTGAGTGGCACTTTCCACACTGCAGGACACTCACCCCAGGCATCAGCGGCTGTGTCTACACTGGCAGGTTGGCACCTGCTCTGGGAGGGTGCTGCCATGTGGGCTACCGTGAGCCACCTGAAGCTTTCACAACCTGGGGCTCCCAGGGCCTGGAACAGCGCTGAGCGGGGCAGTGTGAGTGACAGGCTCTGCCCAGCCCTCGGGACCGAGCCAATCAGGTGGGCTCAGCCCAGGGATGTTGAGGTGGTCTCCCCAGTCCCCACCTGCCCCAGGTGTTTTGTCCGTTGTCCCGCTGCCTCCCGAAAGGCCCTCCGAGGGTCCTGGCCGTCCCGGGACAGCAGAGGCTCCTGGCTGTCGGGCGCTGTACCACCATCCCTCCCCCTGCAGCCCCCACGGGCCTCACCAAGGTGTGCAGCGAGGGCCTCCGCAGCCCCGCCATGCCATGCTCTCGTGGCGTCACCTTGTTGTGCAAGGCCCAGGCACACCCGTGTCGGGGTGAGGACAGCAAGGATGCGGGCGGCAGTGCCAGCCAGGCTTGGGAACCAGGCTGAGGAGCCCGGGGTGTGCCTGGCTGCCAAGGGCCAGCTCTGGGGTCTCACTTTTGCCCTCCTGGGCCTCCAGTCCAGGGACCAGCCAGAGGGACAGACAGGAACTGTCCCCTAGGCAGGTAGAGAGGCCTGGCGGGAGGCAGCTCCCAGGCTCCTCACACCAGCAAGAAGGGGTCAGGGGCTGGGGGTGGCAGCAGGAGTCCCTGACCATCCCAGGCCCATGCATGCACACATGGCAGGAGCCAGGGGTCCACACCCCGATTTCAGCCCCAGCTGAAAGAAGGCACGAGGCCGCCCCACAGCACCCCAACTGGGCAGCAGCAGGGACCACCCCACGCACCCACCTGCCCAGGCTGTGCCAACAGGCCGGCCCAGGTCACCCCTTCCCTTGCAGAGTGGCCTGGCTCATGGCTGAGGTTGTCAGGAGCTTCAGGCAGAGCAGGGGCCGGAAGGGTCCCGAGGGGCCCCCTTGACATTCACGGGCTTCTGCAGCGCTTGGAGCCCTGGTGTAGCCCTGCCCTGAGATGGGGGCCAGGTGCAGCGAAGCTGGGGTGACAGAAAACCAGACAGCAACTAGGATGGGGCTGTGAGGACTAGAGCTAAGCAGAAGCAGTGTGCTTGTCCAGGGGTTGGAGGGCTGCCTGGAGGAGGTGACTTCAAGCTCCAGAAAGAAGGCACAGGAGGTGAGGAGATGAGCAGAGGGTGTCTGGAGAAAGGGCCGGCCTGAACAAAGGCAGGGCGGCAGGAAGGGGGAGGGGAGAGGCTGGGAAAGGAAGGCCGGTTTGGCTGCTTGGCCAAGTCACCTCCGTGAGCACTGCCCCACCCGGCTCACACTCACAGCTGCCTCGGGAAGGATGGGCCAAGTGCCCCCCTCACCCCCACAGAGCCCGGGCCTGCCTCCACACACAGCCACAGTCCAGACCCAGACAGACCCACTCAGAACCAGGCTCTGGGGACCTGGAGAGGAGATGCCCAGAGACTTTATTGCCATTCTGCCCAACAAAGGCCTTCAGGCTTTGCCTGAGAATGGGCTGGAAAGCAGCCCCAGCAGGGGGTCATGCCTGAGACCCTCCAGCAGGTCACAGGAGGAAGGAATGGCTTACACTGCAGCAGGAGAGCTTCAGGTTAGACACCAGGCAGCACTTCCTGAAAACATGAGGGCTCCTTATAACATGCGGAGGCCCAAGTAGTGTGCGAAGTCAGGGCAGAGAGACAAGCCCAGGCATGCGGTCTGTGCAGCACGGTCCAAGAGCCAGAGCAAACCCAGCATGAGACTGTGGGAGGGCCATGCGACCGAGTGGGAATGGGGGTGTCAGCTGGGAACTGGCCTGGGAGGCAGGTGGAAGCACCCAGCCTCAGCGGCCCAGTGGGGCAGGGCACAGGGGCACGGGTGGGTGAGAGGATGCTGAGCCCTGGCTGGGCCCTCGGTGCTCAGGTCTGGTCAGTTTCTTCAGGAAGACCTCCCTCTAAACCGTGTTCTGCCCCAGACACCCCCAGGAGGGGCTCTGCAGACCCTACACTGGCTGGGATCCATCTCAGCCTCCCGGCTCTGTCCCCCTTGGATATGCCCCTGAGCCAGGATCCAGCCACACATACTAGAAGCTGGCTGTGGGGTGTCAGCCCCGCCTGGGTAGGGACTTACCGGGCCTGGGGCCTGGGCACTGACCGCACCCTCCAGACTCTGTAGAAAGGCCACCACTGCCAGGTTTCCAGCTGCCTCCGCCTATGGGCAAGCAGTGGGGAGGGACTGCCTTGGGCCACTGACCAGCGGCTGGCCCAAGGATTCCCGTCCCCAGGACTCCCTTCCCTGCTCCCAGCCCACGCACACAGGGCCCAGCGGCTCCTGTACTCTCTTCATCCCCACCACTCAGGGCTCTGAGAAGGGGACGGCGTCCCATGGTCCTGCCCAGGGAGGGCTGGGCATTTGGGGATGGGGCAAAGGGGCAGCTGGTGAATTGTCTGGGTGTCCTTCCTGGAGGTGGCAGCCTTTGGAGAGGGTGCAGGGGGAAGGGGCACTCACGACATGCAGGGCGCTGTGCCCGTCATAACCCAGCTGCCCCAGGTCAGCCCCTGCCTGCCACCACACCTCCAGGCCTTTGAGGTCAGCCCTGGATGCCAGCCTGGGGGTAGGATAGAGGAGGAATTGTTGGGGCCCGCTGGGCACCTGTCCATCTGCCCACCTGCTTGTCCCCCAGGTGCCCTGGATGCTCTTACAAAGCCAGCCCCAGACAGCTGACCCAGTAGTGGCCTGGTCCTGGGGCGATGGGAAGCCTGGAGTCTGGTGTCACCCAGTGGGTGGCACTGTGACTCAGGTCAGTGTGCACCTGCACACAATGCAAACGCACCTGAACACGTGCACACACACCAGCATGCATGCACACACAGGAGCCTGTGCACACACACATGCACACCCACCCGCCAAGCGCCCCACGCTAGTTTCACGTTTCACAACACCATTTTTCCCGGGGCAGGGTCCACATGGAGGAACAAACTGGCTGCTTCAAGCAGCCCAGTGGTTGAGAGAGGGGGACACAGGGGGCCCTGGGATGGCGGTTGGGCTTGGACCCTAGCAGACTGCATGGGGTTCCTGGCTAGGACAGGGGTCTGGGCCCAGCTGCCCAGGATTGGCAAGCCAGGCCCTCACCAGCTCCTCCTCACCCTGCCACCCTCCTGGGAAGAACCCACTCCCCACCTGGGGAGGCCAGGAGCAGGCCAGGTGGTGACCCCACAGGGAGGGCCCCACCCCTGGTGTGCAGTGGGGGAAGTGGCATGGCGAGGGAGGGGCTGCCCCCTCCTCTGGAGGGCCCTTAGGGGCTCTGCTTCAACCCAGGAAACAGCGGCAGCCCTGCAGTGAGTTCTCTGGATGGTCCCACTGGCCCCTCCTGAACTCACCCCAAGAGGCCAAACCCCACAAACACACTGGCCCCTAGGAAGGCCTGGCTGAGGGGCTCATGTCCACCCAGCAGCTGGCCAGGCCCCACTTCCCAGCAGAGTCCTGGACCAGGGTTCTGGTCCCAGCTCCCACAGGACCTGACTACTGCCTCAGTTTCCCCATCTGTCAATGGAGCCAACAAGACCTGCCTAGAGTGCAAATCTGGACCAAGTCACCCCAGACATCCCTTTAAAGGCAAGCCCAGGGGTTGTGGGCCCATCCCAGAGGAGGAGCCAGGGCTGCTGGCCCACCCATTCCCCACTCAGCCAGTCCACCGAGCCTCCGCCAGCACCCACTACCCAAGCTTGGGACTCGGACTTCCAGGGACACACCCCGACACTCAAAGCATCCCCACCCCGGCCACCACCTGCACCCTGCCCAGGTCCCCTCCTGCCTCTGACTCACCCTTTGGGTCCCTCGGAGCCATCCTGGCCTCAGGCAGCCCAGGCCGGGCACAGGAGGCAGCACCAAGTCACCAGGCATAAGGTGGGGGAGGGGAAGTGCCTCTGGCTGCCACAGAGCTCCCTGCAGCACTGGCCCACCTCCACTCAGCCCCACAACCAACACCCGCACCGAGGGCCTCCCTGCGCCTCAGTCTCCCCAACAATCACATGACGTCAGAAGCCCTGAGCCTGCCTCGGTGGTCACTTAGGCAGCACGTGGTCAGAAGGCACATTGGCCACCGGTGCCATGAGGCCAGCAGGTGGGGGCTGGGCCTAGGTCAGTTTATCCCAGGACAGGAACCACACTGGGGAGAACAGAGCTCACAAGACCTGTCACCTGCCAGGGGCCTCAGCTCCCCTGTGCCCCACCTGCCCCAACCTCCCCAAATGCAGCCCCAGCCACCCTCCAGCCCATGGCCCAGCCTCTCACACCAGACCACCAATTCCCATACCCCTCCTCAAGGCCGCCACCCATACACACACACACGCACACATGCACGCATGCACACACATACACACACACACGCACACATGCATGCATGCACACCCACACACACACGCACACATGCACGCATGCACACACATGCACACACACACCCATGCTGGACTGTTCGCTCACCTGGCAACAGCCCCTTCCCCTGCCCCATGCCATGGTGCAGGGCAGACCCCTCTTCCAGTCAGCCAGGACGGTGCACACGGAGGTCAGCGGGCCTCTCCTCTGAAGCCCCCACACCCTAAGTGACTTGTCCCTCCCAGCAGGTCTGACTTCCCTTCCCCGAGCTGTGTCCCCCACATCCCTGAAGGCACAGGTGCTCCAGCCAAGCTGACCTGCATAGCTCTGTCCCTGCCCCCTCCAGCTCCTGGGCAGACAGGGAGGCCCCGGCCGCCCGCAGCAACCCCACGACGCCGGGATGCCTGCGTAAGAAGGAGTGCGCTGACCTTCTGCTCTGGCCAGCCCAACCCGGCTGCACCTCACCCAGGAGCCAGCAGGACTCAGGTCCTGTGCATGGGGACAGGGACCTGCCTTCTCAGGACCCCATAGCCCTAGCCTCAGACAAGGGCCCCTCCCCCTAATTCTCTGCCCCAGCCCATGTGACATCATCTCGGGGTCCCGCCACCTCCATATGTCCAGGACACCTTCCTAGGACAGCTCAGGTCTGCAAGGAGGGGGGTTCAACTCTGCGGCACCCCCGCACCCAGCCCCACAGGGGAGGGCATTGGCTCCTCCCAGCTCGGTCTGCCCCACCCATCTCAAGGGTGAGCCCAGCTAGAGGACAGCCTCACAGGCGCTGACGGGCCCCACTGCACACCCCGACGTTGATCATGTCCCCTGACCTCCTCGGCCAGGCCCGGGGAACACAAGCAATCCTGCTGACTGCCCTTGGGGTGGGGTGGGGGCAGGAAGCAAGGACAGTGGAGTCTGTGGGGGCGGGGGCAGGGCTCTAGCAAGGCCTTGGAGCAGAGGCACAAAGGCCTGAAGCCACAGAGCCCATTGGATGGGGTGACCTAACCTTTGCGCCATCACTGCTGACCACGTCCCCCACCTCTGCCAAGCACCACAAATCCCTCCCCCCGTCACCCTCATTAGGAGGCTGGGGACAGGTGTGAGATGGTAGCCTCGCCGAACCGCACTTGGGCACAGCAGGGCCAGGCAGGCGGCCTCCGGGAGCCTGGTGGGGGAGTGACGCTGGGAGACCGGTGGGGAGGCTGCTGTGAGCCTGGTCCTGTGAGTCCGGAGGGGACGAGGGGCCAGGACTGTGTGAGCTTCCCTCCTCACCACCCACCCACGCCCAAGGATGCCCCGTCCAGGATCTCCAGGCTGGATCACCCCTTCATAGCCCCTCCCCCTCCTGTCCACCACCTTGTTCTCTCCTGCTGCTTTGAGTACCCCGTCAATGCTCACAGGCCCTGGAAAGCATCTTCTACGCCAGTCCTCCCCTTCACAAAGGGCGCCATACGCCACCCCAGGGCTCACCGTTGGGGAGGGGACCCACAACTGGGCACCTCGGGGTCACACGACCTGCACTTCTCTCCACGGACTCCTGAGTACTCCCTCCCCGAAAAGAACCCAGGGTCCTGCAAGCCAAGTCCTCACTCCCAGGGGCAATCTCCAGGAGCCCTGGGGTCTCCGAGAAGGCATGTGGGTCTGGGCACTGGCACTGGCAGACAGGCCCTCCACCTTCCCAGGCCCAGGCTGCTGGGCATCAAGGGCAATAAACAGTAGGAAGGGGGAAATGACCCCATCCCACCAGTGCCGGCCCCGCCCCCGCTCCGCAGGGCACATACTCGCACTCTGCCTCTGTCGCCACTCTGGGCTTAGGGAACAGACGCCTGCCAGGGCTTGCTGGGTGGGGCCAGGGACTCCCACATGCACGGGCTGGACCTGTCTTCCAGGCCCCAAGTGGCCTGTCGCACCCCAGATCTGCTGCCAGCTAGCCTGCTTTTTACTTACCCTGTCTGGCTACTGGGCCAGGACCTTCTGCCCCACCTCCACCCCAACACCCCACATCCACAGGCGCACAGGGATGACTCAGGGAGCACCCGGGCACCCCCCACATCCATAGGCGCACGGGGATGACTCGGGGAGCACCAGGGCACCCCCACATCCACAGGCGCACGGGGATGACTCGGGGAGCACC
>NW_022437110.1:1611964-1616411 GCF_009761245.1 Sapajus apella
CCCCCCACATCCACAGGTGCACGGGGATGACTCGGGGAGCACCTGGGCACCCCGTGGCTTCGTCCATACCATTGTTACTTTCTGAAAACTCTCGGTGGGGTCTCACTGGGCCCTGGGCTGGGTGGGCGGCCTTTAGGAAGCAGGCGTCCTCAGCATCTCCCAGCCCAGCCCCAGGAGGCTGTGTGAACACAGGAACTCTTGGCCTCTCTGTGCCCACCTGCCGGAGGCAGCTTTGTGGGGCCCTGGCCCCAGTACCTGCCCCGAACAGCCAGCAGCATCGGGCTGAGGCCATCCGTGTCCCGGGCGTTCACATCCACACCTCCCTGCAGCAGTACAGCGACGGCCTCTGTGTGCCCTCCCCGGGCAGCCTCATGCAGTGGGGTTTGGCCATTAAAGTCCACCAGGCTCAGGTCACTGCCCTGGGATGACACGAGGACATGCAACCCCTGAGCGAGGGCCGGGCAGGGCCAGGTAGGCCATGGGGAGGGTGGGGTCCCTCTGAGGATGGGGCCCAGCACAGCCCCCATGCCCACCCTCAAAGCCGCAGTGAGACCCCACCAGCTGGCAGGACGGCCCCACTGCCCAGTCTGGCAGACGAGGGCTTAGTGTGGTCAGCGGGTGGATGAGAGGCCTTCCTGCCTGCAGGGGTCCAGAGCTCCCGGGCCAGGCATGGCTGGGGCTGGGCCCCGGGTTGGGGAGGGTCACCAGCTCCACCAGTGCCTGCAGCACCTCCAGGTCACCGGCTCGGGCGGCAGCACAGGCCAGGCTGGGTATCAGGGCGCTCCGCAGGGCATCCGCCTCCTGGGTGGGGAAAGCAGCACCCTGGAACACACACCTCCCTCTGGCGTCCAGCGGAACCGGCAGTCCCTGGTGCTGTGTGACCCCTGCCAGCCAGCACACAGGGGGCCGAGGAGCCCAGGGTGTGGGTGAGAAGGAACCTGAGCTGCCACGTCGGAAGGCCTGGGCTTGAGCCTCACTACCCTGCCCCACCCAGGCCCACCTAGGACCCCTGCCTCGGGAGCCAAGGCCAGGCCATGAGGCCACCATCCAGCCCTGTCCTCACCAGGTATGTGGCCAGGGCCTGCCACTCACCCTCCAAGACTCACCCACCTGTCCCCACCACTGTTGGAACAGAATCGTAAGTTACCTGCGTGAGGGGAGCGTAAGAAGGAGAGCCAGGCCCCTCCCCTGGAAGAAAGGCCCTGCTCCGACAGCTGCACCTTCCCAGAAGAGCCACCTGCCCCCAGCACCTGGCATCCAGGAGCTCCCCAAGATGCCAGAAGGCTGGGGTCCTGGCAGAGGCCCCACAGGTGCCACCATGCCCAGCGGGCATGGCATGGCCTGGTGACCGGGCTGCCGCCTCTGGCCTGCCTCCACTGAGCATTCAGGCCTCATGCAGCCACCCTAACCACCCCACACACACCAGCCCCTTCCATCTGCCCATCACCCACCCCAGCAGTGGCAGCAAATGGCTCACAAGACAGGACGATCCCTGCATGGGGGAAATTGAGGCACTGAGGTGGGGAGCAAGGCTGTCTGGCCCGCTGGGCCCCATGTCAGGCCTGGATGCTTCACCCAGTAGCCAAGGGGGCATTTGTAGGGTGCATGGAGGCCCCATTCCCTTCAGACCCCAGGCCTTGAAAACACCCCTTCCTAGGACTAGGTACCCCAGTTGTGCAGAGGACATGCTCAAATGCTGGCCCTCATCTCTGGGTTCAGGTGGGGACCTGGAACCCCTGAAGCTCAGAGCCTGAAAGAGCCCAGAGGAAGCACCCGCCATCCCCGACACCCACCCGTCTCCCGGACAGGCAGCTCCCTAGGCAGCCCCACACTAAGGCAGTGCTGCCAGTCAGAAGGCAGCAGCCTGCCAAGCCCTGGCCCCCGGGTCCCTGCTGCCTGCCCACTGCCTGGTCCTTCCTGCATGCTACCCCATGGACCCTGAAACGCCTCCTCCTGGGCCCCAGAACCCGGGTGTGCCTGGCTGTTTGGGCTATAGGGGTTCATGGCTGCCTGGTGCGTCCCACGGGGACCAAGAGGGTGTACAGCCCCCAGCTGCCACTCAGGCCCACATGCCACACCATTACCTGGCCACCACTCAGACTGAGGAGCCAGGAGACCCCACAGCCCAGCGTGGTGCCCTGCAGTGAGGGCCAGCGCTCCTCTGCCGAGGGTGGTGTCATCTCCCCACGAAGGTCTTTGGCCAGCAGCTGGGGAAGAGAACAGAGGCGAAGTGGCTCCGTGAGGGCCGGATGAGCAGCCCAGAATATCCTGGAGGGCCAGGCTCCCGGGGTACAGGTGGGGATGCCCTCGGCCTGAGCCTCGGCCATGTGTGCTCCATCCCTCGGGTCCCCTCGCAGGGCCAGACCCACTCCCCAGCCCTACCAGTTCAGGGGCTCCAGGGGCCCCAAAGGCCTCTGCCCAGCCCCAGGGGCTGGCAGCCCAAGGGTCTGGGGCCAGCTGGGTCTGAGCCCTACCCTCCAGGAAGAGTGGAGGCAGGGGGGCTTTCCTGGTGACAGTTTGGGGAGCCTCAGGTCTCGGCGCAGGCTGAGAAGGCACCAGGACAGATGGAGCCTGGGCTGGGGGTCGAGTGAGGGCTGGGGGGTGCCTGGGCCCGGATGGGGCCACATCCCTCCCTTCCCAAACAGGGCACACCGTGGGCCGGCCCGTCTCTTCCTGTGTCACCCCAGGCATGCCCCTGGGAGCCAGCTGACACACGTGTGCACACCGAGAGGACCCCACAGCTCGAGGACGCCCGCACCTCCTTCCTGTCATCCAGGCTCGGCCCCGGCTGGCCCAGCACATACGACAGCTTGGCCAGGGCAGCCTCTGACGTCATGTCGAAGCCTGAGATGACGCCAGCCCCCACCATGGCCTGCAAGGAGGGGGCGTGTGGGCAGGAAGGGCACTCACCCCGGCCCGCAGCCTGTGGCGGGTGGGTCAGAGCCCGCCCTGCCATCCCCTTCCCCACTAGGCCCTGCTCTCCCGGTCCTACCATGCCCGCGGCATAGTCCATGGTCACAGTCCCTTGGAGGCAGTGGGTACAATTGACAATGACCAGGCCGCGCCCGGTCGCCACCCTCAGCTCCTGAAGCAGGTCGGGCTTGCTGGGTCCGTTCCCTGAGCCGAAAGTCTCCATGACGACGCCCTTCATGGGAGGCTGCAGGAACGCCCGAACCTGTGGGGTGGTGGGGGCTGGATGGTGAGGGACTCTGCCCTGGGCACCACCGGTGCCTGCCGTGTGCCCTCCCAAGGAGAGGGACCCCAAGCCAGAAGCAGCCAATGCCCACTCTGCTCCCAGGAAAATGGGGCTCCCAGCAGGCAGGCATGGCTGCTGCCATCTAGAGGGGCTGCTCCCCCCACATTCTCCCAAAGGGCTGCCCTATCTGTGGGGACGAAGGCCTTCTGTGGCAGAACACCACGGAAACATTTGAGAGGTGGGAGAGGAGCTGAGAAGGCCACCAGAGGCTCCAGCGCTAACACCCCCTGCCCAGCACAGCAGCGGGGCTGAGCCAGCTGGAATCTGGGGGAGGAGCTGCCACCAGGCCTGCATGGAGGACCCGTTGGTCCGGCTATGAGCCGCACACCAGCCCTGCCCGCTCCCTGAAGGCTGGAAAGCACCGAGCACAGGAGACAAGGGACAAGGGACAGGGGATGGGGAACAGAGGACAAGGGATGGGGACAAGGGACAGGGGACAGGGCCTTGGGCCAGTGGGCCACACTGTGGACATCTCAGGTCCATGTGGGGTCTGCCCTGGCTGGTGAGGGCCCCAGGGAGCCTGGGAGCCACAGAGGGCTGGGGCTCAGGGCCACAGGGCAGGAGGGCCAGGGCGGTCCCTACCAGAGCAGTGGGGATCCCGGGGTAGAGGCGCAGCAGCCCCATGTCCTGCTCCATGCTGTCATGCACCACCAGCTCAGCCTTCCTGCCAACCCTCCGCACCAGCTCCCTATTGACTGCGGGGACAAGGGAGAGCCTGTGTGGCACCTACAGGTCTCCCGCCAGCCGAGCAGGAGACCCTCTGCAGAGCTGCCTCCTCCCTTGCTTTCAGAGCCCTGAGAGCCTTGGAACCTCAGCACCACCCCCACCCTGCCTCCTCTCCCACAAGCAAATCCCCCTATGCCTCTGCGCACTCCACACTGTGCCCGGCTCCACAGCGTGCACGGGACTGAAGAGGAGGCACTTGCTGGCCAGCAAGAGACCCATAGCTGAGCAACAGGTGAGGCAGCCTCAAGAGTGATGGCCCAGGGAACCTCTGCTGACCAGGCAAGGGGGCAGGAGGATCCCGCAGAGCTGGAGGTCTAGCTGCATCTTGCAGGCTGCATGGGGCTTCAGGTGGGTGTTGCAGAGGCAGGTGGGCAGGCAGGCCCCACTGGGGAGCCACCGGCACTCACTGCAGTGGGTCACACGCATGGGGCAGCATCATCGGGCCAGCCAGCCTCCTCCAGCCCT
>NW_022437110.1:1616511-1659468 GCF_009761245.1 Sapajus apella
GTGGATGAGGGAGTGGATGAGGGAGTGGGTGAGGGAATGGATGAGTGAGTGGATGAGTGAGGGAGTGGATGAGGGAGTGAGTGGATGAGGGAGTGGATGAGGGAGTGGATGAGTGAGGGTGTGGATGAGGGAGTGGATGAGGGAGGGAGGGGATGAGGGAGTGGATGAGGGAGTGGATAAGTGAGTGGATGAGTGAGTGGATGAGGGAGTGGATGAGGGAGTGGATGAGGGAGTGGATGAGGGAGTGGGTGAAGGAGTGAGTGGATGAGTGAGTGGATGAGTGAGTGGATGAGTGAGTGGATGAGGGAGTAGATGAGGGAGTGGATAAATGAGTGAGTGGATGAGTCAGTGGATAAGTCAGTGAGTGGATGAGTGAGTGGATGAGGGAGTGGATGAGGGAGTGAGTGGGTGAGTTAGTGGATGAGTGAGTGGATGAGGGAATGGATGAGTCAGTGGATAAGTCAGTGAGTGGATGAGGGAGTGGATGAGTGAGTGGATAAGTGAGTGAATGAATGGTCTTTCGGACCCCTCACCTCTGGGAAGAGAAGGCCTCCATCTGATTCTCCCCAAAATCCTAATGTGCGCCCATCACCTCCTCCCCAGGCCCAGGGCAGGTGTTGGCAGTGGTGCAGGGCCCAGGGAAAGGGGAGAGCGGTGGATACATGGGGCCAGTGCCCCTCAAACCCGGCCGGCGATGCAGAGGAGCTCCCCGAGGGCCCGCCTGTCCTTGAGCTGAAGGCCGCCGCTCTGGCAGCACTTGACCCCCAGGGCTCTCCCGACCTTCCCACTCCACTGTGGGTTGGGGTGGGGGGCAGATGCCACAAGCCCAGCCCCCAACCCCTCAGAGGCCAGTGGGGAAGACAGGGCTCGTTCCCTCAGCCGCTACGCACACTCACAGAAACCTCCCTCTGAGCAGGGCTGGACACCAGGACTCCCACCGCACTGAGGGGCGTCAGAGCCTGCCCAGGGCAGTCAGCATCCTGGAGGCCTGAGAGCCCAGCCCAGAGAAACGAGACCTGGGGTGGGGAAGGGCCTGGGCACCTGGAGTGCCCGGCACAGTGCCGGCACAGGAACCTGGGCAGCAGGATCCCCGCACAGGACTCTTCCCCCGCCCACAGGTGGATGCCCACCCACATCTCCAGCCCTTCTGCCAGAGCAGCTTGCATGAGATAAAAGGACTTTCCTGGCATGGTGGAGTAGAAGGGGGGAGATGTGGGGTGCTGTGGATGGGTGGGAGCAGAGACCCGGCCGTGAGCCTCCCAACCCCACCAGAGGCCATGGCATCAACCACAGACCCGCACGAAAGTGGCAAGACGTCCTTTAACCAAGGGCGCGCGTCTCAGCAGATGAGGCATCCGTAGCGGGGAAGAGAGGCCCTGCTGCCGTCAATAAAGCGCTGTGGCTACAGAGGGCCTACGGGGACAAAGAGGGCCTACGTGGGGACAAAGAGGGCCGCGCCCACCCTGCACGCATCCTCACCTCCTGAGAGCCTGTGGAGGCCACCCCTGCGGCCCCGGTCCTTGCCACTCAGGCCTCCTGGAGGTCAAGGGACTGACTGCCCCATGCCCAGGGGCAGAGAGGAGGGCTGGTGGCCCTATGGCCAGGCAAGGCCTGCTGGCTCGGCCCGTGTGCCTCCAGGAGGGGCATGGCCCTGTTTCACAGGGAACTTTTAGTGCCAGAGCCAAAGGGTATAGTCTGGGGCCTCAGAGCTGGAGGTGGCACAGCTGGGGCGGCTGGGACATGTCTGGGAGGGAGGGGGCTTCTCCCAGTGCACAAGGAGGGCTCTGGGGCTCTGCACTGGGGTGACCACAGCTGGTGAGTGATAGGCCTGGCCTGACCACACAGCAATGCTCCCTTCTCCACTCTCCTCTGCTCCAAGGGCCCCAGCAGGGTGGGCCAGGGCCAGGGCTCAGCACAGAAGGGTAAGGATACAGGGTGTGGTCGGGGGTGACAGTGTGGTCTCCTCAGACACAGGGAAAGGACAGGGCCAGCAGGGCTTCCCGAAGCCTCCCACGCATGCCCCCACCCCGTGGCACCAAGCTGACTGCGGCCAGGAGCACCAAACCCGCCCGTGACGCCGGGACCAGCCAGCCCTCCCTTCCCAGACAATAGGTAAAAAGCCCAGGACAAGCCTTTGACAGGGTGCTGGCAGCCAGCACCCCGGCCCCAGCTGGCTCAGGGAGAGTGGGGGTGCACATTGCCAAGCCACACCTCTCCCCAAAGGCCTCAGCAGCTACGCCCTGGGCAAAGCCTGGGCTTTCTCAACACCAGGTGCCGGAACCAGCCCGGCAGCCTGGCATCAGGTTCCCACACCCACCTGCATGTGGGAAATACTCTGGGCGGTGGGGGCTGGGGCTGGGGCAGCCTCCCGTCCAGCCCAGCCTTCATGCTGTGCCCAGGAGCTGCTCCACCACCCCGGGCCTGAGGCCGGTGTGACTTGAGCCTCGCAGGCTGCCCAGGCTTGGCACCAGTGCTGGCAGAGTCCCTGGAACCCAGAGCATGGGCCTCTGTGCCCTATGGGCGGGGTCCACCCACCAGCAGAAACTTCACTCTGGGCCCCAGATAAGGTGTGAGTCAGGCACCCTGGGGGAGCCAGGACCACAGCGCAGCCGCCCACACCTCCAGCTGCTCCTTTCCCCTGGGCTGGAGGGGCCACATACCTTCATCCAGCATGGGCAAGTAAGCAAGCACCCCACCAGCACCAGCTCACAAGCCACCTCCTCCAAGAAGCCTTGTGGGCTGCCCCGGCCCTCAGTGAACAAGTGGGCCCTGGCCTAGGCCCCTGAACCCAGCGCTGTGACGCGTCTGACACGCTGATGTGTACTGGCCTCACACTCCCTAGAAGGTGCCGGAGCCAGCAGCAGGAAGAAGGCACCGGGTGAGAGCCGGGACAGGAGTCAGCCCACAGGCCTGCGTCGGAGCCTCCCTGTGGGAGCCTGCCTCTCTCTGCCTCAGTTTCTCGCCTGTAGAACCAGACATTTTCCTCTGTCCTGTCCTGCTGAGGGGCCCGGGGGCAACACGCAAGTCTGCCACGGAGCCAGATCTGACGCACAGCTTGTCTTGAGAACCAGATGCTGGGTGCTTGTCCACAGGCCAGGGCAGAACCAAGGCAGGCCAAGTTCTAGCCAGGCACGGTGCCCTTTAATTCTGCCGAGTCGCAGCCACCAGCTCCCTGCAGCAGCCCTTCCCTGGCACCGGCCCTGGGCAGGCACCTGGCCCTGCTCTCTCTGGGCTTACTTGTGACATCAGCACCCACGGTGGCCAGAGGTGGCAGGTTCGGGGAGCAGAAGGCCGCAAACCTCCGAGCGTCCACCTTGGTTGTCCGGTTGCCCCGAAACAGCTGATTCTGGAAGAAGAGGCAGACCTGCGGGACGGGAGCCACGGTGCTCAGAGAGACCATCAGCCTGTCCCCAGCCCCCCGCCCTCAGCTTCCTCCCTGCCATCAACGGGGTGCTCAGACCCAGGGGGAGGCGGGACTGTAACCCCATCCATCGCAGGCAGAGACCCTCCTGGGAGCAGGCACTGCCCGCCTGAGGCCCTTCCCTGCCCTGCCACCTAGCCCCGGGCCAACCGGAGCCTGCAGGGGCCTGGGGTGTGCAGTGGCTGGGCGGCAGGTGGGGCACCGTCCTTCCCTCCCTTCCCGCCTGCCCACTGCCCTCACCCCTGCTCCTTAGGGAGCCCAGGACCTCGTCCCAAAAGTGCAGCGGGCACGGCTAATCTGGAGGCCCCGCCCATGGCAAATGGGAGTCCCCCAGACCCATGCTCGGTGTCGGGCTCTGGTCAAGCTGCTCAAGGGCCTTGGGTAAAGCCCCCGCCCCAGGGTGGGGAGATCTCCGTACACGTCTTCCTGGGACACCACACGGAACAGGGAAAGGCATGCAAGAGGGAAAATGGTGCCCTTCAAAGCCATGCTGGCTGCCTAATTTTCTGGAAACTTACATACATATCTCTAACGTAAATATCCCTGATATCAGACCTAGAAGACAGTGCACCCAGCTCTTGGCAGTGGCGTCTGGGGAAGGGCTGGGGGACTTTGTTTCCCGGCTGTTCTCCGGAACCCGCCCCTGCCCCGCCTCCACATGCACCAGGGCGGGTACCTCTGGAATCACATACTGGCCAGCCATGAGCAGTGCGCCCAGCAGGTTCTCACGGCCATCGCTCCACAGGGCGTGGATGGGCACCTGGGGGAGAGGCCGGGGAGGAAGCCCGGGATGCCCAGCTCTTCTCTCCAGGAAGACGCCCAGGCCCAGCCCAGGAGCCCCGGGCAGGGCGTTGGGGAGAGAAGGACAGGCTTGGACTTCGGTGCAGCCTGGGGATGGGAGTACTGGGGACGGGGCGCTCAACGCAGCCGGGCAGTAAGCCCGTCTCCAAGGTCGCCAGCCACAGCTGTCCCTGAGGACGATGGCAGCCTGCACCCAGGGCCTCAACCCACCTACCAGCTCCCTCTACAGGTCCCAGTGCCCAGTGCTGTCAGCAAGGGCCAGCAGGTCCCCATACTGGAGAACGCATCACAGGCCTCCCACCCCAGCGGCCCAGCCCGGCTACCTGTCCCTCGGGACAGATCCCTCACTATCCCAGCAGAACTGTGGGCCGAGTGGAGGGTGATAGGGTGAGGGGTGGGTGGGCTGGGATGGGGAGGAACTGCCGGGGGTGCCAGGCACAGTGCCCCTCCCACAGCTGCCTGTGTCTGGCACGGGCAAGCGTGCCTTGTGGTTGACTAAGGAGCGCATCCCAGGAGGGCACAGGTGGGCAGGACTGCCTGAGGGGGGGAGGGAGCGTGTCTCTTCATGGGTCCTCAGGGGGAGGTGGCCGCGCAGTGGGCAGTGCAGGGCCTCTGGAGGGAGAGAGCCCTGGCCGGGGGTGGCAGTCCTGGGCCCTGGGTCCTCCCTGGCTCAGCTCTCATGTAGTTCATGGCTGTGGGTGAGCCCCTGGCCTATGAGCCTCAGTTTCCCCAACACAGGCCAACATCAGGGTTAGGAAAACAAGTGTGTGAATGTTCCTGGGGCCAATGTGCCCTTGGTCCCCATGGAAAGGCCCAGGGGATGTTCCGCTCTCCCGGGGCTAGGGAAGGTCTGGGAAGAGGAGAAGCAACCTGAGCCCTGTCCCTCCTTCGTGGGCTCCGGGGCAGGAGGCACTGCTCCAACGCTAACAGGTGCGAGCAGCTGGCCCCAGGAGACCCTGGAGGGAAGAGGGAGACGTCGCTGGGCAAGCAGAAAGGGGGTGACTGAGCCACCTCCCCCGATGCACCTGGCCGACCTCCTAGGAGGGCCTCCATGGAGCTTTCTGGAGCTGCCACCAAGCTCAAAGGGACATGGGTACTGGTTCCCCACAGATCTTGGCCTCAGCTGTGGGAAAGGATCCCAGAGGGCCCAGGTGCCCCTTGCCACCCACAGGCAGCAGGGACCCCAGTCAGCTCCCAGTAGACCTCCCTGCCCCCTCCCCACAAATCCAGTTTACAGAACACTATGCCACTGGCCATGGCTTGTGGGATTTGTGCAGGGTGAGGGTGAGAGAGGCGGGAAAATCGTGTGCCAGGGGCCCCAGGATGGCATTGCCTGGAACCACAGTGGGCGGAGAAAAGAGCGGGACCAAGGCAGGGTGACCAAAGAGGGCAGAGAGAGGGGCCACGGCTCCTCTGTGTTTGGCCATCCTGCTGCATGGACGTTGAGGTGGGCAGCAGCTTCGAGGAGAGGAAGGGATGCCTGGTGCCCCCAGGGTGGAGGTAGGCCTGGCTCTGGGTGCTCTGGGACCTCACAGCTCCCAGAGAACTCCACCCCTGGGGCAGGTGGCGCCGGCATCTGGGTGAGACCTGAGCAGCCGAGAGCCCCAGCACCGGCGCTGCAACAGCGACCTCAGGAGCTGCTGGGCTGAGCAGGAAGCTCAGGGTCCCGCAGCGCCAACCTGCCCTGTGGCCTCAGGAAGCCCCGATTCCTAGGAGCCCTGGGCCCCTGGGGTTACCTGGGCCCCGGTGAGGATGACAGTCTTCTGCAGGTTCTCCAGCATGAAAGACAGCACGGAGGCGGCGAAGGCCATGGTGTCCGTGCCGTGGATGACCACGAAGCCGTGGTACTGCTCATAGTGCCTCTGCAGAAGGGGTGAGCTCAGGCAGGCTGGCCCCTCAGGGAGTGGGTGTGGGCGAGGGTGCAGCAGCGGGAGAGGGCCCAGAGGCGGAGGGGGGACGGGGGGAGGTGCGCATGGCACGCCGGCCCAGAAGGCCCTCTCTGGAAGGTGAGCCCCTGGCGCGGGGTCCTCGGACCCCCACACTCTCCCTGCCCCGAGGCTTCTGTGCCACTCAGGTGCGCCCACCACGTTGGGGCTCCCCTCAAAGCATGAAAGAATGGGTCCCTTCGAGGGGCCTCTGCGCATTCCTCAAGGGTGGGAGCGCCTGTCGATGGCAGCACGGGGCTGTGGAGGTACATGAGCCGCGCAGCCCAGAGCACAGGTCAGGCAAGGACACGACGGTAGGAACAGGGACCCCTGCAGGGTCAAGTCACCGCCATGGCCAGGAGGCAGCAGGTTATCCAGCAGGTTGCCTGAATCTGGACGTGGGCAGGTGGGCAGGACACTGAAGGGCAGCAGTGAGGCTGGCCAGGAAGGGACGTCCTGTGGCACCACCCCCCGGAGGGTGGCTAGCCCAGGCAGTGGCTGCCAGGGCACCGTTCCAAGAGCCCAGAGCCCCATACCAAGCCTGGGCCTCCAGTGGGCCATTAAAAGACCAAGCTTGGTAGGCCTGGGAACTGCAGAGGCGCTGCGGTGGAGAAGGGGAAGGGCACCCTCTGCTGGCCACTCATGGAAAGACGGCAGGCTGCGCCGCCTGCACTGAGGCCTTTGTGAGGCTGGGCAGGGCCCGTCCCTGCAGCAAGGATGGCAGGGCACCCTCGGTGGGCCTCAAATGCAGTCAGGCCTGGCCTGTGGGGGCTGCCAGCCACAAATGGAGCAGCCTGTCCTGGGTGGTGCTGCCCCCTACCCCACTGCTGGGCAGGGGGAGCCCAGATGTTCCCACTCAGGGGAGCAGCGGGTTTGTAAGGGAAGCAGGTGAATTGGGACTGGAGGGACAGGAGGCTCCCACCCAGTGGAGGCAGCTCAGGTAACACGGCAGCGTCCTACGATGGCAGAGAATGGAGGAGGGAAGCTGATGGGGGGCGGTTCTGCCTGCGGGGGAGGAAGCAGTTCTGCCTGCAGGGTGAGCACACGCGTCGCTATAAACCACAAGACTGCTGTGGTCCTAAACCCACCAAGGCCCCAGCTGGGGAGGGGACAGACGGAGGGCAGTGAGCAGGTCACCAGCCAGGTGCCAGGAGCTTGTCTGCCCTAGAGGTAGCATCGCACACCACACCCCAGGTACTAACAGGGACAGGCTAAGGCAGCTGTTCCCACTGTGTCGCCTGGAAGTTGCTCTATACGCCCATCCACAGCTTGCATGGGGGAGAGGGCCTCAGAGCCTTGCCCCCAGCTCTGACACGTGGACCCTGCCCTTTCCTGAAGCTGCCATTTCCAGATGCTCCCAGATCCCAGGCTGGGCACGCCGACTCCACCCCAGACCCTCCAGCTCCTCACTTGTCCCAGAGTGTTTCTGCAGGCCACTGCCCATCCACCAGCCCCGCCCATACCCGCAGCCCCACCCACACGCCACAGCCCCACCCACAACACCACCCCACCCGCACAACACAGCCACACCCACTCCACAGCCCCGCCCACATCCCACAGCCTCACCCACTCTCCACAGACCCGCCCACACCGCAGAGCCCCACCCAGCACTCCCCAGCCCCACTACCTCGATGGTCTGGGCAACGCGAACCCACTCAGCGATGGTCATGTCACTGGAGTCGAAGAGGGGCTGGCACTCCAGCACGGTGTAGAGGATCCTCTGGTTGGGGCTGGCCGGGCTGTGGGACGGGAGCAGTAGGAGGATCAGCAGGCTCCAGCTCTGCACCTCCTCCTGCTCTAAATCCCCCGACCGCTCTGTCCCCTCTGGCTAGCTGGGGCCTCTACACCAAGGGCTCTGCACACAGCAAGTTCTCAGCATCGCAGCTACAGGGCCCAGCCCACCCTCCCAGCTGGAGCCCCACCACCTGGAGCCCTTCCCCACCTGGAGCCCCCCTCACACCTAGAGCCCCCACACCTGGCACCCCCCACCCCCTGGAGCCCCCCTCCCACCTGGCGCCCCCCTCCCACCTGGCGCCCCCCTCCCACCTGGAGCGCCCCACAGGGGCGAGGACTTGGGCCAGGATAGGGTGCTCCCAGCAGTCCTCTTCCGACACTCGGAGAGGCAGCTGGGACCAGCCCCCGCCCAGGCAGGAGAGGATGCTTGGAGGAAGCTGGCCTGCGTTGGCACGAGGGCGACTGCCAGTTCACCCCAGCTTGTGTGTGGATCAGTTCAGGGAGCTAGGCCCAGAGCTGAGAAATGGAGGGACCTCCCTGCTGAGGGCAAGGCTGCCTGGGACAGCCGGCTCCTGAGATACAGGGTCCCTAGACAGGGACACCCCTATCACACTTGCCGAGCCAGCCTGGCTGGGGGTGTTGGGACCAGGCACAGGGGCACCCACAGGCCCTGCCCTCCTCCCAGAGCTCTTCGAGGCTCAGGCGCTGGTGGAAGGCGGCTGCTGGTCAGTCCTAAAAGCCCCCTAAGATGCGGGGCTGTCGGAGATGGGGGTGAGCAAATGGCTCACGTGGGCCTGGCCAGCGCCCCCCAGCAGCCATCCCCTGCCCGGGCCTGGGAGGAACCCACACTCACGGCAGCACCAGGGTGTCCTCAGGGAGGCCAAGGGCTCGGGCGTGCTCCTCATCATGGAACATGGGCAGCGTCCTCAGGGTGGCAGCCAGGCCCGTCCCAGGCACGAGCACTGCAGGCAGAGTCCAGGTGCAGAGTGGGGTCAGGGGCTGGCAGCCATGGCCTCCTCACTGAGGGGCGGGACTGGAGCTTATGGAATGGGGCTCCAGCCTCATGAAAGTCAGAGACTGGGAGGAAGGGCCACGCCTGCCCTGGGACCCAGAGTGGGGGCCGCTAACCCCTGTTTAGAAGCCTTGGAGCCCAGGGTCATTCCTCATTTTGCACCCGGACAGCCCCAGGAGCTCTGCCCAGGTCTCCAGTGGCTCCACCCAGGCCCTGCCCCTGCCCCCACCCCTTCTCCAAATGCTCAGTCTGCACTCCCCATAAAGACCCCTGGGGCTCGGCCTTGACCTCACTGTGGATGTGCTGCGGGATCATCCCCACTTCTCACACAGAAGGTGCCTCAAGGCCCAGATTAGGGCACCGCCACCAGGAAGCCCTCCCAGATGCCCAGGCTGTAGTACTGCTCCCACGTGCTCCCTCACTGGCCCTCAAGCTCCCAGAGGGCACGGGCTGTGTGTGACTCCCCTGGGTCCAGCCCAGGCCCCTCCCCCAGATCCCAGACCTGGAGGGGCTAGCGTACAGCAAGTGCACAGACAGGTTGGCCCCACCCCGGCAGCTGTGCCACCTTCCCGCAGCCTCTGCGTCTCAGTTCTGTCCCCTAAATGGACACCCGGCCACACCACTCACTCCCTTGGGCCAGCCGCTCAGTACAAAGCCCTGAGCCCTCAGCCACCCCACCAGGGCCTCCAGCCAGCCCCCAAGCCCCCCCCCTGGCCCCCCCTTCCCCCCCCCACCAGCAACGCCCCACCCTGTCCGGCAGCCCCAGCCAGGGGCACCTGCTTTCCCCCCCCGCCCTCTGCAACCATAGCCATCTCCTGCCACTGGTTCACAAATTAACCCCAAAATTGGGTGTTAAAGCGGCCCCCTCTAATATCGCTCCAGCTGTGCCCCTCCCCGCTGTTCCCCTCCACCGCTGGGCTCAGCCGGGTCCCCACATCTCCAACTGCTAAGTTGCTGGCCCCAGAACACCAGCCCATTGGCCCTGTGGAGGTTTGCGGCACCCATGGTCTCCCCTGGCCTTGCACGATAGCCCCATGGGCCCCCCGGGACATTTCCAGAGGAGTGGATGATGCAGGTCAGCTGAGGTGCAGCTGTTGACAAAATCGTCCCCGCCAGCAGGCTCAGCCAGTGGACGGGGGAGCCCACGTGTGTCTGTCTGCCTGTCCACCCTCTGAGGCGCCAAGTGCACAGCCGGGACACGGGCTGCCGAAACATAGGCCTGGGCTCGCCGCCTGGTGAACCCCAAGGGCCCAACCTCAGAGCCCAGGCATCCGGGGGCTCAGCACCCACCCCACATGCGTCCAGGTGTCCCCGTCTCCTGTGTGGTGGGCTGGAAAAAGACCCCAGAAGACGTCCACATCCCAGAGCCGGGCACAGTGCCTCGCGCCTGGAATCCCAGCACTTTGGGAGGCCGAGGTGGGCAGATTGCTTGAGGTCAGGAATTCAAGACCAGCCTGGCCAACATGTTGAAACTGTCTTTACGAAAAACACAAAAAGTAGCTGGGTGTGGCGGCGGGCGCCTCTATCCCAAGTACTCGGGAGGCTGAGGCGGGAGAATCGCTTGAACCTGGCAGGCGGAGGCTGCAGTGAGCCAAGAACACACCACCGCACTCCAGCCTGGGTGACAGAGTGAGACTCTGTCTCAAAAAAATTAAATAAATACATAAAAATAAAAAAGATGTCCACGTCCCAATCCTCTGCACCTGTGGTGTCAACTCATATGGAAGTGTCTTTGTGGATGTGACGATGTTGGGGGCCGTGAGGCGGCAGTTGGCCCTGGACTGTCCGGGTGGGACCTAAATGCCTCTCACGTTTCCTTACAGGAGGGAGGCCACAAGGCACTGGCAGGCGGGCCACACAGAGGAGAAGGCCGTGTGACAGTGGGGCAGAGCGGCCCTTAGAGATGCTGGTCTGGATGACTACAGGGATGCAGCCACAAGCCAAGGAGTGCGGCAGCCACCACTCAGCAGAGGTGGCAGGGTGGTTCCTCCCACAGAGCCTCGAGAGGGATTGGAGCCCTGTGGCACCTTGGCTCAGCCTGGGAAAACCCCTCTCAGTCCCCGGCCTCCAGAACCAAGAATGAACTCCGGCGGTGCTCAACCGCCGGCACAGTGGCCGCAGGAAACGAAATGTCACTCTCCATCCTCTGGCAGGTGAAGGTGCGGTGTCTGTGGAAGTCTATGGACCTGCTTGTGGGAAGGTGGAGAGGGCACATGTGGTCTGGTCTTGGCCACGCTCACGTTGTGCAAGGTGGCTCGTGGGGCAGTGGCTTCCGGGAACTTCCAGGAACACTGCAGAGTGGTGACGTGGCCAGGCCGGAGGAGGACGTGGGCCCTGCTTTCCCTGCCAGGGGAGGGAAATTGGCCAAAGAAAGACTAAACTCCCTCAGCGTCCTCTTCTCTCTGAGCAAAACTCTACACATGAGCTTTTGCAGGGGTTGTTTTGGCTCGTGCCTGTAATCCCAGAATTCTGGGAGGCTGACGCAGGACGATCATTTGATCCCAGGAGCTCTGGGCAATTTCTTTTTTTCCCTTTTTTTGTTTTTGAGATAGTCTCACTCTGTTGCCTCCAACCCCAGGGCTCAAGCAATTCTCGGTTCTGCCTCAGCCTCCCAAGTAGCTGGGATTATAGGCATGAGCCACCACACCTGGCTAATTTTGTATTTTTAGTAGGGACAAGGTTTCACCCTGTTGGCCAGGCTGGTCTCAAACTCCTGACCTAAAGTGATCTGCCCACCTTGGCTTCCCAAATTGTTGGAATTACAGGTATGAGCCACCGTGCCCGGCCAAATTCAAACCTATACTGTCGCCAGTAAATTTTTCTTGCCAAGCCACGTTCCGAGGCTGGGGCTCCGATCCCTCCCCCAGCAGTCAGTTGTGAGCGTCAACGGGCATTCCAGCAGGTGTGTAGGGCACCAATTTGTTTTGTTTGTTTGAGACAGGTTCTCGCTCTGTCACCTAGGCTTGAGTGCAGTGGCACTATCTCGGCTCACTGCAACCTCCGCCTCCCAGGTTCAAAGCAATTCTCCTGCCTCAGC
The DNA here is from genome assembly GCF_009761245.1 of Sapajus apella. Classification (NCBI taxonomy): domain Eukaryota; kingdom Metazoa; phylum Chordata; class Mammalia; order Primates; family Cebidae; genus Sapajus; species Sapajus apella. The sequence goes on from NW_022437110.1 coordinate 1,628,442, forward strand.
CTCCCCAGTAGCTGGGACCACAGGTGCCCGCCACCACATCTGGCTATTTTTTTTTTTTTTTTTTTTTTTGTATTTTTAGTAGAGACAGTGTTTCACCATGTTGTCCATGGCTGGTCTAGAACTCCTGACCTCAGGTGACCCGCCCACCTCGGCCTCCCAAAGTGCTGGGATTACAGGAGTGAGCCATCGTGCCTGGTCAGCCAGGGCAATTTCTTTTATTGTTTTAAACAAACACCGGCTCTCACATCTAACTCTGATTTTGTAACTTGTATTACTTTCTCAATGAGGACCCTCCAAAAGCTTCAAGAGCCCAGAACCTGAACCGTCTGGCCCCTGCCTGGGACCTCTTCCCCAGCCCAGCCAGGCAGGTGCTTTAGTTCACTGGTGACCTGGAAACTCCTAGGCCCTCAGCCAAGCACCTGGAAGGGAGGCTTTGCTGACTAGGACAGTGGGTGCCGTGAAGCCAAGCTTAGGCATAGAGCCTGTGAACATGTAGCACCCATTCGGGAAGGAGGGCCAGGCCAAGAGCACAGAGGCCACTGCAGTGACCGAGAAGCCACGGGCGTCAGTCCATCGGCTGCTGGTACCCTTGTGGCCAGTGGGCAGGGAGCTACTCTTAGCTGCCTGGCCCCAAAGCTCTGCCCTCCCTGCTGTGCCTGCCAGGAGCCAGGCTCAGGAGGGACTCGGGCAGGCTGGCAAGCAGGTGGGGCTTCCAGCTTGCACAGGAAGCCTTCAAAAGTCTCAGCTGTGCAGAACGTGGCCACTAATGCCAGCCTCGGCTTGGGGTTATCAGCTCTTTTTGGATTCACTATGCCCTTTGACCTGTGAAACCACTGATGAACTCAGAGAAGGGGTGGGTCTAGGGCTGTGCCCGCTGGCATCGCCTCTGCCCTCCCTGAACTCTGGCAGGACCCCAGGTGTGCAGCATTCCACCCACAGGCCACTGCTGACCAGCAGGCGCAGAAGCCATTCCAACAGCAACCAAGCAGCTTTACTGTGGCAAACCCAGCACTCCCCTCGCACCTCCCCGGGAAGGCCAGAGCCCATGTCAGCAGTGCGGAGGGAATAAATCACTGACGTCTGGCGGGGCTGGACCTCAGCATTCACGGGGGCGTGGAGGGGCCTGGCTCCCTCCCTGGCCTGTGAGTGCTGCCCTCCCTCCTGGAAGCCTCATCACTTCCCACACCATGAGGCTCTGCACATCCCAGAAGGACGCCTGGCTGCCGTCACACAGCAAAGCTGGCCGGAGGGCCCCTGGTCTCCCACAGCCCCGGCCCCTGGCTTCCCCCGCTGCTCCATGGCTGTGGGTGGCCCCCTCATCAGGGAGACAGTGGAGACCAGATCTCCTGTCTCTTCCCCCTTCATCCTCTGGGCTGAACCCATGTGCTCCCTAGAAGCCTTTCTGAAGTGGAGAGGGTGAGCAGTGAGGATGCCAGCCATGGGGGCACAGGAGGGCCTGGGGCTGACAGCAGCTTCCTCCCGGAAGCCCGCAGTGTGGAGCCAGGAGATGCTGCCTCCTCCTGTGATAAGACACCCTCGCCTCCACAGGGGTTCTTGACGCGAGCCCTCGCTGGCTGGGACAGGCTGGCTACTCGGAGCTCACGAGAGCTCCGGAGGGGCCCGTTCCTGCAGGTTCCTGGAAGCGGACGCCCCACATGGGTCAGCTAGCAACTGCTGGGAGTGACCTCGGAACCACACGAGGACCGGCACTGAACACAGGCCAGGGCCTGCTGGCCTCCTCCTCTGTCCGGAGCCTGGCGACCCAGTGCACGGAGCACCGAGGGCTCTCAGGAGGCTGCGTCAGGCCTGAAGACTGGCACCCACACCCAGTTTCCAACATCGAAGCCTCTCGTTCCCCACCCAGACACGGGACCTCACAGGCAGAAACACATTGCACACATGTGAGCATGCCCACAGGCTGCTCCGGCACAACGGGTGTGGGGGGTTGCAGTCAGAGTCCGCCTGTCCCTGCAGCTCCAGCCACTCAGGACCTTTGTGTTGAGCTCAACGAAACTGCAGTTGGCCACACACCAAGCCTGGTGGGGTAGTGTCAGGGTGTCAGACGAGGCCCGGAGTCCAAGGATCTGGTCCCCTCCTGGGGGCAGCTCTGGCCGGCTCCAGCCCGCTGGGCTCCCCTGCTCTCTCCTGGCCCTCTCCCACCTTTGTCCTGCAGGCCTTGTGTCCTCAGAGAAGCCCTCCCTGGGCCACCCCAAAACTCCACGCCACCCACACGCTGGGCCCTGGCAAATCCCGCCCCCGGGACTAGCTCCTTAATGCATGCCAACCCTTTGATGGCAGCCTCTGTCACTGACTTATGAGGGCCAAGCACAGGAACCGTGTCACTCTGTCAGTGGAGTGTCACACAGGAGCATTTGCCAAGCTGTGAAGGACTTTGTCCCAGTCACAGGCAGAGGGAGAGGGCAGAAGAGGCTCCCGGTAGCCGGACAGCCACGTTCCTGGTGCCTGTGCCCCTCGTAGGCGAGCCCCGCTGGGCTTTGTCTCCTGGGCTGGGCACAGAGTGGGCCTCCCCAGGGGTCTGCACCGGCCATAGTGCGGCGGGTGGAATCTGAGAGCACTGAGAGGGTACTGGCGGCTTCTGAGCGGCCACTTCAGCATGAAGGAGTGGCCGGGAGGGGCAGCTGCCAGGGAACAGGTCGTGAGAATGGATAGGGAAAGGAGGGGCGGGGAAGTGGTTGGCAGGCTGGGAAGGGACAAGAGAATGTTCTGGTCCTGCCAGGGGAGGCCCTGGGGCTCTGGCAGAGCCAGAGAGGGTCCCAGCTGCCTCAGCAGTGAGAACTGTGGTGGGCACAAGCAGGGGTGTGGGGAGAGGGGCCAGCCGGGGCAGCAGGGAGTGGGAGGAGGAGTTGAAAGGGGTCCTGAGGGAAAGGCAGCCAGTGGACGGTGGAGGGTTGCAAAGAGGTTGGACATGGGCGGAGGGGGCTGTCCTGGCCCCGAGGAGGGAGCGCACCACATCACAGCAGCCCCGGTGTGGGGGCCCCAGGCTCCTCCTGGGAGCGCCTGGGCATTCTGGGGGCTCCAGTGCAACCGTCCTCTCCCCATCCTGGTGGCCTCAGGTTCCTCAAGCTACCATCCTTCCTGTGCCCAGCCCAGGCTGGCAGCAGTGTGTGGAGTCCCCTGGAGCTCTGCTCGGCGCCTGTCCCAGGCACTGACCCCACCCAGGCAGAACTCAGCCCAGGTGCAATCGCTGGTCTCTGATCAACCAGGTCCAAGCCGGGGCAGAGGACGCAGGCTCTGAGGCCACCTTGGGTGTGAACGTGTGGGTCCCCGCAGGTGCCAGGCACTATTGCAGGACCAGGACCCCAGGGGATGGGGACAGCCTGCCGGGTGTCGCTGGGGAGGGGTCCTCGCAGCCTCCTAAGCCTTCCGGGCTTGTGTGTCCGGGGCAGGGGAAGCAGGCGATGCCCTGGGGCCTTCCCGCCCCATATTGCAGGGCTCCAGGGCGCTGGCCCTGAGGGGCGCAGCGGCAGCACAGGGGGCCTGGCCCCAGGGTCGCAAGGCGCTGCCGAGAGCACCGCCACGCGAGGACGGGCCGCGACCTCCTCTCTCCAGGTGGCGGCTCCAAACGCCGGGACGGCTGCGGCCCTGGAAAGGCCGGACGGAAGGAGAGGTACCCCAGCCCGCACCCCCAGCCCCGCCACATCCATCCAGGTGCGGATCTGACCCCCCCCCCACGGCCCCCCTGGGTGCAGGACGGCCCAAGGCTCCCGCCCCAGCCTGGGGCACCGGGTCGGACTCACCGCTCAGCTCGCTCCGCATGCCGATGGTGCCGCCGGTGTAGACGGCCAGCAGCCTCCGCTCGGGCCCCACCGCGCGCGCCATGCCGCCCGGGGACCGCGGGTGTGGACGGGGGTGCGGCGGGTTCGCGGGGCCTGCGGGACTCAGGGACGGCGGGGAGGCGGCCGGGGCGCGGAGGGCACCCTGGGAGGGCGGGGCCGGCGGGGCAGGACCTGGGCGGGGCGGGTCCCGGGAACTGACCGGGGTCGGGGAGAGGCGGGCCCGGCGGGATCGGGGCCAACGGGACGCCTGCCCATCCCGGGCTTTCTCTCAGCACCGGGAGTGTCAGGTCTGCCCTCCGCAACGGCGGTTTTGTAGCTTTAATAACTTTAGCAGTTTTCATAAACCACCCCAGTAAATAATTAAAATAAATGTAATGAAATCAATACTCCTAAACAAACATCGTAGTTTTGAATCTAAAGTTAAACAACAGATATCTCATTATTTGGATATTTTCCCAAAAATCAAAAAGGTATTTTAATTTTTTTTTTTTTTTTTTTTTTTTTTTTGAGACAGAGTCCTGCTCTGTTGCCAGGTGGGAGTGCAGTGGCCCAGTCTCGGCTCACTGCAACCTCCTGCCTCAACCTCCGGAGTAGCTGGGATTACAGGCACCTGCCACCAGGCCCAGCTAATTTTTGTATTTTTAATAGAGATGGGTTTCACCATGTTGGCCAGGATGGCCTCTGTTGGAAACAGATGCTCCGTGTTGCAAAGAAAAGTCAGCACTGAGACAAAGGATCTCTCAGCAAGGCAATTTTACTTTCTGCAGAAAGGGTGCTCCTGTTAGCCATCCTCCTAGGAGAGCACAAGGAACAAAGGAAAGCAGACACGTATACCTTTCATGTATTCGGGGTGGTCCTTACTGCATTGTCTGATCTCCTAGACCTCACAATCTAAACTAAAACCCGATTGGCTAATAACTTAAAACTTTTCTAAACAGGTAAAAGCCATGGAGAACAAAAAGGAAGTCTAGATAAAGAAGGAGCACAGGCTGTGAGCTGGGACACGCCCATGAGCACGTCCAGCAGGGGTATCTTGGATAAAGTACAAGGACAAAGAACATCTCACGTGCCTGTAAGCACATCTAACAACTATGTAGGAAAGAGCTTAATTAAGGAGAACTACTAAAAGCAAGACAGCTTTAACAAAGTGTTTAAAACAAACTAGTATTTCTAACACTTACAACTAGTCTTTAACGAGAAAGGAAACTTTGAAGAGGAACGTTTCTACTTCCCACAGTCTCGATCTCTTGACTTCGTGATCCACCTGCCTCAGCCTCCCCAAGGGCTAGGATTGCAGGTGTGGGCCACCGTGACTGGCCAAAAAAAATTTTTTTATAGAAGAAAGAATCTTGTATGATAAATTCTTGTCCTAAAGCAAATTAACTTGTTTAAAAAGAGGGATGTTTAGGACAAATCAGAAACTTGAGGCATGTCAGAGATTGTATAAGTCATGAAAGAATTTATGAAAGGGAATTTATGCAAGAAATGCTGTACAATTGAAGGTGATGAGGCCTCCTAAATGCTTCATAAAAAGCCAGTATAACTCTTAGCTGCTAGGGAAGGCCCAGGACACATGGAGTTAAATGCTGGAATAGGCCAGACGTTACCTGCCCTTCTGCCTAAGTCCCAGGCTCCAGGCTTTATGCCTAGTACGTCATTAAAGTCCTGAACTTACCAAGGTTTTCACCAAAAGCAAAAGTTGCTAAGAGTTAAAAGTATAACCTGTATTTAGAACTACTGAAAAACATGCAAGGTGTATAAGGAAAGTAAAACATATTTTTGGTAAAAAGATGAGGAGGAGGCATGAGAATGTGGATTTTTGCCTAGATTAAAAGGTTAAAGGATTGTTTTAAGTTGGATAAGATAAAAACGAAGGTTTAAGCAAGCTGTGAAAGGTTAATTGTAAAGGAAATTCTGTGTGTAAACATACTCGCTAAAGTTAAAGGAGTATTATCCAGTTTATGCTGGATATGGTCAACACGACCATAAACCACGAGTAACATCTCCAACCTAAAACATGCCAACCCCGAGATGACCTCCACCTTCCTAAACCCTTAAAGATCCTTAGTCTGTAAGAGAGATCGCTCTTGACCGAAATTGGCCGGAGGTCCCTCTCAGGTTCATTCTCCAGAATAAACCTGTCTTTGACTGTTGAGCCACTTTTCACGTTCCTTTCCTCCTTTTTTTTGAGACGGAGTCTCATTCTGTCACCAGGCTGGAGTGCAGTGGTGCCATCTTGGCTCCCTGGAACCTCCACCTCCTGGGTTCAGGCGATTCTTCTGCCTCAGCGTCTCGGGTACTTGGGACCACAGGTGTGCACCACCACACCCAGCTAATTTTTATATTTTTAATAGAGACGGGGTTTCACCATGTTGACAAGGCTGGTCTCAGTCTCTTGACCTCATGATCCACCTGCCTCGGCCTCCCAAAGTGCTGGGATTACAGGCGTGAGCCACCATGCCCGGCCATCTTTCCTCTTTCTTTAACTCTTACAGAGTCCCGCCTGTTTCACTCCCCTGAGAGCCCAGGAGGGCAGGGCAGTGGTGGGTACAGGGTCTCAGGAGGGTCCCAAGCTGCAGGCTTGATCCCAGGTGGAGAGAAGATCCGCCGCCTCCTCACTTCCTGGGACCTTGACTGCCCAGGGCACTGATGCACTTCAGTGGGGGCCAGCATTTGACACTGATTCCATAGAAATATTATTATTTGAGATGGAGTCTTGCTCTGTTGTCTAGGCTGGAGTGCAATAGCACGATCTTGGCTCACTGCAACCTCCACCTCCCAATTCTCATCCCCCCAATTAGCTGGGATTACAGGTGCATGCCACCACACGCAGCTAATTTTTTTTGTATTTTAGTAGAGACAGGGTTTCACCATGTTGGCCAGGATGGTCTTGAACTCCTGACCTCAAGTGATCCACCTGCCTCTGCCTTCCTAAGGGCTGGGTGTGAGTTGCCGTGCCTGGTCACATAGAATTTATTGATAGTAGCGGTAATCTTGTCTGCAGAGAAGCAAATGCGTTCTGCGCAGCGAGGGTCTGTTAGTTTTCTGGGACTACAGTAAGAATGCACGATTTACACTGTGAGGTCTAAGGTCAGGGTGTCATGGGTTGGAGTCCTCTCGGCCTGTCTCCTGGGCATGCAGATGGCACCTCCCTGCTGTGCCTCACAGGGCCCTTCCTCTGTGCAGTCACGCATCCCTGACGTATCTCCAGATGTCCAGACTTTTTCTTCTTATAGACATACCAGTCATACTGAATTTGGGGCCTCGTTTTAATTCAACCATCTCTTTAAAGTCTACCTCCAAACACAGTTGTGTTCTAAGACACTGGGGTTCGCAGCCTTCAACATTTGAATCTGAAGGAGACAATCCAGCCCATCACAGCCCCTGAAAATCCAGTTTCACACGCGTTTGCACATTTCTGTCAATATTCCTGATCTGTGTGTGTGTTTCAGGAGTTCTCCCCTGAGCGGGTCTCACAGCTGCCTGGGCCGGGGAGGCTCTTCCATGTGTGCTCACCTGCATCCCTGTCTCACCCTTCTTGGGGAATCACCCTTTAACAACCTGCCGGCCACCATAAATCCCAGGAAACCATGTTTGGGGCCAGGGCAGCCTTCACTGGCGGTAATCCCCACTGGAGTGGCTTTTCTCCCAGGTGTCAGGAGTCCCGTCAGGTTTCTGCTGTCAAAACCTCGCAAGCACCAGGCTGGACGCTGCAGCTTCGCCTGCGGACGCCTCTGGCCTTTGGGCGGCTGCGCTGTGCTGCTTCGTTCTCGCTTGCATCCACCTATGCCTGCAGTGTCCTCAGACGGAAATTTTCATGCGACACGTGTTGAAGGCTGGCTCTGTGCCAGGTGCCTCTCTAGGCATGGGGTACGCCACCCCGTCCTCCTGAGTGTACCTGCCAGGATGGGGGCTATAACAGACAAAAATGCCAGCGTCTGGCAGTGGCAGTGCCCGGAGGAACACTCAGGGAAACGAATGACAGGCAGCGCTGTTTACAACAGGGTGGCCAGGGAATTCCTCTCCAAAGGGTTGACATTGGAGCAAGGCCAGCATGCCAGGCAGGGACAGGATGCCAGGTGGGGACAGGTGCTGAGGCCCAAGGCGGGAGTGAGCATGGCCCCAAAGGGCCAAGGTCAGGGGGGCAACAGCACTCGGAGAGAGGGGACGCCCACTAAGTGACTGTGGTACCAGGCAAGGACTCTCTATTTAACCCTTCAGGCCAAGGGTTAGGCTGGTTCGTTTTAACCTCTGGCTGCTGTGTGCAGAGGGACTGAGACATGAATGGGGTCGGGAGGGGTTTGGGGTGAGGATGTGGGAAGTGGGAGGGCCGAGAGCACAGGTTGGAGCTTGTGGGGACCAGGTGAAGAGATGAGGCAAGGTGGCTCTCCTGTCTTTAGCCAAAGCAGCCATGGGATGGGGACATCCTTACTGAGAAAGTGGGGGCTGGAGTGCGGCTTGGGGCTGGGCGGAGGGAAGCAAGGTGTGTTGAACGCATTCTGCTTGGAGGCCACCTGGGCAGGTCGAAGGAGACTGAGTGTGTGTCCTGCAGTCAGCGGCACAGGGACAGCCCTAAAGTCATGGCAACAGCGAGGGGTCAGCAGAGACAAAGGACCCAGTCCAAGCCTGGATATTCCAGCCTCGGAGGCCAAGAGGAGGAGAGAACCCAGGACCGTGAGGAAAGAAGCCCAGGAAGTGATCTGCACGTGAAGACCCAGGGCTTGGCAACGGGGTGCCAGAAGCTGGCCATGCGTGAAGCAACGTGGAGGCTGCTGCGGCCTCACCCTGGGTGAGTGGAGGGGACAAACGTCTGTCCCCCTGGAGGGACACTCGGCCATCATCGTGGTGCCTGCTGCTGAAGGAAACGCTCCCCCCAGGGGCTGGGTAACAGGCGCCACTGTGCCAGCTGTGCCCCAGCTCCTGCCCTCTGGCTCCCAGTCCAGTGTCCCCAAACTCCCCTCTTCCCCTGAACAGGCAGTGCCAGGAGTGAGTCCAGGGAACCTGGGCAGCCCCAGCCAAGTCTCCAGGTCCTGCCCGCCCCTCCTTTATCAGTTCTATTTCTGATTGTTCAGCAAGTGTTTCCTTGGCCACCCAGAGGTCTCCTCATCCCCTCTTCTCTCACTTCCCGTCTACACCCTCCCCATTGGCCCTCCTTAAACACAGCGCAGGAGAGCTCTCGGTGGGCCCCTCCCAGAGCGTGTAGAAAATCCACCCCAACCCAGCCCCACCCAGAGGGACATCTGCCATTTGACAGCGCTCCATGGTCTGGGCCGCCCTACAGCCCTGCCGACCTTGCTCCCTCCCGGCCCAGCTTGTCTGCACCCCTTCTTCTGGAGCAGGGTCCCCAGATGCGGCGCCCACGCCAGCAGCAGCACCTGGAGGCTGTGGAAACGGAAGCGCAGGCCCCAGCGGTGACTCCGGGTGGGGCCCGGGGGTCCAGGCTGTGACCCTGTGCCGGGCGATGCTGATACAAGTGCACATTTGGGAACCGCTGGTCTAGAACAAAGGCCGGCAAACCAGGGCGCGACCCCCAGACCTGGCACACCTGTTTGTGTAAGCACAGTTTCCTTGGAACAGCCACACCCACTCATTTATGACGTGTTAGGAGATGCCAGGGGGACAGGCCCCCATGGCCACGCTGTGACTGGCCTTCCACAGGCAGAGACGCGGGAGGAAGTGCCTGAGAGGTAAGCAAGGGGCTGCAGGAACACCGCACATACTCCTGCCTGCCCTCGGCCGTTCACTGGGGTAGGCCTTGGTCCGGGGTGATCACCTCCACCCTGAAGCTGGGGGACCTCAAGTCACAAGCTCTGCTCTTCCATCCCCAGCTCCACAAAAACAAGCCAAGACTCCTCCAGGCGAGGCGAGGCACAGTGCTGAGGCCGCTGTGAGTTACGCAGTCCCCCTACCCGGGTTCTGGCCATGGCAGCGGGCCTGGGAAGGGAGGCTGGGAGGCCGTGTGTCTTGAGCTGCTCAGGCTTTATTGGTTGCCCTCCACTGCCAGCCTTCACGGTACTGCCTAGGGGCCGGGCGCTGTTGCCGCCACCCTGCAAATCCGGGCATATCTCACCCCTGTAACCACACTGAGGCAGAGGATGATATTCCTTTTGGCGAGTGAGGGAACTGAGGCACACAGAGGGTCCCACAGCAGTTGAGCGCTACACTGGGCTTGTGGACACAACGTGGGTTCCTGACACTGTGCCCAAGCAGGGACTGGCCCAGCCTGGGCCAGTGGACTGGGGGGTGAACAGAGGTGTGTGGGGACCCCAGAGAGAGGAAGCCTAAGAAACTTTCCTATGGGGAAGAAGTCTTGGGGCCTGGGCAGGGAACTATGTAGAGCTGGGCCATCTTTGGCAGAAGGCTGGACCCCAGGGGAGTGTGGGAACGCAAGGAAGGGTCACTATGTGAGCCAGGATGGCACCATTGCACTCCAGCCTGGCAACAGACCGAGCCCATCTCATAAATAAATGAACAAGCACAAAGCACTTGAACAGACATTTCTCCAAAGAGGACAGACAGATGGCCAAGAAGCATGTGAGAAGATGTCTGCTCAACATCACTAATCACCAGAGAAATGCAAACCAAGCCACGTGGTGTCACCACCTTTTGGGATGGCTACTAAAAAAAAAAAAAAAAGTGTCTGCAAGGATATGGAGATGCTGGGATTCTGTTCCGGTGCACTGCTGGTGGGATTATAAAATGGTGCAGCCACCATGGAAAGCCGTCTAGAGGCTCCTCAGGAAAGTAAAATTAGAACTACCATAGGAATCAGCAATTCATTTAAGAACACAGACAAAAGATTGGAAAGGAAGGTCTCAGAGAGACATTTGCACATCCACATTCATAGCAGCACTGTTCACAAAAGCCAAGAGGTGGAGAAACTCCGTGTCCATCCACAGTTGAGCGGGTAAGCAAAGTGGTATATACACGGGACAGGAAGGAAATCCTCCCACGTGCTACCACGTAGGGTATGCTAAGTGAAATAAGCCAATCACAGACAGACAAACACAGATGTTTACAACGGGATTATGTTCTAATAAACCCATCATAAGTCAAAAAATCATTAAGTTCAACTGTCGTAAATGAGGGACCTTCTGTACAATGTGATTCCACTTATATAGGGTACTAGATGCTGTGGTCTGAATGCATCCCCCTAAACTCATTTGTTGGAAACTTAATCCCTAATGCAATAGTGTTTGGAAGTGGGGACTTTTAGGAGGTGTTTAGGTCATGAGGACAAGCCCTCGTGAATGAGTTAATGCCACTATAAAAAGACCTGACTCAGGGAGTTTGGTCTTTTTCCCCTTCTGCCACGTGAGAACACAGCCTTCAGGGTGCCATCTTGGAAGCAGAGACCAGATCCTCACCAGACGCCAGATGCCAGCTCCTTGATCTTGGACTTCCCAGCCTCCAGAACTGTGAGAAATAAATCTCTGTTATTTATAAATTACCCAGTCTCAGGTATTCTGTTACAGCAACTCAAAACGGACCGACTCTCTGAGGAGTCAAGCATACAGAGACAGAGTGGAACGATGGCTGCCAGGGCTGGGAGGAGGAGGGACTGAGAAGTCGCTTCCTAGTGCAGAGTTTCAGATCTGCAAGATGCTAAAGTGAATATACTTAACACTACTGAACTGTACACTTAAAAGCAGTTATGTTTTCTGCCACAATAAAAAAATGTGAGCAGGCAAGGATGGACTAGAAGAAAATGTTCTCAAGACATATGCCAGACAAAGGACTTGCATTCTGACTAAAGAGCTCCTACAGCTCAATAAAAACACAATCAACTCCCCAAAACAGGGCCCAAGTCTTGAGCAGATACTTCACAAAAGAAGATAAGGGCAAATTTTAACATAAAAGTTTGGCGACCAGGTGTGGTGGCTCATGTCTGTAAACCTAGCACCAGAAGGCAAAGGCAGGAAGAAGGATTGAGCCCAGGAGTTGGAGACCAGCCTGGGAAACACAGAGAAAGTTTTTCTCTACGAAAATTAAAAACTAGCTGGCTGTGGTGGTGCACGCCTGTAGTCCCAGCTGCTCAGGAGGCCGAGGCAGGAGGATCGCTTGAACCCAGGAAGTGAATCACACCACTGCACTCCAGCCTAGGCGACAGAGCAAGACCCTGTCGATAAAAAAATAAAAATATGTTTAGTTGAAGGGAACTAACCACTGAGAAGGCTAGAAACACGTCTAAATATAGGAGAGATGTGCAGCAGCCACTACCCCTAGATCAAGGACAACACCCAGGTAAGGACAAACTTGGAAGAGCCCTGCTCCCACACCCCAGACTGAGACTCAGACCTCTTTGAAAACAGAGCCTAAGGCCACGGAATGGCCAGAGGTGCAAAGGCTGGGCCTGGGGGGGGCCGGAAACTGCTGATTGCTGAGACGTGCCAGGAAGCCACCTGCCGGCAAGCAGCACCAGAAACAGGAAGAGGCGCGCCTCCTCGTGCAGTGTCCCTCCAGTGCCCTCTGCCGGCAATGCCTAACATTGCATCAGCTGGGAAAGACCAAATGTTTACAGGGTCTAGCTCCAGGATGCTGGACGGCAAAGAAGGGTGGACTGACAGCTGGGAGAAACAAGCTCCAACGAGCACGGAACTTAAGTTTTACAACCGCTTTAGAAAATTTGGTAGTTTCTTACAAGATTAAACAACCACCTGTTCCATGACCCAGTAATCCCACAAAGCTTAGGTAGTTATCCAAGAGAAACAAAAATATATATCTACAAAGACTTGTTCATAGAAATTTTATTCATAATAGGCAAAAGTGAAAACAATCCAATGCCCATCAGTAGAAGAATAAAGAAATGTGTGTGTGTGTGTGTGTGTGTGTATAATGTTTTGTTTTTTGGTTTTTTTTTTTTTTTGACATGGAGTCTCTCCGTTGCCCCAACTGGAGTTCAGTGGTGCGATCTCAGCTCACTGCAACCTCTACCTCCCAGGTTCAAGTGATTCTCCTGCTTCAGCCTCCTGAGTAGCTGGGATTACAGAGGGGCACACCACCACGTCTGGCTAATTTTTGTATTTTGGGGAGAGATGATGGTTCACCATGTTGGCCAGGCTGATCTTGAACTCCTGCCCTCAGGTGATCCGCCTGCCTCAGCCTCCCAAAGTGCCAGGATTATAGGCATGAGCCACCATGCCCAGCCAGGAAACTGGTCTATTTATACTATGGGGGAAAAACAAAACGAATTATGGACTTAAACATGTATGTTCGTCTGTTTTGTGCTAACATGATTAAAACTCAAACAAACATTATACTGAGCAAAAGCAGCCTGATATAAAGGAGTACATACTGTAGGATTCCATTTATATAAACTTTTACAACAATCAAAACCAATCTATAGGCCAGGCACAGTGGCTCACGTCTGTAATCCCAGCATTTTGGGAGGCCAAAGCAGGCGGATCACTTGGGCTCAGGAGTTTGAGACCATCCTGGCCAACATGGTGAAACCTCATCTCTACTAAAAATACAAAAATGAGCCAGGCATGGTGGTGTGACCCTGTAATCCCAGCTACTTGGGAGGCTGCGGCAGGAGAATTGCTTGAACCCAGGAGGTGACGGTTGTGGTGAGCCGAGATCTCACAACTGCACTCCAGCCTGGGTAACAGAGCAAGACTCTCTCAAAACAAATCTATAGTGAAAGTAATCAGAAGGGTGGTTGTACGTATGGGACTTTCCGTGGTGATGGAAATACTCTGTTGTCCTAGTGGAGGTGTGGTTGCATGGGTGTATCAATTCATCAATGTTCACTGAACTAGAATTCAGATCTGTACATTTCTCTGTATGTAAATTATGCCTCAAACGTCTTAAAGGGGAAACAAGAATCTGACCTAAAGCTATCTGAAAACGGAAGGAGGCAATACAGACTATCATTGCTGAAGTTCTATTTCTTACCCTAAGCTATCCTTTAGTTTTAAACCATCCAAAATCAAAAGTTGTTGTAATGAACCTAAACCACCAATAATAAACAACAAAACTCTTAATCTAATGACTCCAAATTCTTTCTTGTAAGCAAACATTGAAAATGTTATTAGAACTTGCTTCTTTCTCCATTGGTTCATATGACGCAGGCTCACATATGCAGCTAGAATAGGCAAATGTAAGCATACTTTCTCCTTTTTGTTTTTGTTTTGAGACAAGGTCTTGCTCTGTCACCCAGGCTGGAGTGCAGTGGCACGATCACAGCTCACTGCAGCCTCAAACTCCCGGGCTCAAGCAATCCTCCCACCTCAGCCTCCCAAGTAGCTGAGACTCCAGGCACACATCACCACACTTGGCGATTTTATTTTTCTGCAGATGGGGTCTCACTATATTGCCCAGACTGGTCTCAAACTCCTGGGCTCAAGCCATCCTCCTGCCGTGGCCTCCCAAAGTGCTAGGATTACAGGCATGAACCACTATGCCCAGTGTCTTTGTAAACTTTTATTTTTTTCTTCTTATAGATGTAGGGGGTACAGATACAGTTTTGTTACATGGATATGTTGCCGAGTGAAGTCTGGGCTCTTAGTGTAACTGCCACTCTAATAAAAGTGTATGTTATACCCAACAGGCAATTTCTCATCCCTCTCCCCCATCCCACCCTTCCACCTTTTCCAAATTATTTCTAAATATGCCTCATGAAGTTGGAAGGAGCTATGCTTTCTTAACTTGCCATTATTTCCAATCAGTGTTTCCAGTTGTTGGGGTTTTTCTTCAGTTCTGAGATATTTGCTACCACTGACAGTTTGCAAAGTAATATGCAGAAAAACTTCACCTTTTGCCTACAAAGTCAAACGCTGCAGAGACAGAACCTGCAGTTCTAAGAGAAATGGGCTAGATGGCAGTGCTGTTCTCTCAGTGACACTTCGCAGTCTACGTGGGGGGAAACGTGCCCTATTCTTGAACTGGTTCGCTAAAGCTCAAGTATAAGGAGCTCATTATAAAATACAATTTCAGCAGAAAATATTACGTAAGTGATTCCACGCCCCTTTCTAATTACAGTTCAGAAACACAGTCTAACTTAAGCCTCCCCTAAAGTCTTTGCCAGTCAGATTTCCACATTATACTACTGCCATGCACCACATCACGACACCTAGAGGACAGCGGTTCCCTAAGATTATGACACATTTTCCTTGTACGTTTTTCCACGGTGTTACAATTGCCTACAGTATTTGGCAGTCACATGCTACAGAGGTTCTTAGCACAGAGGAATAGGCTACAGCAGACAGCCTAGGTGTGTCAGACACTGTACCCTCTGGGTTTGCACAAGTGCACTCCATGACGTTCACACAACAAAATCGCCTGATGGCACCGTTCTCAGAACACATCCCTGTCAAGCGACACACAACTGCACTTCTCTGAGGTTTTAATGGCATCTTTCTCTCACTTAAAAAGCCTGTTCAGGTGAATGTACTGAGATAGTTATTCCAATACAGAAGTGAATCCACAGAAGCATCAAGAACCTGCCTAAAGGCCATGGCGCTTCCTCACCCTGCTACTTCATTTCAGCATCTGCTACTGCACTGTAGTTTCTTAGTGAGGCTTAATGTGACGTTAGGAACTGGGTCGTGTACATCGTTTGTATTCCTTAGAGTGGTTACTTTATGGTGGAGGAAGAAGATGCTTAATAAATGCTTTCTTACCTGAATTCTGATTATTGAGATACCACCTGTGCTTCTAAATGGAAGCAAGCCTGAACCTTTCATGGCAGTGAGTAGGTCTGGGTCGAGTTGCTTTGAGCTTGGACAATTCTGAATGAATAGCCTGGAAGCAAACATCCACGACCACACGCAGTCTAGGGTACCTCGTTTACTGTGGTCTCCAATTCCCACTTTCGGTACTCCATCTGCAGCTTAGCACTTTGTGATTGGATGTGTATTATTTGGATTTCCTGGGTTTTTAGTATATACTGTATTAAACAGGAACTATGGCTGCTTGTAACACAGATGAAGCACAATAGAGGCTTTAAAAAGTTAATTTCTCTCCGACATAAAATAAGTCTGCAGGTAGGCAGTCCAGGCTGGTGGGATGGCTCCATGGTTGAGAGGAAACCAGACTCTGCCATTGTTTTGTTGACGGTTTCCATTCTTAAGGTCCCCTCAAGGTTGAAGATGGCTGCTCAAGCACCAGCCATCAGGTATGCATTCCAGGGAAGACACAGGAAGACATCTAAAGGAACAAAGGGGCCCATACCACCTGTCTCCCTCTTAAGTGGCAAGGCTTTGACCACTTCCTGGTTTCATCTCATTGGTCAGAACTAGCCACATGGCCATGTCTAGCTGCAAGAGATGGTGGGAAGTGTAATCTCTTAGCAAGGCATATTGCTGCCTTCTCAACACCACCAGATTCTGTTACAGAAGAGGAAAGGGGGGAAAATACATTATAAGTTCTGCCACAGGTAACAACTCATGGATTTAAGTGTCTTTGGTGGGTAGATGTGATCAGATGCATGCATTTGCATAATCATGTTCCCATCTATCCATGGCTCACCCTCTCCCTCTACCCTCATTACCACCCAGGTCCACCATCTCCCACCTCGGATGACTGAGGTCATTATCTAGAACACATCCTTCCACGTTGTTCTCTGTGCTCTTAATTCCATCCCAACACACATAAGCACACACACAGATACATCTGTGTGGGTTTGCTGGGGGTTTTTGTTTTGTTTTGTTTCAGTTTTTTTGAGAAAGAGTCTGGCTCTGTTGCCCAGGCCGGAGTACAGTGGCATGATCTTGACTCACTGCAACCTCTGCCGCTGGGTTCAAGTGATTTTCCTGCCTCAGCCTCCCAAGTAGGTGGGATTACAGGCACATGCCACCTCACCCAGCTGATTTTTTGTATTTTTAGTAGGGACAAAGTTTCGCCATGTTGGCTGGGCTGGTCTTGAACTCCTGACCCCACATGACTTGCCCACCTCAGCCTCCCAAAGGGCTGGGATTACAGGCGTGAGCCACTGCGCCGGGCCTGATTACTGGTGTTTAGGAAGACAGTTGCACGCTTTTGCGTCTTTCTCCTCTCACTTGCCGTACCTCGCGGACACCTTCTCAGGCCAACAGCTGCAACTCTCAACTCATTCTTCACATGGCTGCATGGTATTCCTTGGCATTGACCGCTATGTTTGCCATTTCCTTTTGAGCAACATTCATAATTTCTAGTGTTCAGTTATTACATGTACAGTTGTCCTGACATATCTAAGTCAAAGGTAAGTCTGTTTTTATTTTTACATTTTTATGCCTGTTTTTAATTTTCACAGATGTTGGCAGATTGATTTCCAAAAGAAACTGAAAGACTTCATACATTTACCAGCACTATGCAAGTATTAAGAAGCCACACAGCTCTTCTGAAAATCTTGCCAGTCTGTAGCTACAAAGCTCACTGATTTATGATTCCTTTACTCCTAAGGAATTTGAGCATTTTCACGTTAGTCATCCAGACGGTCGTTCATATCGTTGTCTTGTTTTCCTATTTGACTCTTGTGCTCTTGCCTGACAGGTTTTAAAAAGTTCATTTCTCAGGTAGAGTCTTGCTATGTCACTCAGGCTAGAATGCAGCAGTGTATTAATGGCTCACTGCAGCCTCAAACCCTTGGACTCCAGCCTCAGTCTCCTAAGATATTGGGACTACAGGAATTCACCACCTGTAATATATTTTTTTTAAGACATCAGGTCTCAGCCAGGCACCGTGGCTCACACCTGTAATCCCAGCACTTTGGGAGGCCAAGGTGGGCAGATCACTTGAGGTCAGGAGTTTGAGACCCGCCTGGCCAACATGGTGAAACCCCATCTGTACAAAAAAAATACAAAATTTAGCCCAGTGTGGTGGCAGGCACCTGTGATCCCAGCTACTCAGGAGGGTGAGGCATAAGACTTGCTTGAACCCAGGAGGCGGAGGTTGCAGTGAGCCAAGATTATGCCGTTGCACTCCAGCCTGGGTGACAGAGCAATACTCCATCTTAAAAGAAAAAAGAAAAAAGAGGTATCAGGTCTCATTGTGTTGCCCAGGTTGATCTTGAACTCCTGACTTCAAGCAGTTCTCCTACTTTGGCCTCCCAAAGTGCTGGGATCACAGGTGAGAGCCACTACTCCCAGCCTTGCCTGACAATTTTTAAAAAGATTTTTGTGTATTATATATTAACCCATTGTCATTTGCATCAGTCTATCCAATCCAACCTATCTACTGATTGGTTATGGTACCTTTTGCTATTTGACGTTTTTAAAATGTTATATAGCCAAACATGGGTATCTTTTGCCATATGGAGTTTTAATGCATATGTAGTCAAATATGTTTGTATCTTTTTATACAGCTTCTGATTTTCCAATCTAGGTTAATATACCTAAAATATGCATATAGTAGAATTCTATTCTTAGGCATTTATTCATCTGTACAAATTTTAGGATACTTTTTATCCAGTTCCCAAAAGACACTGGTGAGATTCTAACTGGAATTACATTTTCATATTAACTTGGGAGAGTTGACAAAAAAATGGTATAAAATCTTCTCAGCTATGCTTCTTCAGCTGTCTGGATTTTATTTATTTATTTAGAGATGGAGTTTCACTCAGGCTGGAGTGCAGTGGCACAATCTCAGCTCACTGCAACCTCTGCCTCCAGGGTTCAAGTGATTCTCTTGCCTCAGCCTCCAGAGTAGCTGGGATTATAGGTTTATGCCACCACGCCTGCTAATTTTTGTGTTTTTAGTAGAGATGGAGTTTCACCACATTGGCCAGGCTGGTCTTGAACTCCTGACCTCAGGTGATCTGCTCGCCTCAGCCTCCTGAAGTGATGGGATCACAGGCGTGAGCCACCTGTGGTTAAATAACAGCCAATTTTATATCTTCCAATAAGATCTCAGTTTTCTTCATTTAGATGTAGGTCCTACACCTCTATTCTAAAACGTCTTTTTTTTTTCCCCACCACATACACAGAGTGTTTTTTCCATTGCTAGGTTCTTATTGCCATAGAGGAGAAGGCCATGACTTTCGTATATTTAGCTTATATCCAGAAGCCATACCAAAGCATCTTCTTAAAGCAGGGGGTCTCCCAGGTTGTACAGAATTATTATTCACTCAGCAAGCCCAATACTGCTCTCCTGAGAAAGGTCTGCTTCCAAAGTTGACCCTTGATTGGCATCCAGGAGCCTGAATTTTAGGAGGGTTCCCACCATTCTCTAACTGACATGGGTGACTCACTGTGCCTCCAATATCTGAACAAACAATGTGGTCTACACTGAATTGGGAATCTGGAATTTTGGTACATGCTAGGCAGAGGGTTCCTATGTGGCCAGTCTCCAATAAAAACATGGACAGTGAGATTGTGATGAGCTTCCCTGGCGCCCAACCCTTCACCCACATGATCACAACACACTGCTGGACAAACTAAGCATGTCCTGCGTGACTCCCCTGGCAGAGGACCTATTTTTCTCTGCTCTTCATCCCGTGTCTTTTCCTTTTTTCTCCACATCCTTTCACTATAATAAATCTCACCCATGAACATTCTCTTACATGCTAAGTCCTGCAAGTCCTGGTGAATTACTGAACCTGGGGTGTACTTGGGTATCCCCAATACGTGTATACCTCCGACCAATGTTACATCAGTTATTTCATCTTTCTTTTCTTATTACAACTGCTAGGACTTCAAGTCACTGTTAAATAATAGCAAGAGTAGACACCCCTGACCAGTTTCTAATTTTAACTGAAATGGCTTTACTGTTTTGCCACTTAAAAGAATGTTTACCACTGTTTTTGTTGTTTTCATCACATTTCAGTCCGGGCAGTCCTTACTTACGCAGGTGTGATAGGCACACATTTCTGTTACCATAGTCAAGGAACATCGAAACGTCGACCCCCCAACAGCACCATTCAAGTACCGGTGACCCTGGCATACAACCCTGAGAAGCCACATGAAGAGCAAACCATGCTGCCAACTCTTCAACCCACAAATGCGCAAACCACAGGTGCACGTCGTGCTCTGTAACCCATCCTGTCACTTCCTTCAAAGCCCATCAGAAATTGGCCCCTGAGCACCCGCTACTCAGCTCACACAGAAAAGCTTATCGCCTCCTTGCCTCCCAGTGATAAACCTACACGACAGTTTAGGAAAATGGAAAGAGGGAACCGGCCCACAAAGGTGAAAATGCAGCAGAGAAATGAAATGTGATAGCCTTGGAAGTGACATTCCAATCAAACCCAAGTGAGGTCACAGAGGAAACAGCTGAGGGAGGGAACATGGACGTTGCTGCTGACCTGGGGCCCCAGTGGTGCAGTCAGAGAGGCTGAGAGGGGCGGCCTGTTCACGTAAATGAGTGTATTAGGGTGCTCTAATGGGACAGAACAGGATGTATGTATATATGAAAGGGGGGCCATTAGGAGATCTGACTCACATGGTCACAAGGTGACGTCCCACAGCAGGCTGTCTGCAAGCTGAGGAGCAAGGAAGCCAATCCAAGTCCCAAAACCCCAAAAGCAGGGAAACCAACAGTGCAGCCTTGTCTGTGACCAAAGGCCAAAAAGCCCCTAGCAATCCACTGGTAAGTCCAAGAGCCAAAAAGCTGAAGAACTTGGAGCGTCCCACATGGGAGAAAGATGAAGACTGGAAGACTCAGTAAGTCTCACTTCACTTTCTTCTGCCTGCTTTATTCTAACATGCTGGCAGCTAATTAGATGGTGCCTATGCAGCTTGAGAGTGGGTCTGCCTCTCCCAGTCCACTGATTCAAATCTTAATCTGCTTTGGCAACACCCTCACAGACACACCCAGAAACAATACTTTGCACCAATCCTTCAATCCAATAAAACTGACACTCAATACTAACCCTCACAATGAGCAAACAGTTGCAACGAGAAGGAGGTAAACAGACAGGGGGTGTGATGCCAGCAAAAAACCTCACATGAAAGAACTCTGGGGGACATTCTGCAACACCGGATGTGCAAAGGATAAAATGCTGAAAGCTGATCCAACTAGAAAGCAGCATGGCAGCTCAGCTTACCAGGGCCCAGGGAAGATGCTCAGCCAGAAGCGGAAGTTGTAGGATGAGGAGGTGGAGCCAAGCGCTGTTCAAACTGCTACTGACAGGCCTTTACAAAGAGACAAAATGCCTTACTCCCAATGTTTCTAATGTTTCAAATCACAGTGTGCTAAATACATTAGTCTTACTGCTCTTTTCATTTCTCTACACATTTGAAACCAATAACGAGCAGTGGGAGTTTTTACTGTACTGCTTCACAGGTGATGGAGCAGCCGCTTCTCATTAAGTTTGCTCTTCAGTTTTGGCTTGCAGGACAAACATTTTTATAATCCTGGCCCTCCACACAATGCGTAAACTACTGTAGCTTTTTCCTACTTCCATTTTACATGTTACATTTCTTAAGTTAGGAATGGGTGCTAAACCTCAAATGAATGCCTTTTCACTATCCACTGATAGCAGCACATGATTTTCCTGCCGTATCTCCATTGGGCTTAGCCAATGATTCTGGTTACAGGTAAAGCGCATGGGACACCCGCAGGTGCATGTCCAGGCTGGACTGGAGGCCTCGTACACCCGCTGCTGCTCAGAGGTGCATTGAGAAAAAAAAACTTATGGCTGCAGGGTGAAGAATGAGAGAAGAGGCAGCAATTCGAAATTAGGAAACTCCATCTACAAGGCACCCTGACTCCAAAATCACTACCCTGCTGATATGGTTTGGCTCTGTGTCCCCACCCAAATCTCAAGTTGAACTGTAATCCCTAATGTTGGGGGAGGGACCTGGTGGGAGGTTGATTGGATCATGGGGGCGGATTCCCCCTTACTGTTCTTGTGAGTTCTCATGAGATCTGGTTGTTTAAAAGTATGCAGCACCTCCCCCTTCACCTTCTCTCTCCCGCTCCACCATGTGAAGACTGTATCTGCTTCCCCTTCACCTTCCTCTGTGATTGTGCTTCCTGAGGCCTCCCCAAGCCATGCCTCCTCTACAGCCTGCAGAACTGCAGGCCAATAAATGTTTATTATCCATAAATTACCCAGTCTCAGGTATGACTTTAGAGCAGTGTGAGAATGAATGAATACAGAAAACTGGTACCAAAGAAGTGGCGTATTACGAAAAAGATGCCTGAAAATATGGAAGTGGGTAATAGGCAGAGGTTGAAACAGTTTGGAGGCTTCAGAAGAAAACAAGAATATGGAGAGTTTGGAACTTCCTAGAGAATTGCTGAACGGTTGTGGCCAAAATGCTGATAGTGACATGGAAAGTCAAGTCCAGGCAGAGGTGGTCTCAGATGGAGATGAGGAACTTACTGAGAACTGGAGGAAAGGTCACTCTTGCTATGCTTTAGCAGAGAGACTGGCAGCCCTGTGCCCCTGCTTTAGAGATCTGTGGAGCTCTGAACTTGAGAGAAGTGATTTAGGGTATCTGGTGGAAGAAATTTCTAAGTAGCAAGATGTGGCCTGGTTGCTTCTAAAAGCCTATACTCATTTGCATAAACAAAGAAATGACCCGAAACTAGAACTTACATTTAAAAGGGAAGCAGAACATAAAAGTTTGGACATTTTGCAGCCCAAACATGCAATAAAAAAAAAAGTTTCCTGGGGGAAAAGTCAAGGCTGCAGAAATTTGCAGAAGAGGAGCCAAATGTTAAAAGCCAAGACAACGGGAAAAGTGCCTCCAAGGCACTTCAGAGACTGTCACTGCAGCTCCTCTCATCACAGGCCTGGAGGACTAGGAGGGAAAATTGGTTTTGCGGGCTGGATCCAGGGCCCCACTCCTCTGTGCAGCCTCAGGCGATGGCACCATGTGTTCCAGCCACTCCAGCTCCAGCCATGGCTACAAGGGACCAAGGCACAGCTCTGGCCATTGCTTCAGAGGGTGCAAGACCCAAGCTTTGGTGGCTTCCATGTGGTGTTGGGCATTGTTGGTGGGTGGAAGAGTTGAGGGTTGGGAGCCTCCACTTAGATTTCAGATAATGTATGGGAACACCTGGACATCCAGGCAGAAGTCTGCCTGGGCTTCTGTGCAGCCTGCAGGTACACAGGAGTCAAGAACTGAGGTTTGGGATCCTCTGCCTAGATTTCAGAGAATGTATGGAAATGCTGGCATGTCCAGGCAGAGGTGTGCTGCGGGGGTAAAGCCCTCAAGGAGAACTTACTAGGGCAGTCAGTGCAAAGGGGAAATGTGGGGTTGGAGCCTCCACACAGTCCCCACTGGGACACTGCCTAGTGGAGCTGTGAAAAGAGGGCCCCCATCCTCCAGACCCCAGAATGGCAGATCCACCAGAATGGCAGATCCACCAAGAGGTTGCACCATGTGCCTGGAAAAGCCACAGACACCCAATGCCAGGCTGTGAAAGCAGCTGCAGGTGCTGTACCCTGCAGAGCCACAGAGGCAGAGCTGCCCAAGGCCTTGGGAGCCTACCCTTTGCATCAGTGTGGCCTGGATGTGAGATATGGAGTAAAATGAAATCATTTTAGAGCTTTAGAATTTAATGACTGACCTGCTGGGCTTCAGACTTGCATGGAGCCCGTAGCCCCTGTTTTGACCAATTTCTCCCTTTTGGAATGGGAGCATTTATCCAATGCATGTACTCACAATGCGTTTTGGAACTAACTAACTTGTTTTTTATTTTACAGGCTTATAGGTGGAAGGGATTTACCTTGTCTCAGATGAGATTCTGGACTTGGACTTTTGAGTTAAAGTTGGAATGAGTTAAGACTTATCTAAAGGACTGTTGGGAAGGCAAGATTGGTTTTGAGATGTGAGTTTAAAACATATTAATCAGTATTATACCAATGATGAATTTTCACTGAAAAAGTATTTTCTTAAATGAATTGTACTAAGTCAGTTTACTTCCTTGTTCAATTTTCTAAACAAAGTAGTTTCTGCTTTTTATATTTTCTTTTTAAATTTTCCTAAAAGATTTTTCATCGAGTTAATTCTCTTCCAGACAAGCTTTGGGGAGGCAAGTTCTGCCTATGTTTTTATTGGTTAGAGCTTCTGTGTATGGATTATCTTTGGGAGCCATTATTTTCCTGGGTCAAATATTACAAAGATGGCTGCTCTCTCCATTTTTAGATAGTAACCACTATCACTGGCTGTGGTTTTAGGATTATTCCTGTCAAGCTTACTTTTCCCCAGGTTAATTGTAACAGTTTTCAATGTCACCATTAAATGTAATTCTTCAATTTTCTATAATACATTTATCATTATCTGCTGTATTTTGTGTTTTCTACCAACTAGGAATGCTATCAACGATGGGGCTGTATCTATCTCCTGGCTAAGCCAAAAGAGGGTTGCACTAAGTACTAAGGACAGGTGGTGAAGTTCCCTTCAGCAGAGCTGAAGACAAGGAGATGAGCTGAGGCTCAGTGGACCACCACGTCCCACCCCCTTGGCAAAACAAAACCAACAAAAGCAGAGCAGAATGGTGGTTACCAGAGCTTGGGCGGTTGCAGGGGGTGCAACAGGGAGAGATGTTGGTCAACGATTATATAATTACAAGGGGCAGGACGTCCAGAACAGGCACGTGTATAGACAGAACAGGCAAAATACAAAGACAAAGCAAGAAGTGATTGCCTGAGGCCAAGGGTGAGGCTGGGGCGGGGAAAGGATGGAGCAGGGAGAAACTGGGATGACCTCAAATGGTTCCAGAGATTCTTTCTCAAGGGATGAAAATGCTCTCATGTTGATTGTGGAGATGGCTGCAGAACTCTGTGAACATACTAAAATCTCTGGACCAGACACTTTTAAATAGGTGAATTTTATGCTGTATGAATTATATCTCAATAAAGTTGTTTTTGTTTTTTGGGTTTTTTTAAAAGAAGAAAAACAATGTAAAGGACCTGGCTTCAAAAACACCAGGTTCTTCACCACTGAGTTCTTCTCACTGGCTAGTGTTAATCTCTAAAGAAAGTTGTGGTACTCACTCTTCCACAACTTCACTGCTAATTTTATAACATCATTATCACCACCAAGAAAAAGCATCAGGCCAAATAAAGATGCTCATTGGTGGTTTAGAAATCAAACATCGTGGCTGGGCATGGTGGCTCATGTCTGTAATCCCAGCACTTTGGGAGACCAAGGCAGGTGGATCATGAGGTCAAAAGTTCAAGACCAGTCTGGCCAAGATGGTGAAAACCTGTCTCTAACAAAAATACAAAAATTAGCAGGGCATGGTGGCCAGCACCTGTAATCCCAGCTGCTCAGGAGGCTGAGGCAGAGAACTGCTTGAACCCGGAAGGCAGAGGCTGCAGTGAGTTGAGATCACACCACTGCATTCCAGCCTGGTTGACAGAGTAAGTTTCCGTCTCAAGAAAAAGAAAGAAATCAAACATCTTAGCACTGGTTCTGGACAATCCAGGAAGTCCCAGCACCCAGACGTCCACATACTCCCTTGTCCCCTGGCAGAAAAGGGTTTCTAAAGGTGGACATCAAGAGATGAGAGGCAGAATTCTGCTCCGCCCCACTGGAGTGACAGCGTACAGACTTTAGGATACCACACACCACTTGGCTGTGGTGTATAATCCTTTTAATGTGCTATTGGATTTGGTTGCTAGCATTTTGCTAAGGATTTGTGACTCTACATTCATAAAAACATTGGTAGGTTTCTTGCAGTATCTTTGGCTTTGATATCAGGGTAGTGCTGGCCTCACAGAATGTGTTAGGAAGTGTCCCTTCTGTTCATTTTTTGGAAGAGTTTGAACAGGACTGGAGTAAATTCTTCTTTAATGTTTCACAGAACGTCTGGTGGTGGGGCTGTCTGTTCCTGGACTTTGGTGGGAGAATTTTGATCAATGACTCAATTATTGTTCTTGTTGTAAGTCTTTTGAGATCTTCTATTTCTTCTTGGGTAAGTTTGGATAATTTATGTGTTTCTAGAAATTTGTCTACTTCACCTAGATTATCTAATTTGTTAGTGTATAATTGTATATAGTATTCTCTTGTAATCCTTTTAATAGTTCTGTAAGGTTGGTGGTAAAGTACCTGCTTTAGTTTCTGATTTTAATTATTTTCAACTTCAGTTTCTTAGTCTAGCTAAAAGTTGGGATCCTGGCCAGGTGCAGTGGCTCACGCCTATAATCCCAGCACTTTGGGAGTCTGAGGTGGGTGGACCACCTGAGGTCGGGAGTTCAGGACCAGCCTGACCAACATGGAGAAACCTCATCTCTATTAAAAAATTAACCAAGCATGGTGGCGCATGTCTGTAATCCAAGCCACTGGAGGCTGAGGCAGGAGAATCGCTTAAACCCGGGAGGATGGAGGTTGCAGTTAGCCAAGATCACCCCATTGCACTCCAGCCTGGACAACAAGAGCGAAGCTCCGTCTCAAATTAAAAAAAAGGAGTTGGGATCCTTACCTCACCCCATATACAAAAATTAACACAAGAAGAATCAATGCCTTAATATAAAAATTAAAATTATTAGAATTATTAGAGGAAAACATAAGAGCAAACCTTCAGGAACCTGGATTTGGCAATGGATTAACACCAAAAGCAAGAGCAACAAAAGAAGAATTGCATTTCATCAGAATTAAAAACTTTTGTGCATCAAAGGGTGTATCAATAATTTTTAAAAGACACTTTACAGAATGGGAGAAAATATCTGTAAATCACTTAACTGATAAGAGAATAATATCCAGAATATACACAGCACTTGTATCACTCAACAAAAAGTCAACTCAATTTAAAAATAGCCACTGGGGCCAGGTATGGTGGCTCACGCCTGTAATCCCAGCACTTAGGGAGGATGAGGCAGGAAGATTGCTTGAGCTCAGGAGTCTGAGACCAGCTTGGGCAACACAGTAAGACCTGGTCTCTACCAAAAAAAAAAAAAAAATTTAGGCCAGCATGGTGGTGCATGCCTGTAGTCCTAGGTACTCTGGAGGCTGAGATGAGAGGATCACTTGGGCCTGGGAGACTGAGGCTGCAGTGAGCTGTCACTATGCCACTGCACTCTAGCCTGGGTTACAGGGTAAAACCCTGCCTCAAACAACCAACCAAAAAAAATCACAGGACTTGAACAGATATTTCTCCACAGAAGACACACAAGTAGCCAACAAGCACATGAAAGACGATCATTATCACTGCTTATTAGGGAAATGCACATGAAAACCACAGTAAGATATGCATACCCATTAGAATGGCTTTAATTTTTTTAAAAAAGGGGGAAACCAAGAAGTAATGTCAAAGCTGTAGAGAAATGGAAATCCTCAGACACTGCTGGGGGGGATGTAAAATGCTATGGCCGGTTTGATGTCTCCTCCAAAAGTTAAACATAAAGACATAATCTATGAAATGAGAAACAGTTCATCTGAATAGGCCTACATCTACTAAAAAACTGAATCAATATTAAATAACTTTCCAAGAAAGAAAACACTAGGTCCAAATGGTTTCACTGTGAATTCAATCAAACATTTAGGGGAAAAAATGATACCAATTGTCTACGATCTTTCCAGAAAAAGAAGCAGAAGGAATACTTTCAAATTCATTTTAGAAGGTCGCCATTACCCTAAAACCAAAACCAGATAAAGACTTTGCCAGAAAGGAAAATTACAGATCAGTATCTCTCATGATCCTAGATGTAAAAATCCTCGACACAGTCTTCAACAAAGATTGGCAAATAACATAAAGATGAGCAAGTAGAAGCCAATGAAGTCTTTAAAAAATTATACACCATAATCAAGTGGGACTTACTCCAGTTATGCAAGGCATTTCATCATCCAAAAATCAATATAAGCCATCACATCCGAAAGGCCAAAGAAGAAAAATCATACAATCGTATCAACAGACGCAAAAAAGCATTCGACAAAATCCAAAACCCACTCATGATTTTTAAAACTCTCAGCAAACCAGAAAAGGGAATTCCCTTAATATAAGAAAGGCCATTTACGAAAAACCCACAACTAACATCATATTCAGTCTCAATGAAGGATGACTGAAATCTTTACCCGTAAGCCAGAAACAAGGCAAGGAGATCTCCTTTCACCACTCCTAGTCTACACTGTTCTGGAAGTCCCAGCTAATACAATGAGACAAGAAAAAAGGAATAAAAGGTAAAACTCTCTTTGTTCACAGATGATATGCTTGTTTATGCAGAAAATCTCAAACTATTTTGAAAAATCCTCCTGGGATGAATAAGTGATTACAGCAAAGTTGCAGGATACCAGGTTAATACACAAAAGCCAATTGCTTTCCTGTATTTCAGCAATGAACAACTGAAATTTGAAATTTAAAACATAGTACCATTTGCATTAGCACTAAAAAAGAGAAATACTTAGGTACAAATACAATCAAAGATGTGTAAGATTTATATGCAGAAAATCACAAAACTCTGATGAAAGATACCAAAGATCTACAGAAATGAAGAGATATTCTATGTTCTTGGATAGGAAGACCCAATATTATTAAGATGTTAGTTCTTTCTAAGGTGATCTACAGATTCAACAGAATCCAAACGAAAATATTTTGTGATATTAAACTGATTTCAAAATGTTTATGGAGAGTAAATAGACCCAGAATAGCCAACACAGTACTGAAGAACAAGACAGTTGTAAGATCAACATTACCCAACTTTAAGACTTACTATAGAGCTACCATAATACACACAGTGTGGCATTGGTGAAAAATAAACAGACAAATGGAACATAACAGAGGCCCCAAAGACATATCACACAAATACAGTCCATTGATCTTTGACAAAGGAGCAAAAGGCAATTCAATGGAGATAATACAGACTTTTCAACAAATGGTGCTGAAACAACTGGGCATCCACATACAGAAAAATCAAACTAGACACAGACCTTACACCTTTTACAAAACTAACTCAAAATGGATCACAGACCTAAATGTAAAATGCCAAGCCATAAAACTTCTAGAAGAAAACAGAGGACCTGTGCGACCTTGGATTTGACAAGTTTTTAGTTGTACCACCAAAAGCATGACCAAAAGAAAAAAATGTTAACTTGGGAATTATTGAAATTAAAAATATCAGCCGGGCAGCATGGTGGTTCACACCTGTAATCCTAGTACTTTGGGAGGCTAAGACAGGCAGAACTACTTGAGGTCAGGAGTTCAAGACCAGCCTGGCCAACATGGTGAAACCCCATCTCTACTAAAAATACAAAAACAGCCGGATGTGGTGGCCTGCACTTGTAATCCCAGCTACTTGGGAGGCTGAGGCAGGAGAACTGCTTGAACCCTGGAGGCAGAGGTTGCGGTGAGCCAAGATCATGCCAGTGTACTTCAGCCTGGGCCACAGAGCGAGACTGTCTCAAAAATAAATAAATAAATAAAAATAAAACATCTGCTATGTGAAAGGGATTAAGAGAATGAAAAGCCACATACTGGGAGAAAATATATGCAAAAAAAATCTGATAAAGATTGTCATTCAAAATATACAAAGAATTCTTAATTAAAACTCAGCCAGAAGACAAACAACCCAATTAAAATGGGCAAAAGATCTGAATAGACACCTATCAAAGAATATATACAAATGGTAAATAATCATATGAAAAGATGCTCAACATCATATGTCATTTGGAAACTGCAAATTAAAACAATAATAAAATACCACCGCACATCTATTAGGATGGCAAAAATCCACAGCACTCACACTAAACGCTGATGACATGTAGCAAAAGGAACCTTCATCCACTGCTAGTGGGAATACAAAATGGTACAGCCACTTTGGAAGAAAGTATGACAGTCTCTTACAAAGCTAAACATACTCTTACCATATGATCTAGCAATTGCATTCCTTGGTATTTACCCAAATGAGCCGAAAGCTAATGTCTATGCAAAAACCTGCACACACGTTTACAGCAGATTTATTCAAATTGCCAAAAACTAGAAATAGCCAATTAACATCCATAAATGCAGGTAGCCAGTTAGCACTGATAATTTTTGTTGCTGGAATATTATTCAGCAATAAAAATGAGTTATTGAGTCTTGAAAGGATATGGAGGAACCTTAAATACACATTGCTAAGGGAAATAAACCAGTCTGAAAAGGTTCCATACTATATGATTTGAACTATTAACGTATGTCATTCTGAAAAGGGTAAAACTGTGGAGACAGTAAAAAGATCAGTGGTGGCCAACGGGAAGGGAATGGGGGCACAGGATGAACAGGTGGAGCACAGGAGACTTTTAGGGCAATGGAACTATTCTGTATGATACTGTAATGGTAGATATGTGACATCAGGCATCTGTCAAAATCCACAGAAGGTAAAACACAGAGTAAACCCTGAGGATGTAAACTATGTGCTTTAGTTAAAAATAATGTATCAATGTCGGTTCATCAACTGTAACAAACGTACCACATTAACATAAAGATGTTAATAACAGGGGAACTGTGTGGAGAAGAGAGAGGTATAGGGAAAATCTCCATTCTATATGGTGTTTTTCTGTAAACTAAAACTGACCTAAAAAAATAAGGTCTGTTAATCAACTTCTAAAAATAATATGCTAACTGAAGTTCCAGAACAGGCAAAACGAATCTGTGGAGAAAATACTCAGAACTGGCTGCTTCTCTGTGAGAGGCTGCCTAGGAAGGGATATGAGGGAATTTTCTGAAGTGATGATAATGTGCTGTATCTTGGAGTTTGTTCTATTCACTAGTACTCACTGGACAAACTTAAGATTTACATATTTCACTGCATATACATTTCACAAAAAAAGAAAAAGAAAAAAGGAAATGAACACTGCAGTTAATATATGCTAAAGTATTTTAAGGGAAGTGTAATGCTTTGAAGTTTACTTTGAAATGCATCAAAAACAAGATGGACTGAAGAACAGAGAAAGTGATAAATAAGTGGTAAGTAAGATGGTAATGGTAAAATCTAGGTGGTGAATATACTGATGTTCACTGTAAAATTAACTTTGCTTAAAATAACATTTACAATAGCAACAAAAATATGAAATACTTAGGAATAAAACAGTGAGAAAAATTAAAGAAGAGCTAAATAAATGGTGAATGATACCTTGTTCATCAATTTTTAAGATGTGTCTTCAAATAATCACAGACTCAACACAATCTCAACGGGAATTCCAGCTAGCAGTTTTACAGAAATTCATAGTCTGAGCCCAAACTTTATATGGTAAGGTAAAGATCTAGAATACTAAAACAATTTTGGGGAAAAAAAAAAAAAACTTGGAGGACTTCCACAATCTTATTTCAAGACTTAGCTTTTTTTTTTTTTTTTTTTTTTTTTTTTTTTGGGGTTTTTTTCTTTTCCCCGGGTGGGGGTGGGGGGGGGGCCCTCGGTCCCTTCACAACCCTTGCGTGAATTC
>NW_022437110.1:1659568-1703356 GCF_009761245.1 Sapajus apella
TTTTTTTTTTTTTTTGAGATGGAGTCTCGCTCTGTTGCCCAGGATGGGGTGCAGTGGCGTGACCTCGGCTCACTGCAACCTCTGCCTCCTGGGTTCAAGCAATTCTCCTCCCTCAGCCTCCAGAGCAGCTGGGACTACAGGCGCACGCTGCTACACATGGCTAATTTTTGTAATTTAGTACAGATGGGGTTTCACCATGTTGCCCAGGCTGGAGGTGAACTCCTGAGCTCTGGCAATCCGCCCGCCTCAGCCTACCAAAGTGCTGGGATTACAGGCATAAGCCACTGCACCTGGCCCAAGACTTAGCATTTTAAGACTTAGCATTTTAAGCTGCAATAATCAAGACTGTACGGCAATGCTGTTTTAAGGACAAACATATAAACCAATGTAACAGAAGAGAATCCAGTTGTGACCATATATGGTCAATTGATTTTTTACAAAGTTTTCAAGGTAATTGAATGTTGGGTCAAAGTATATTCTTCTCAACAAATGTATGGAAAAACAAATCAACCTCTCATCACCATTGATCCCCCTCCCCCCCAAAACACAAAATAACCAAAAAAATTAAAAATAAAACTTGAAATGGATCATAGCCCAAAATATAAAAGCTAAAACTATGGAACTTCTGAAAGAATACTTGGTGGGCCACCTTTGCAATCCTTATACGTAAATTTTACCTCAATAAATCTGATGTACAAAATCAAACCATTAGAGTACTAGAAGTAAATATAGTAGATATTTCTAACAATCTCAAAGTAGGGGGAAGACTTTGAGAAGGCATAAAAATTCATAAACGACATGGCAAGATCAACTTTAACACAAAGAAAGCCTGGCAAAAGATACACAGAGTTTATATCCAGGAGAAGCCAATGATCCTTGGCATCTGAGGGTGCTCAGCCTCACTCATGAGGAGAAACTCAAGACTACTCATCTGCCAGAGAGAAAGGTCATCTCTTAAGTGTCCAACACTGTCCTAACTCAGAGGGTGAGATTCTAGAATGGACTGTCCTATATTGCTGCAGGGAGTGTGTGCTCTATGGAGAGTGATGTGTCAATATCTAGGAACTGAGTGATTTATAAATGCCCTCTGACCCAGCAATCCCAATCCTAGGAATTTATTTTATAATAACTTACACACATGTGAGATGACAGGTGTACAAGGACATCCACTACAACACTATGTATAATAGTAAGACTAGAAACTACCCAAGTGCCCGTTGCAAGGGCGGCATTAATTATGAACATTAATAAAATATAACCATGAAGCACTTAAAAAGAATGAGGCACCTCTGTGTAGGGATCTAGCAGTGCAGTCCATTAAAAACAGTGAAAAGTCACAGTAGAGATCAGCGTGTGCAGCATGCAACCACTCGTGAAAAAAGAGGCCTGTGTCCATACATGAAGAGAGGAGCTCTGTAAGGACCCGGAAGACACTGGCTGGATTCACTTCCTGAGGCCACCACGACACATAACCACAAACAGGGGGCTTAGAACAGAAATGGATTCTCACAGTTTTGGAGGCCAGAATTCCCACACCAAGGTGTCCAAGGCCCACATTCCCTCCAAAGGCACTGGGGAGAGCCTGGCCTGGCCTTTCCCAGCCTCCGGCAGGCCCAGGTCTTCCATGGCTGCGGCCACATGGCTGTGATCTCAGTCTCTGCCTTCACCAGCCTTCTCTTCTATCAGGACACTTTTCACTGGCTTCAGTCCCATCCTAAACCCAAGACAATCACCCCATTTTGAGATCCTTACCTCAGTCACACTGGCAAAGACCCTTTTCCCAGCTCAAGTCTGACACCTGTTTTCATAAATCAAGTTTTGCGGGAACACAGGCCTGCTCATTTGCTTATGGCGACTCCTGAGCTTCAAATGCGAAGCTGAACAGCAGCAGCAGCAGCAGCAGCAACCACACGGCCCACAAAGCAAAAACCAGAGTGCACACCCGTCCCGCCGCTTGACTCGGTCTCACAGTTGCCTGACGCATTTGACCACTACCTGCCTCTACCTGCTGCTCCTTGAGTGCAGTGAAACCTGGCTGCCTTGCGCAGGGTGGATCTTCAGCATCCGTTGACAGTGTGTGAAATGCGATGTGCTGGCAGGTTGCACACAGGATCAAATGAGTGCTCTGAGGAGCACTCGGGATGGGCATGAGAGAGAGAGACTTCACTAGAGACCCTTTTTTTTTTTTTTTTTTTGAGATGAAGTCTTGCTCTGTCACCAGGCTGGAGCGCAGTGGCACAATCTCGGCTCACTGCAACCTTCGCCTCCTGGGTCCAAGCGATTCTTCCGCCTCAGCCTGAGTAGCTGAGACCACAGGCACGTGCCACCACACCCAGCTAATTTTTGCATTTTTAGTAAAGACAGAGTTTCATCATGGCCAGGATGGTCTCGATCTCTTGACCTCGTGATCCGCCTGCCTCAGCCAAAGACCCTTTTCAAATGTCTTCATTTTACATCACAGCATGTATTATTACACCAAAAACGTTAATATATTTAAATATGAGAATTTTTGCAAATGAAAAACAAGGCAAGTACCCTCTTACATAAAGATAAGTAGGGCAATACAATCGGAGTGGTACCACTGGTTTTGCAGAAGATAATTTTCTTTACTATCTACAAATCCATGTTATAAAGCACAATGACTGACCTGGCCAGTGATACTGGTGTGACCGTGTGGGGAGACAGGACAAAAGGTGCAGAACAGTGGAACAGAGCCAATATTCATCCACTGCTCAGCGGCGGATGGTTAAGGTGGCAATCATGAAAAGCAGAACAAAAAAATTCCTCAGCAAGATGAAAGCAATCCCGGAAAAATATAGGTAAGAGTTAGTATGGTTTCCTTTGAGGGTTGGGTATTACAGTTTTTGTTTTTAACAAGCCTCTTCGTACGATTTAATTTTTTTGTTTTGTTTTGTTTTGTTTTGAAATGGAGTTTGTCTGTTGCTCAGGCTGGAGTGCAGTGGTGTTATCTCAGCTCACTGCAACCTCCACCTCCTGGATTTAAGCAATTCTCCACTTCAGCCTCCCAGGCAGCTGGGATTACAGGGGCGTACCATCACATCTGACTAATTTTTTGTATTTTTAGTAGAGACAGGGTTTCACCATCTTGGCCAAGCTGATCTTGAACTCCTGGCCTCATGATCCACTCACCTTGGCCTCCCAAAGTGCAGGGATTACAGGTGTGAGCCACCATGCCCGGCTAATTTTTTTTTTTTTTTTTGAGACAGGGTCTTGCTCTATTGTCCAGGCTGTGGTGCAGGGGTGCAATCACAGCTCACTGCAGCCTTAAACTCCTGGGCTCAGGCATTCCTCCCACCTCAGCCTCCTAAAGTACTAGGATTTACAGATGTGAGCTACTGCACCTGGCCTAAATTTTTAACCACTTACTAAGTTTGGTTAAAAAGCAAACAGAGGCTGGGTGAGGTAGCTCATACCTGTAATCCCAGCACTTGCAGAGGCTGAGACAGATAGATCACCTGAGGTTTGGAGTTCAAGAGCAGCCTAACCAACACGGAGAAACCCGTCTCTACTAAAAAGACAGAATTAGCCGGGCGTGGTGGCACGCCTGTAATCCCAGCTACTCGGGAGGCTGAGGCAGGAGAATCTCTTGAACCCGGGAGGCAGAGGTTGTGGTGAGCTAAGATCATGCTATTGAACTCCAGGCTGGGCAACAAGAGTGAAACTCTGTCTCAAAAATAAATAAATTTTAAAAAATAAAATAAATAAAAAGCAAACAGAAGGAGTGCTTGACTGTTGTGAGTGCCCCCTACTGCTAAGGCCACACATAATAACTTTGTGCACCATGGACCAAGAAGTACTCACAGGCGGGCAGAGCAAAGAGAAAATCTAATCAAAGCATCTGCTGCCTTCCCCAAGAGGCTTTCTGATGATAGGCAAAAACTTCACCTTAAAGCTGACCTAAGTCTTGGATGTGCTCAAAACCTTCCAAAAGTTCTCCGTGTGTGTGTTAACTTGGTATGATTGCCTCCTAAGGTTGGGAAGCACATTCCCCAGAGGGCCAGGACAGTGGCCCAGTGACAGAGGCACAGTGCTGCCCGGTCACCACATCTGCTTGGCAGTCTTCCCACTTGGCATCTGCTAGCTTCCTGCTGCTGGCCAGCAAACCCACACAGGCCCAGCACAGCGCCAGTGCTCCCCCAGATATGACGGCTTCCAAGAGCCCACACGAGTTCCCGTTTATGATCCCACGCTGATGCCCACACACATGCTTCTGTTTCCTCACAATCTTCAAATTGTCCACCTGGGACAAGTCGGTTTAAGCAGAGCATTTCTCTGATCCTGCAATTTCTCTCTTATGTGTGTGAGCTCAGGGTGTCTTTCGCTGCTGTATTTACAACAGCTCTCTTCTTCTGACCAAATCCTGACTGATGTGCGTTGAGTTTCTAAAAGAGGTCTATATTCCTGTGTCAGTTTTATAAATTCAGATTTTTTAAGAACTAAATACATCTTAACCTCCTCTCACTAAAAACTGTCAGAAACAGAAATTTCATCTAATGCTTTTATTGTTTTAACACAGATAAGCTATGGCCAGGTAATCTCTGATGTCCAAAATGTAAACCAAAAAGAACTAGAACTCAACTTAGTCTTACCAAAATTAGATATTTTCCCTCACAGAAAAAAAAAATCAGAAAATACTACATGTTTTTTAAGTTTTTTCTTGTACTCCTGGTTTAAATCACTGTAACAGAATAAAATATGTAAGCACATGCTGGAACCTTACATCTAAGGTTAGCTACTCATTTTTACCTTAATAAGTTTACGGCAAAATATAGCTCTTTATCCCAACAGTCTTCTTTCAGAACAATTTTCCCCAAAATATTTAATACAGTGATTTTGTTTCTAGAAAAAACTAGACTTTCCAATTGTTCTCACCTGAACAAAAACACCATTCTCTGACTATCACCCA
The DNA here is from genome assembly GCF_009761245.1 of Sapajus apella. NCBI lineage: Eukaryota > Metazoa > Chordata > Mammalia > Primates > Cebidae > Sapajus > Sapajus apella. The sequence goes on from NW_022437110.1 coordinate 1,664,496, forward strand.
AAGAGAAAAGAAGAAGGAAAGAAAAGGCCTTTTGGATGCAGTGGGCACGGACTGTAATGCCAGACAGAGGACAGTCATGTGCGGAGGGAGGCTGGAATCCACCCTCCGTGGCTTCCGGAGGGTGTGCTGGAGACCGCCTGCGGGCACGCTCAGGTACCAAGCACAACCAGTTTGTGGAGCTGGTAGAGAAAGGTGTTCTTCCCTCGGCTGCTCTCCCGGTCAGCCTGGTCCATGATCAGCTTTGGATCAACCTAACGTGGTAGATAAGAGGATCAGTCAGGCTCTGTGACAGGGCTTTTCCAGACATAAAATACACATGCATTAGCATACGGGATGCACAAAGTATAATTCAGTTCTCCAAAAGTATTTACAGAACACTTGTCTACTCTCACATTCATACTGTATGTCTGATGATTCATTTTTAACTTCATGTTTAAATAACCCCATTAAAGATGGACAAAAAGACATGAACACTTCTCAAAAGAAGACATTCAAGGGCCAAAAAAATTTTTATGTGCTTCACACATCACTAATCATCAGAGAAGTGCAAATCAAAACCACAAAATGCCATCTCACACCAGTCAGAATAGCTATTAATAAAAAGTCAAAAAACAACAGATGCTGGGAAGCCTGCAGAGAAAAGAGAATGCTTATACCCCATTGGTGGGAATACAAATTAGTTGAGTCACTGTGGAAAGCACTTTGGAGATTTCTCAAAGATCATAAGCGGAACTACCATTTGATCCAGCAATTCCATGACTGAGTATATATCCAAAAGAAAGCAAAGTTTTCTACCGAAAAGGCACATGCACTCACATATTCACCACAGCACTGCTCACAACAGCAAAGACATGGAATCAGCCCAGATGCCCATCGGCAGTGGACTGGATAAAGAAGATGTACTACACATATACTGTGGAATACTACAAAGTCATTAAAAAGAATGAAATTGTGTAACTGAGATGCAGCTAGAGGCCATTACCCTAAGCAAACTGACCCAGGAACAGAAAACCAAATACTGCATGTTCTCACCTAAAAGTGGAGCTAAACACTGAGTACTCATGGACATAAGATGGGAATGAGAGATATGGGGACTACTAGATGGGGGAAGGAGGCAAGGACTGAAAAGCTACCTACTGGGTACCATGCTTAGTACCTGGGTGATGGGATCAGTTGTACCTCAAACCTCAGCATTATGCCACATACCCAGGTAACAAAAGCCACACATGTACCCCTTGAATCTAAAATAAAAGTTGAAAACAAACAAATTCATAATACTATGGAAAGCTCTACTGAGAAATCTCCCATGCACACCTATGTAAATGTGGACAGTAATTGCAACATAGGTCTGGAAAACATGGAAGTTGTCTAAAACACACTAACCACAAAGTGAAATTCTGTTTTCAAACAAAATCCTGCTAGTTCATCGCCCTCAGACGCTCCAACTGAGCCTGATGGCCACAGGGGTTGGTATGGCTGCCCCTCTCCTTGCCCACAGAGCCCACACAATCCAGTCAGCTGCTAGGATCAGTTCTGGGGTCTCTAAAGACGGACCCAGGTGGAGGGCACAGGGGGAGCAGGCTAGCCTCACAGTGGGAGCAACCTTTAGGCACAGGATGGGACACAGCCCCCAGAAGCAGGGCCTCACTTACATCACCAAAGGGGGGAGGAAAGACTGTCCCTGCTGCTTCATATCTAAAGACATCCTTGGCTCTAGAATTAAATCTCCAAACTCCTCTGGGCTCCTTTCTCTGAAATCACGTTTTATTCCATTTCTAGCCCTACAGACAGGAAGTATCAGGGAGCCTATGAAGGGCTTTGTCCTTCACCACTCAACTATGGCCCCTGAAAATTCCTTCATTGAAGCCTGAACCCCCACTGTGATCGTATTTGGAGATAGGGCCTCTGGGAGGTGATAAGGGTTAGATGAGGTTACAAGGGTGGGGCCCCCAGGATGGGATTTGTGCCCTAAGGGAGGATATCTTTCTTTCACGTGAGGACACAGTGAGAAGGTGGCCATGTGCAGGTGTCCCTCACAAGTAACCACAAACTGGCAACTGCCCTAGGACCTCCAGCCACCAGAGCTATGAGAACAAATGTCTGCTGTTCCTAAGCCCCTACACACGGTGGCACAGTGACAGCAGACCAAGCAGACAAAGACAACAACCAGTGCAGCCTGAAAGCCACCAGCCAAGGCACATTTTACGAAGAAACAGGTATTGTTTTTTTATTGTTTTTTCCCCAGCTCACGGGCAGTGACTTATACCGGCGTCTGACTCTTTGCTGAGGCATCACATAGAGGACACTGTGCAGAAACAACCTGTCTGGTGTGAGACATCTGCTGCTGGCCCCCAAAGCCATCCACTTTGCTTCCTGTCTCTGCCCTTTCAGACCCTTGGCCAGCCCTGGCTCTGAACCCTGGGTCCGCCCAGGGCCCATCCCCTCCTCCACGTGGCCTCTGCTTACCTAGCAGCCTGTGTCCCACTCACCTGATTCCACTCATAGGGCTTTTCATGCCACTTGGGAACAATCTTCTCTCTTGGTTTTGACTGACAGAACAAACTATAATTTTTTTAAAAAAAGGAAATTATATTAATAGTAATCAAAAACGCTGCTGTGATTTTTAAAAGATTTAAATCCTATATATTTCCCACAGAATTAGAACTACAATAAACTGTTTAAAGGTCAACATTTACACAGTTATGATCAGAAAATATTTTAATCTATAGCTTATTCAAAAGCAGAAAGAAATGGAGTGCAGCAGATCTGTAAGACCAAGTCTTGTCTCTGCGTTCCCTTAGCAACCAGCACTGCACATCACTGCATGAATGAGTCAGGTTCTCTGAAATGTAACAGGACATTTTGTACCATTAGCTCTTAAGCAGTCATGACAAGTTGGAAATATAAAAAAGATAGAGAGGGAATTTGAGCAATGAGGGAGTAAAGAGTTCTGCAGAGCCTCTCCCCCTGAAAAGAACTATAAAATAAGACAAAATTGTAAAAACAACAACAACCATTTGAAGGCTCTGGAAATTAACCAATGCAAACAAGTTAAGGAACATTTACTCATAACAAATTGCCAGCTCCGGGTGAGAACAGCGGAGTATATGGAGTTATTGCTGAGGTAGGGGCCGCTCCCTCCCCATACACCTGCCCCCGGAACCCAGCACCACAGCACTCTCAGGGCCATGAAGGCTACGTGATCTGGAGCAGAAGATGAAAAAGCCTCAGACCTTGACTTGCAGCACTGTCAGTAAAAACAGCAATGCAGGAAACAGATGGGGAAAGCCCATAGCTTTCCAGCCTCAGGCCACATTCTGCTTGGGGCCAGCAGCAGACCAGACGGCCCAGAAGGGAAGAGGGAGACCCTGGAAAGGAGGGTGCCACAGAGGGAGAGCAGGCCCTCTACACGTCCCTGGCTGATGGAGGGGTGCACGTGTGGGAAAAACCTGGGAAGCTCTGGGAAACATAGAAGCCAGGGAAGACTTAAAAAGTGCCTGAACTACCTGAATTGAACCTTAGAAAGACTGGGGGGGAAAAAAAGTATCTGAACTTGGAGTGCACTTTCCAACCCATACTTAGCTCCACTGGCAGATAGCAGAAGCCTTCAGGGCAGTATTTAAGCACAACTTCTGATTGATCCTGATTGATCACTGGCTAAGTACTAAGCTGTGCAGATACAAGGACAATACCTAGGAAACCAGGCTACAAAATAAAATAAGAATAAACAAAACAAAACAGGAGCTGGGCATGGTCTCACATGCCTATAGTCCTACCTACTCAGAATGCTGAGGAGGGAGGATTGCCTGAGCCCAGGAGTTCAAGGCTACAGTAAGCCATGATCACACCACTGCACTCCAGCTTAGGCAACAAAGTGAGTCTTTGTTTCTATAAAAATAAAAATTAAAAACATAACAAAACCCAGAACCCAGGTGTCGGTGATCTCACATCATGGGGGATGGACTTACAGGTTAAATCTAGGCATGTTTCTAAAGTGAAACAAACTAAACTAACAACCAAATCCAAAAACAGCAGCTCTGGGGGAACTCCTCCGGTACATTGTCTAAAGTACCCAATTTCCACCAAAAACTGAGGAGACATCAAAGACACTGGAATGGGTGGCCCACACACAAAACAGCAGCCAGTAGAAGCTGAGTGCATGGCCAGGTGTGGGTTCAGCACTCAAACACCTCAAGGCAGCCACTGTAAACAAGTGCTAAGAATGTTTTTTTAAAAAAATAGGATGACCATGAGTCAGAGATAATCTCAATAAAAAAAACTACCAGAGATTCAAAAAAAAAAAAAAAAATCCTAGAGTTGAAAAGTACAATGACTGAAATGGAAAAGTATCTGCAGCACATCCACATTGGTCTGAGATGAAATAATACAGGATCGGTAACCTTAAGATCAACAGAAATTAACCAATCTGAAACATAAAGAGAAAAAAGACTGAAGAAAAATGACCAGAGCCTCAAAGACCAGTAAGGCAGTGTGGACTGTGTTAGCATGTGTTTAACACTAGCACACTAACGGACGTGCAAAGCAATGTCTCCCTAAAGGAGAAGAGAGCAGGCACGAGGCAGAAAAGATATTTGAAAAAATTCAAACACGCAAATATACTGTTAAGTAAAAGGATAGAAGAAGCTTGCTATGCAAATGGTAGCTAAAGAGAGGCTGGGGTAGTTATATTAACATCAAACAAAATAGACCTTAAAACAAGAAGTATTATGGAGAGAGAAAGCTTTCATAATAATAATGATCCTGTGTGTAGGAAATCCCAAGGAATCCACAACAACTACTAGAATGTACAAGTTTAACAAGGTGACAGGATAAAAGACCAGAATATAAAAATCAACTATTCCTTTGTAAAAAAAAAAAAAAAAAAAAACAATTTTCAAAAAAATTAAAATTTCATTCACAATAGCATTAAAAGGATTAAAATATTTAAAAACAACTACAGTGCAAGACCTGCACACTGAGAATTCTAAAACAGTGTTAAGAGAAATTAAAGATCCAAATGAACAGACACTCCATCTTTATGGACTGGATGGCTCACTATGGTTAGGACGGCAATTCTCCCCAAACTGACTCACAGGTTCCACAGAATCCCCATCACAATTCTAAGGCTTTTTATGCAAACTGACAAGCTAATTCTAAAATGTATATGGAAAGGAATATAAAAGAGTAAAATAATTTTGAAAAACAACAAAACAGGAGGACTAATGCTACAGCAATCCAGACAGTATATAGCACGGTACGCAGATATAAAATAATGAAACAAAACAGAAAGCCCAATAATAACTCTTTACATTTATAGCCAGTGGATTTTTAACCAAGGTAACAAGGCAATTCAATGGGAAAGGTATAGCTTTTCAGCAAATGATGTCATCACAACTAGATATTCATACGCAAAAAAATGACTTTAGGCTCTTCTATCACACACCATATATAAAACCATCTCAAAATGGATCAAAAGCCTAAATATAAAAAGTAAATTTAAAAAAGAGAGAAAATGATTGTGACCTCAAGTGTAGCAAGAATTTTTTTTAGATATAACACCAAAAGCATAATTCATTTTTTAAAAAATACAGTAGTGTCTTAGTCCATTTTCCCTTGTTATAACAGAAGACCAAAGAGTGGGTCACTTATGAAGATAAGAAATTTCTTTCAAACAGTTCTGGAGCTGGGAAGCACAGAAGCATGGCTCTAGAACCTGGCCTGGGCCTTTCTGCTGCATCATGACATGGCAGAGAGACACGTAAGTACTTGAGACAGGACAGGCACTGAAGCAGACCCACTTTACAACAATCCATATTCTCTTGGTAACTAACCCTCTCTCACAATAATGACATGAGTCCAACCACCTCTTATTACGCCCCACCTTCCAGCACTGCTGCATTGGGTATTAGGTTGCAAACACATCACATTCAAACCACAGCAAGTAGATTTCATCAAAATCAAAACCTGTGTTCTTTGGAAGACATCATTAAAATAAGAAGACAAGCTACACAATGGAGAAACTAATTCCAAATTACTTACCCAATAAAAGACATGTATCTAAAATTTTTTAAAACTTTCTACAACTCAATAATGAAAAGACAAATTTAGAAATGGGCAAAAGATCTGAACAGACATTTCACCAAAAAAAAAAAAAAAAAAAAAAAAAAGATAAATGATTGCTAAGAGGAACAGAAAAAATTGCTCTACATCATTAGTCATTAAGAAAATAAGAATTAATACTACAATGAGATACTACCATACTCACCAGACTGACTGCAGTGAAAACACACTGACAGTGCCGCATGCTGATGAGAATGTGGAGAAGCCAGAGCCATCCTATGTTGCTGGTAGAAATGTAATATGGTACAGCTATTTTGGAAAACAGCTTGGTCTTTTTTTTTCCAGTTGGAGTTTTGCTCTTGTCACTCAAGGTGGAATACAATGGCACGATCTTGGCTCACTGCAACCTCTGCCTCCTGGGTTCAAGCAATTCTCCTGCCTCAGCCTCCCGAGTAGCTGGGATTACAGGCATGCACCACCATGCCCAACTAATTTTTGTATTTTTAGTAGAGACAGGGTTTTACCATGTTGGTCAGGCTGGTCTCAAACTCCTGACCTCACGTGATCTGCCCACCTCAGCCTCCCGAAGTGCTGGGATTACAGGTGTGAGCCCTGTGTCTAGCCCTGGCCATTTCTTAAAAGATTAACATAAACCTACCAATACAACCCACCAACTCCACTCATAGATATCTACCCAAGAGAGAAAAATGCATGTTCACAAAAAGACTGTATGTGACTATTCATAGCAGCTTTCTTCATAATGGCCAAATACTGGAAATAATCCAAATATTTTATCAATTGGTGAATGGATAAACAAAATGTGGCATATACAAACAGTGAAATATTATTTAGTAAAAAGAAACATGATACAACATGGATCAACCTAAAAAAATACTAAGCTAGTGAAAGAAGCCAGATTTTACAATTAAAATGTGATTCCACCTATATAAAAATGTCAGAGAAGACAAATGTGTAAAAGGAAAGCAGGTCAGTGGTTCCTGGGGCTGGGGTGGGAACAGGACTGCGTGCAAACTTGCGATCCTAAACACAGTTTTACTGAGGTGTACTTTACATACCCTACAACTCATCAACTTTAAGCACACAACTTTTTATTTTTAGTAAATTTATGGGGCTGTACAAATAATGGCACATTCTGTTTTAATATATTAGTCAAGCAGGTGGCATCTGTTGCCTGCTACCAAGTAGAAGACGGGGCACCGCTGCATCTTGTCTTGGAGTCGCCAAGGAAAACACATGTAGTCAGGCCCTGGCTGGAATAAACCTTTACTTACAGAGAGAGGAGACAGGACAGGATCAGCTCCAGTGATTGGCACCAGTCCCTGTGGCCAGTGGGTACCTCCAGGAAGACAAGGCAGGGCCCAGCCTGCAGGCCCCTCTCTTGTGTGACAGCAGGAGAGCCCTGTCCCACCTCTGCAATGGTGGGATCGGCCAGGTACCATATAACACACAGGATTAAGCAGGGCAGAGTCTGTATCAGGGAAAGATCTTCCCACACACACAGCAACAAGCCCTGCACAGGCTGTGAGGACACTTAATCTTATGGGAAGGAAGCTGTTCTCACATGGCAGACGGGATCAATAGCTGTATGTGAGACTCCCTTTTCCGACAATACTTGTGAATAAACTTCTTTGGATGACAGAAATGCTGAAAAGCTAGGTTGTGTTGATGGATTGCACAACTATAAATTCACTAGAGTCACTGAATTGTTAAAACAAACCAATACCTATCTATGGCATAAAAGTCAGGATACAGTTACCCTTGTTTTGGCGGTAGGGAGTGATGGTGGCTATAACCACACGTGCACACCCTAAGGACCACCTGGGCTCTGACCCAGGTGCTGGCCACATGAGTGTGTATCTGTGCACTTCATGTATGTTAAACTTCAACCCAAATTTTATATAAAAATATTTTTCTGGCTGAGGGCAGTGGCTCATGCCTGTAATCCCAGCACTTTGGGAGGCTGAGGCAGGTGGATCACCTGAGGTCAAGAGTTCGATACTAGCCTGATCAACATGGTGAAACCCCATCTCTACTAAAAACACAAAAATTAGCCAGGCATGGTGGTGGATGCCTGTCGTCCCATCTCAAAAATAATATGTGTTTTTTACCAGCATGGGCAACATAGCAAGATCTCATCTATACAAAAAATTAAAAAAATTAGCCAGGGGTGGTGGTGCGCACCTGTAGTCTCCACTACCAGGGAGGTTGAGGCAGGAGGATCATGTGTGCCCAACAGTTGGAGCTGCAGTGAGCCATGATCGCACCAGTGCATTCAGCTTGGTCAACAGAGTGAGGCCCTGTCTCTAAAAATAAATAAATGATAGAAAAATATTTTTATATAAAAGAAAATGAAGAGAAAAAATTAAAACTGGCCTTTCTCACAATTTCTAAAACAGCTATGTATACCTTTTTAAAACTGCTTATTAAACTGAAAGAAACCAACCCAAAAGGCATAGGAAGGAGAGAAGTGTCACCATGATACCAGATGCCACCTACTCTCACACAGCTCAAGGTCCCAGGAAGCACAGGACACTGTCAGGCAAGGAAGGACCAGGCCCTGGCCTGGGAGACTGGCTCTGGGGCAGGAGCACAGGACTGGGTAGGTGGAATGCTGGTTTCTCCTCCACCACCACTCCCATTCTTGTTGACCTTCCCGGGGCCCTAAAACTGCCTTGGGCTCGTGGGCTACACCAAGAGGAGCCCTTGCCTCTGCATTCTGGTTTGGTTTAGCCCATGGAGAGTCCAGCAAGAGGTAAGAGACAAGGGAGTGAGGTCAGGATGCTCCTTCTCTGACCTCCCCTACACAGGGGCTCAAGAGAGGCCAAGCTCCGTAAGGCCCAGTCCTGCAGGCCGCACTCCCCCCATCCCTAAGGCACCCACTGAAAATGGTGGGCAACACGTTACCCACCGTGGCTTCCCATGCCCTGCCCATGCTGTCTGCAATGATCCCTTCAAGGGACGTACACACACAGGACAGGAGTGCTGCTCTCCACAAGAAGAGTGTGTCTGCATTTTGATGCCTCCCAGTGCTGCCTCCAGCACCGGAACTCCACTTCGGGTGATGGATATGTCATACTGCCTACACAATTCAAAACAGCCACAATCAAGGCAGCTGAGAAAGTCGACTGGGAAGGAAAGAAGTCCACGCCATTGCACAGCTTACCCTAAAAGCTTCTGACGGGCATTATCCTGAAGCTGCGCAACTCTCTCTGGCCCAAGATACTTGCATCCATTTGGTCCGTCACAAACTAGCTTGTTGACAGCAGCCCTGAGAATATTAACCTGTAAATAAACAGCAACATAAACACTCATATGGCTCCACCGTAACTGAATTTCATCCCATGTTAAATAATTCATAGCATTCGGGGTTAGTATTCTCTATCATCAATATGGTTTATCCACTTGGCTTCTGAAGGCGTCTTGACTGCTCTCAGTTTTTAGCAATTATGAATAAAGCTGCATTTGACATTCACATATAAGTTCTATATGAACTTATTTCAAATATCTTGAATAAATACCTACAGATGGGATTCCTGGGTCATATGGTAGATGCAGGCTTCACTTCACATGAAACTGTCTTCTAAAATAGAGTAACTAATCTGCATTCCCATCAGCAATGAACAAAAGGTCCCCAGTCCCCTTGCACCACATCCTTGCCATTGCTGGTTCCTATCAGGTTTTGGATTTTTGCCATTCCAACAGGTATGTGGTGGTATCTCATGGGAGTCTGCATGTGCATTTTCTTAATGACATGGGCTTAGCATCTCTTCATGTGTTTACTGCCATCCATGTTGTAACTTTGTTGCTTGTTTTCAAAGTTCCTTACATATTGTGGATACAAGTCCTTCATCAGATATGTACTTTGTAAATATTTTCTCCTAGTGTGCACCTTGTCTTTCCTTCCTCTTAAGGGGATCTTTTGCAGAACAAAAGTTTTTAATTTTGATAAATTCCAAAATATCAATTTCCCCTTCACACATTCTGCTTTGGGTGTTGTATTTACAAACTCATGCCACACCCGAAGTCACATAGATTTTCTGAATTTGCTTGTAAAACTTTAATCGTTTTACATTTTTCCGTTAGGTCTACAGCTTAAGGAGTATTTTCAAGCCCATAAGCCCCTTCTTGTGACCAGGCAATCACAACTTAACAGCTGCAGAGACAACACTGACACCTGTCCCCAGATCATCAGCAGCTGTCTCCTCAGCTCCTCCTGCCCCCCTCCCTGTCCCTTCAGTGTGGTGTGTCAACCTCACCTGTCTCATGGAACTTCTAAGAAAGAAAGGTGATTGAGTACTTAGAGAGTAGCACTTCTCTATTTGTGGTGAAGGATCAGTTTTGATTTTCCTACTTTGTAAAATGCAATAAAAATAAATTACTATAACAATGAAAGATTTTTTAAAATGTATACAATATGAGCCCACATTTCTCATTATTAGATTCAAATGACATACAAATACTTTGTGTACTTATTACAGTTTCCCTGTCTACCTCTGCACCTCGCCCCCGAGCTACTGTGGTGCCCAGACAATGCTGCAAGCAGCTCAGCCCCAGGCTTCCACTCAGCATGGTCCCAGGGCTAGGAGAAGGGCAGAGGGCAGAACCCTGTGTCCACCTTTCTCATTCCAAGTCAGGAACCTTGTGTCCAAGTATCATTCCAAGTCAGGAAGTGGAGCTAGCAAAGATGTTTCTGGAGAGAGACCCACAGCAGCCCTATGGCCCTGCTGTGGTTTAACTGATTGCCCAGAAAAGCTTACTATGATACGGAATGAGGGATTCAGAGCACCATCTATCAGGAAGCTACTTTTCACAGGAAAGATACATCAAATTGGCAAGTTAAGGAGCAGTCCTCCAGGAGGGCGACCCCAGGAGGGACAAGGAATGTGGGCATCTCCAGGACCAAAGGTCTGTACCACAAGCTCCATGGCAGACTCTGCACTCACTGTCAGGTAAGCAAAACCAGAGAGAGACAGGGTTTTGGCGCCATGATTCTACGCCGCCCTTACCTCAACAACGTCCTCCACACTGAACTGAACATCGAATGCAAGCTCCATGTCATGCTCAGGCAGTATGGGGGCCCCTGTAGTTGGATTCCACCCCAAACCACAAAGGACTCCAGTGTAGCACTTGCCATCGTGATCAATCCTAAATAGAATGTTTTCAGAAGAGTACATTATTTCAGAATTGTTAGACCACGTGTTTTACATGTAAAACTTGACCAATACAATTATCTAAAATTCTGTCAGCCCTAGTACAGCAATTAATTTCATTGTGCATTTTTTCTGCCAGTTTTTATAATAGAAATATATAGTTATAAAATATATCTTTATAAGGATAGTATTTTTATTAATACTTAATACTTAATTTTTATTAATACTTTATTAAGTTTCTAATATGGTAGATAAGATAATGCAAGAGTATTAAGAATGGGGTTTTTTCCCCCTGCCTTCAGATTCCTTCCATGGGTTAAATTCTTATTAGGGAGATTTCTGGAGAAAGGGCTACGCACATATTTATGACTTGTAAAACAAGTCTAGCACTTAGTAAAAGCCTAAAAAAGGTCTGTTCCACCTTCTAATACTGAAACAATGGTGCACAAAGTTTTGTACCTCAGTTTTATCGCCACCCTCCTCTGACCACTGACACGTCCTGTCACTTTTATCACTCCCTAAATCTGTTAGCCTCTCCATTGCTGCTGCCACCAGCTTGGTCCAAGTTACCACCATTTTTTACCTGAACTTCGTAACAACTTTCTGACCAATTCCCCATCTCTTACTCCTGCTACTTCCAATCTTTTTTCCATAGCACACACAGGGGTAGCTTTTCAGAACAAATCCAATAATATTACTCCCTTGCCTCAGGCGTCTCAGTAGTTTCCAGTCACACTGTGGATTACAACACGGTCTACAAGCCACAGTGTGACCCTGGCTCCGCTCGGCTATTCTGAATCATCTCAGGCGCACCTCACCTGCCAGGCTCCAGCTCCTCTAGCTCCCTGTGGGCCTCTCTCAGCCTAAGAGCACAGATCCCTCCTACCCTCTCCTGAACGAGGCCCTTCCTCCCACACCTCCTCCCGTCTCCCTCACAGAGCCCCCCAGAGCCCTCTGCCCACCAGTTCTCATTTCCAGGCATTGTTATGGGCAGGGCCTTAGCTCAAATAGGTTCAATAAGTAATTATGCAATGAACAAACAGATATTCACATTGAATGCCTTTTAAAATATTTTCCTAATTTTGACATTTAATAAATTCAGATTTTTTTCCCCATTATCTACACCAATTAGTTTTTTCCAGCTTTATTGGAGCATAACTGGCAAAAATTATAAATATTTAAGACGCACATGATGGTATTTTTTGTTTTGAGACAAGGTTTCACTCCGTCATCCAGGCTGGAGTGCAGTGGTGTGATCTTGGCTCACTGCAGCCTCAACCTCCTGGGTTCAATGACCTTCCTGCCTCAGGTTCCTGAGTAGCTAGGATTACAGGAGCGAGCCCCCATACCCAGGGACTACAATTTTTTAAAACTATGAAATAGTTCAAAAACACGCTGTTGTAAGCCACACAGAATGTCAGTATACAGTATGGCAGACTATATCTTCCAAAGATGGTGACCTTAGCAGCTCTCATCTCCTTCCTGTTCTTGCAATGGGAAGCAGACACCTCCCAGTGATGAACTGGGTTGGTGATTCTGCACCTTTGGTCTAGATGCAACTGTGACTACGAAAAACCCACACTGTGTGGCTTCTGCAGCTACATTACAAAAGGTGACACAGGCTTGGTAATATGCTTAGGCTTTGTGTCTCCACCCAAATCTCATCCTGAATTGTAGTTCCCATAATTCCCACGTGTCATGGGGAGGGACCCTCTGGAAGGTAATTAATCATGAGGGTAACCACCCTCTCATGATCTAGTGATGGTGAGTGAATTCTCAGGAGATCTGATGTTTTTTTTTTAATTTATTTATTTTACTTTAGGTGCATACTATACCTGGCATTTCTCCCCATGTTATCCCTCCCCACCCCCCCTTTTCTCCCCCCCCCGTTGTCTCTTCCCTACCCACCCCCCAACTGCCCCCAGTGTGTGATGCTCCTCTCCCTGAGCCCATATGTTCTCGTTCAACATCCACCTATGAGTGAGAACATATGGTGTTTGGCCTTCTGTTCTTGTGTCAGTTTGCTGAGAATGATGGTTTCCAGATTCATCCAAGTCCCTACAAAGGACACGAACTCATCATTTTTTATGGCTGTGTAGTATTCCATGGTGTATATGTACCACATTTTCTTTGTCCAGTCTATCATTGATGGGCATGTGGGTTGCTTCCAGGTCTTTGCTATTGTACACAGGGCTGCAATGAACATAATGTATCTGTCTTTATAGAGGAATGATTTATAGTTCTTTGGGTATATACCCAGTAATGGGACTGCTAGGTCAAATGGAATTTCTATTCCTAGAACCTTGAAAAATTGCTACACTGTCTTCCACACTGAACTAATTTATACTCCCACCAACTGTGTATGAGTGTTCCTATTTCTCCACATCCTCTCCAGCATCTGTTGTCTCCAGATTTTTTAATAATCGCCATTCTAACTGGCGTGAGATGATATCTCAGCGTGGTTTCATTTGCATTTCTCTAATGACCAGTGATGATGAGCATTTTTTCATATGTTTGTTGGCCTCATATATGTCTTCTTTTGAAAAGTGTCTGTTCATATCCTTCGCCCACTTTTGAATGGGGTTGTTTTTTTCTTGTACATCTGTTTTAGTTCTTTATAGATTCTGGATATTAGCCCTTTGTCTGATGGGTAGATTGCAAAAAATTTTTCCCATTCTGTTGGTTGCTGATTCATTCTAATGATGGTTTCTTTTGCTGTACAGAAGCTCTGGAGTTTAATTAGATCCCATGTGTCTATCTTGGCTTTTATTGCCATTGCTTTTGGTGTTTCAGTTATGAAGTCCTCGCCTATGCCTATGTCCTGAATGGTTTTGCCTACGTTTTCTTCTAGTGTTTTGATGATGTTAGGTTTTATGTTTAAATCTTTGATCCATCTGGAGTTAATTTTAGTGTAAGGTGACAGGTAGTGTCCAGTTTCTGCTTTCTGCACATTGCTAGCCAGTTTTCCCAACACCATTTATTAAACATGGAGTCATTTCCCCATAGCTTGTTTTTGCTGGGTTTGTCAAAGATCAGATGGTTGTAGATGTGTGGTGTTTCTTCTGGGGCCTCTGTTCTGTTCCATTGGTCTATGTCTCTGTTTTGGTACCAGTACCATGATGTTTTGATTACTGTAGCCTTGTAGTATAGTTTGAAGTCTGGCAGTGTGATGTCTCCGGCTTTGTTCTTTTTGCTTAGGATTGTCTTGGCTATGCTGGCTCTTTTTTGGTTCCATATGAAGTTTAAAGTGGTTTTCTCCAGTTCTGTGAAGAAGGTCATTGGTATCTTGATAGGGATAGTGTTGAATCTATAGATTACTTTGGGCCGTATGGCCATTTTCATAATATTGATTCTTCCTAACCATGAGCATGGAATGTTTCTCCATCTGTTTGTGTCCTCTCTTATTTCATTGAGCAGTGGTTTGTAGTTCTCCTTGAAGAGGTCCTTTACATCCTTTGTTAGTTGTATTCCTAGGTATTTTATTCTCTTTGTAGCAATTGTGAATGGGAGCTCTCTCTTGATTTGGCTCTCTGTTATTGGTATACAGGAATGCTTGTTATTTCTGCACATTGATTTTGTATCCTGAGACTTTGCTGAAGTTGCTTATCAGTTTGAGAAGATTTTGGCCTGAGACGATGGTGTCTTCTAGATATGCAATCATGTCATCTGCAAATACAGACAGTTTGATTTCCTCCTTTCCTAATTAAATACCCTTTAGATCTTTCTCTTGCCTGATTGCTCTGGCTAGAGCTTCCAATACTATGTTGAATAGGAGTGGTGAGAGAGGGCATCCTTGTCTAGTGCCTGATTTCAAAGGGAATTCTTCCAGCTTTTGCCCGTTCAGTATGACATTAGCTGTAGGTTTGTCATATATAGCTTTTATCATTTTATGATATGTTCCGTCAATACCTAGTTTATTGAGAGTTTTTAGCATGAAGGGCTGTTGAATTTTATCGAAGGCCTTCTCTGCATCTATTGAGGTAATCATGTGGTTTTTGTCTTTGGTTCCGTTTATGTGATGGATTACATTTATGGATTTGCCTATGTTGAACCAGCCTTGCATTCCCAGGATGAAGCCTACTTGGTCGTGATGGATAAGCTTCTTGATGTGCTGTTGCAATCTGTTTGCCAGTATTTTATTGAAGATTTTTGCGTCGATGTTATTCATGGATATTGGCCTGAAGTTTTATTTTTTAGTTGAGTCTCTGTCTGGTTTTGGTATTAGGATGATGTTGGTCTCATAAAATGAGTTAGGGAGGATTCCCTCCTTTTGTATTGTTTGATACAGTTTCAGAAGGAATGGAACCTGCTCCTCTTTGTATGACTGGTAGAATTTGGCTGTGAACCCGTCTGGACCTGGACTTTTTTTGGTTGGTAGGCTATTGATTGCTGCCTCTACTTCAGCCCTTGTTATTGGTCTATTCAGGGTTTCACCTTCCTCCTGGTTTAGTCTTGGTAGATTACAAGTGTCTAGGAATTTATCCATTTCTTCCTGGTTTACTGGTTTATGTGAGTGGAGCTGCTTGTGGTAATCTCTGATGGGGGTTTGTATTTCTGTGGGATCGGTGGTGGTATCCCCTTTATTGTTTTTTATTGCAACTATTTGATTTTTCTCCCTTTTCTTTTTATTAATCTGGCAAGTGGTCTATTTCGTTGATCTTTTCAAAAAACCAGCTCCTGGAATTACTGATTTTTTGAAGAGTTTTTTGTGTCTCTATCTCCTTTAGTTCTGCTCTGATCTTAGTTATTTCTTGTCTTCTGCTAGCTTTTGAGTTTTTTTGATCTTACTCCTCTAGTTCTTTCAATTTTGATGATAGGGTGTCGATTTTAGATCTTTCCTCTCTTCTCCGGTGGGCATTTGTTGCTATAAATTTCCCTCTCAACACTGCTTTAAATGTGTCCCAGAGATTCTGGTAAGTTGTGTTTTCATTCCGGTTGGTTTTGAAGAACATCTTTATTTCTGCCTTCATTTCATTGTTTATCCAGTTGACACTCAGAGCAAGTTGTTCAGTTTCCAAGTGGTTGTGCGGGTTTGAGTGTGTTTCTTAATCCTGAGTTCTAGTCTGATTGCACTGTGGTCTGATAGACTGTTTGTTATGATTTCTGTTCTTTTGCATTTGCTGAGGAGTGATTTGCATCCAATGATGTGGTCAATTTTGGAGTAAGTGCAATGTGGTACTGAGAAAAAATGCATATTCTGTGGATTTGGGGTGGAGCGTTCTGTATATATCTATTAGGTCCACTTGGTCCAGGTCTGCATTCAAGTCCCAGATATACTTATTAATTTTCTGTCTCATTGATCTAATATTGACAGTGGACTGTTAAAGTCTCCCATTATTATTGTGTAGGAGTCTAAATCTCATTTTAGGTCATTAAGAACTTGCTTTATGTATCTGGGTGCTCCTGTGTTGGGGGCATATATATTTAGAATAGTTAGCTCTTCCTGTTGGATTGATCCTTTTACCATTATGTAGTGTCCTTCTTTGTCTCTTTTGATCTTTGTTGGTTTGAAGTCCATTTGATCAGAGACTAGGATTACAACCCCTACTTTTTTTTGTTCTCCATTTGCTTGGTAAATCTTCTTCCATCCCTTCATTTTTAGTCTATGTGTGTCTTTGTATGTGAGATGGGCTTCCTGAATATAGCACACCGATGGGTTCTGACTTTTTATCCAGTTTGCCAGTCTGTGTCTTTTGATTGGGCCGTCTAGGCCATTTACATTCAATGTTAATATTGTTATGCGTAAATTTGATCCTGCCATTTTGTTACTGGCTGGTTTTCTTTCCCATTAGTTGACTCATTTTCTCATTGCATTTTCGGTCTTTGCCAACTGGTTTACTTTTGCAGTGACTGGTACTTGTTCCTTTCCGTGCTTAGTGTTTCTTTCAGGAGCTCTTGTAGGGCAGGTCTGGTGGTGACGAAATCTCTCAATAATTGCTTGTCTGTAGAGGATCTTATTTCTCCTTCACTTATAAAGCTTAGTTTGGCTGGATATGAGTTTCTGGGTTGAAAGTTCTTTTCTTTAAGGATGTTGAATATTGGTCCCCACTCTCTTCTGGCTTATAGGGTTTCTGCCAAGAGATCTGCTTTAAGTCTGACTGGCTTCCCTCTGTGGGTGACCTCACCTTTCTCTCTGGCTGCCCTTTGCATTTTTTCCTTCATTTCAATCCTGGTGAATCTGATGATTATATGCCTTGGGGTTGTTCTTCTTGAGGAATATCTTTATGGAGTTCTCTGTATTTCTCACTGCCTTGCTAGGCTTGGGAAATTCTCCTGGATAATATCCTGAAGCGTGTTTTCCAGCTTGGATTCATTCTCCCCATCATATTCAGGTACACCAATCAAGTGTAGATTAGGCTTTTTCACATAATCTCATATTTCTTGAAGGCTTTTTTCATTTCTTTTCACTTTTTTCTTTTGTCTTGCCTTCTCTTTTTATTTCATTGAGTTGATCTTCAATCTCCAATATCCTTTCTTCTGCTTGATTGATTCGGCTATTAAAACTTGTGTTTGCTTCATGTAGTTCTCGTGCTGTTTTTCAACTCCATCAAGTCGTTTATGTTCTTCTCTAAGCTGGTTATTCTATTTAGCATTTTGTCTAACCTTTTTTCAAGGTTTTTGGTTTTTTTGCATTGAGTTAGAATGTGTTCCTTTAGCTCTGAATTTTGTTATTATCCACCTTCTGAAGCCTGTTTCTGTCAATTCGTCACCCTTCTCAGTCAAGTTGTGATCCTGTGTTGTTGAGGAGTTGTGATCCCTTAAAGGAGAAGGGGTGTTCTGGTCCTTGATGGTTTCATCTTTTTCGCGCTGGTTTTTCCCCACCTTTGTGGATTTACCTGGCTGTTGTGTCAGGCAGCTGCTTGATGAGGTCACTTGTCTGCCTGTGGAGGCACTACTGGGTTTCCAGGGACTCCTTCAGGTTACTAGGGAAGCTTCCCGTGTCTTTTTTGTTTATACTGGGAGATTAGGCTTGCCTCTTCCACTGACCTGTAGGCACTGCTGGGCTGTCAAGAACGCCGTCCCGTTGCTACGCAGGCTTCCTGTGTTTTTTGTTAAAACATGTAGCCCAGTCCTAGGCTCACCTCTTCCACTGACCTGTAGGCACTGCTGGGTTGTCAAGAACGCCGTCCCGTTGCTACGCAGGCTTCCTGTGTTTTTTGTTAAAACATGTAGCCCAGTCCCACCCCTCTAATGGTGGGTTCCCTTCCTCCACTGGGCTAGATCATTCAGGGTTCATCTCAGACTGAGGCACTGGCTGCACAACCCACTAGAGTCAGAGCTTCAGCCCTCTGGGGTTTGTGTGGGAGGGTAGGGACCCACCCAGCTGCACCCGGCCGGCTGTCTCCCCCTTTCAGCTTCCTATCTCTCCCGTCATGGGGTAGGGACCCGCCCAGCTGCTCCCACTTACAGTTCCCTCTCCCTCCGGGTGAGGGGAGGGGGCAATAGCTCAGTCCGAAGGCTCTTATTCAACTCCGTGCTTGTAATTTCTGGCACTTGACTGGCAAAGATCCCTTGTATTGCTGACGCTTTGGGGAAGCGCTGTATCTGGACCAGAGTGCCAGAGTGGGGGCCTCTGACTCGCCCGTCAGATGCACTTTCTGGGTGAAGCAGCACCCTCCCCACCTTGGTCTGCCCTGAGTGGGCTTTGCTCACCATGGGACCAGACCCGTTGCAATGCACCTGGTACCTTGGTTGGAGCTAGAAGATCTCTGGATTTCTGCCTCTCTATCGCTGGGTGTTGTGCACTGGAGTTGTGTCTAATCAGCCATCTTGGATCTCCACTTGATCTGATGGTTTTATAAGGGGCTTTTCCTCTTTTTGCTCAGTACTTCTCCTTGCTGCCACTATGTGAAGAAGAATGTGTTTGCTTCCCCTTCCACCATGATTGTAAGTTTCCTGTGGCCTCCCCAGTCCTGCAGAACTGTGAGTCAATTAAACCTCTTTCCTTTATAATTTACCCAGTCTTGGGCATGTCTTTATTAGCAGTGTGAAAACAAACTAATACATTGGATGCAGTGGCTCACACCTGTAATCCCAGCACTTTGGGAGGCTGGGGCAGGTGGATCACTTGAGGCCAGGAGTTCGAGACCAGCCTGGCTAACATGGTGAAACCCCATCTCTACTAAAAATACAAAAATTAGCTGGCATGGTGGTGCACACCTGTAATCTCAGCTACCTCAGAGGCAGTGGTGGGAGGATCACTTGGAGGCAGAGGTTACCATAAGCTGAGATGGTGCCACTGCATTCTAGCCTGGGTAACAGAGTGAGACTATATCTGAAAAAAAAAAAAAAAAGTGACAGCTGTCACCTGGCTCATTCTCAGGACCCTTGGCACCAACCCACTATGCTGAGGAAGCCCAAACCAGCCTACAGAGAGATCATTTCTGGAGATC
The DNA here is from genome assembly GCF_009761245.1 of Sapajus apella. Classification (NCBI taxonomy): domain Eukaryota; kingdom Metazoa; phylum Chordata; class Mammalia; order Primates; family Cebidae; genus Sapajus; species Sapajus apella. The sequence goes on from NW_022437110.1 coordinate 1,684,120, forward strand.
CTCATGGAGAGTAGCTGAGGCCTCCAGCCAGCAGCAACCACCAGATGTGAGCCTGGACACCCATCAGCATTCCAGTCTTTCAGCTGGAGGCCCCAACGTAGGGAGCACAACAAGCCATCCCTGTGTGCCCTGACACAGTTCCTCACCCACAGAATCAAAGAACGCTGCTGTAGCTCAGTCAAGTTTTGGGGTAATTTGTGTCTAGCCATAGTAGCTGGAACACCCAGTTAAACAGTGAAAGTCTCCTTTCAATCTACCCTCATTTGCTTTTTTTTAACTTTTGTGGGTACATAGTAAGTGTATATATTAATTTTTAAGTTTTAATTGATAGAATTTCTTGTTGTTGTTTAAAGATTACCCCGATCCTCTCATGCCTGTTCAGAAGCACCACCATCCCAGGGTTACGGCACTGCCCTCAACACGTGACTTATCCTCTAAACCATGGCCAGAATTTGGCAGTCTCCCCAGTAGTAAAATCTGGCTCCAAGAACCAAGGGAAGAAGGTAAGTACAGTGATCTCGTCACTGCACCAATAAGAGCGTGTTCTCAGATGTCTACTCCCATCCTAGAGGTTCCAGGCTCTGCTACCATGGAGCATTCTGCTCTCCCAGGGAGGTAGCCTCCACAAGGTACACAATGATGATGCCACTGAATCCAGGCTGACACCATCAACTACTCCAACTGTTCAGGGAAAACACCTGGAGGAAGGGGCAGCAAGAGAAGTGAAGCACTCCAGGGACAGACGTGTGGTGGATCAGCTCCACAATGGAAGTAAAAGGAAATCTGTTACCAAGGTTCAGTCAACCTGAGTTGCTGAGGGGCCAGCTACAAGCAAAGGTCACATGGCAGAGAAAACAAAGGAGGGGAGACAAACGGCAGCCAGGTCAGTCCACAGCCAGGTGCGAGGAAGGGACAGTGGCCTCCACTTACATATCTCTGCTTACAAATGGGGGGTAACCACGTATCTCCTTTCCCTTTTTAAATTGAAAATCAAGATAAAATTTTCTGTTTATCTTCCTTTCCTGCCACTATTATACAAAGAGTATGTTAGAGGTGGCAAAAAATGATCCCTTAGTGGTAAAGTTTAACCAGTTGTGACAGGATAGTGACACAGGCAGAGGGAGAACAGACTTTACTCAGAGACTGCAGGTTTTGTGTTTAACAAGGGGGGCCAGGACAGCTTCTAACACAGCAGCCAGACGCCCCCGCAAACAGGAGACGAGTCCCATGCAGGTGTGCGTGAAGAGAGGTGGCTCACAAATAGAAGCAGACGGGCACGGGTGCACAGCCTGGCAGGGGCTCTCAGGAGCTGTGGGCTCTCAAGGACAGCTACCCTCCGGAGCGTATCTATGACACAGTAATGGGATCCCTGGGCCAGGTCTGTCCTGAAGACCCCCTCCTGCTTGCTACAGAGAATTGAATATTCAAAGTGAAAGGAAAGGAGAATGCTCATCCCATATCAAAAAAGCTCTCATCTTCCAAAGTTTCTCAAAAACGATTGTTACTCAACAAATAAAAAAACAAAAAACAAAAAACCTCCAACCTGGGAGACAGAGTGAGACCCTGTCTAAAAAAAAAAAAAAGAAAAAGAAAATAAAAAACAAACAACAAAACCAAACTTATATAACTACTCAGAGGCAGGCTGAGTTGGGAGGAAAATCCACCAGGCCTCTCTGCTGCCTTTCTGAAAGTCACCTAGTTCAGCCTATGGATTCAAAGACAACTAGTCTTAGGCACACTGTCACAGAAACCATCCCAAATCTGGCTCATTTCAGTTAATTCAACAAAATGAATATAAACCACCCAGTAAAGCACTGTGTATTGTTATATATAACCTTCTCCTATTAAGCTTGTGCTTTTTCCAGAAAGATGGTGTTTAAATACCAAGTATGTCAGTATTTCTTGAACATCTACAACCTAAACACTTGCACTCTGGAGTCTGAAAAATAACACACTACATTATTCAAATCCTCAAAAGCTGATGTTTAAAAGAGGTGAAGCAGGAGCTTTTTCTAGTTAAAAAGGCAAGCAGGGCATCCAAAGTGACATGAGGGGAATGGAGCTGCTTCTGTATTAGCCAAGTCTCAGGCCGGCATGTGCTCAGTGTGCTGTTTGCTCATGAGATAATCCCACTTCTACATGTGGTTCCTACACATCTGTCTCCCCTACAAGGGCTCTAAGATATCAGAATTTACAGAGATATTTATCACATCATTATTGCAAAATTAGACAGGCCAAATTTCAACAATTAAAGGTATACTAAATCCTTTCAGAACAAGAGCCGCTCAGAAACAAATGCACATATAAATAAAACAGGGCGGTATCTTTGTAAGTCATCGTATGCCCATTGAGTAATATATGATGCAATTATCAAAATGGATATTTACAAAGATATCATAATATCAAAAACCTGATTTTTGTGGGAAAAGAATACAGTATATAACAAGAATCTAAAATAAAAATAAAATGTACATATACATATCAATTTAAAATAAGTATACTAAATATTGAAGTTTAAATCTATAAATTTTAAAATGTGTTAATTTTTCCCTTTCAGCTTTTTCTAAGTTGTGTGTGTGTGTGTGTGTGTGTGTGTGTGTGTGTGTGTGTGTGTGTGTTATTTTTTTGAGACAGAGTCGCACACTATCACCCAGGCTGGAGTCCAATGGTGCAATCTTGGCTCACTGCAACCTCCACCTCCCGGGTTCAAGTGATTCTCCTACCTCAGCCTCCCAAGTAGCTGGGATTATGGGCACCCACAACCATGCCTGGCTAATTTTTTATATTTTTTGTGGAGACGCGGTTTCACTATGTTGGCCAGGCTGGTCTTGAACTCCTGACCTCATGATCTGCCCACCTCGGCCTCCCAAAGTGCTGGGATTACGGGTGTGAGTCACCGTGCCCGGCCCTAAGTAGCATATATTTTTATGAAAAAGTATTGTTACAACTGGAAAAAAAAGCACTACACATTTTGAGATTGCACTATCAGATTCTGAACAGGTATAACGGTAGAGAGGACTGAGCAAACAATAGGTCCCCCACCTGCCTGGACTGAACTCAGCCCCCTAGGTCTACGGACCACCCCCATGCTCACCAGCTGACTAGAAAAGAAGAAAGGGTAGCTTTCCATGCCCCCGACTCCTGAAGTGCTACAGGCCTCTGCTGCAGTCTTGTCATGGCCATTTCCACCCTGCCCAGCAGAATGTGGGTTCCTAAAGCCCAAATATTACTCCTCTTCTAGCCACCCCCTCCCTGCTCCACTAAAGCCTAGGTTAGTGGTTTCCCCATGGAGAACGCTCTGTCAATCCCTAGTGTGCAAACAACACCTTACAAAGTGGCAGCCCCCACTGTGAGGGTGCCTTCAAGAGCTCTGCCCATATCATCACACACTCGTCTCTATCAAACTCTCTGGGAGAAATCCTGGCTTAATTGTGGCACTAAGAAGAGCCACAATCTGCTGGCAATCTGCCTTCTAATCTCATGGTTACCACAGGAAGCAGGACTGACGGGTTCTTGTTCACAACTGATCACCAGAAAACTTGGAATCACATTCACCGCCCATTAACAATGGCATGTCCATCACCATGACATGTATTTTGAGCCTCATTCCTAGCTCCTCCATTTTAAATTTCTTTTGCCCCACTGTTGCCTCAAGCTCCTAGGAGACACTGTATGTACCTTTACAAGCTTTTTGAGCTTCTTTCAAAATCAGCCCAAGTGTAATACAGGCTTCACCCCAAGCAGCGAGACCTGCTATGGCCAGCTTCCATAAATGCTTTCTTTCCAAACAGAGCAATGAGAGGCACCCATTTTTCCCACCCAGGTTCTTATTTTACAAAGCCCACAGAAAAGACGTACGCCCATACCTTAACTCCATCACCGGTGCGAATAACATGCTGAGGAGAGCCGGGAGGCCAGGGATAGGAGGCATCAGAGAAGTTTCTCTCAGCAGCATCGTAGATCCTGTTCAAGACATGCTAAATCAATATCGGGCACTAACTCATGCTGCTCAGGGTGGTGTTCCCTCCCAGCCCGCTCCTACTCACCTGCAGGCATCCCCTCCTCTGCTGAGTCTGCCCTGTCCCCACCAGCCCATCCTGATAGTAAAGGACTCCCTGTCCTCTGTTCCCACAGCACCTTACAGAGACACCCCACTATGATGCTTAAGCTTTTACCCTACTTGGGGATAACTCTTCTATTTGGTTACTCTTTGCATCAAGCTATTGGGTTTTTCCCAGGGCCAAAAGCTTAGATGTATTCTACTTTGAAGCCAAGCAGGGTGGAAGGAATGAAAGATCCAGGAGTCAATTATTAATTAATACTTCCCACGTCCTTGTATAAAAGGAAAAGTAAGAATGCTCCACTGCTTAAACTCACACCAGCCAAAGCACTCAGAAAATGGCCTAAAAGAACAGCAGGAAGTGTAGACTTGTCCATCATTTATAGGATAAATTGTTCCTAGTAGCTGAAGTCAGGGTAAAGAAAAAAAGAGAGAACACGGTATGAAGAGAAGCCTTAAATTACCAGTCGTGTTGACGGACAGGGAAGCTGCAACCAGCATCCTCTGGTGCAGGTCTTCAGGGGCGTCACTGATAATGACAGAGTTGATGCTCTCCTTCTCAATCCAAACACACCTAAAAGGCAGGAGCACCAGGACATGGAGTGACTGAACCACCAACCAGGTAATGTGCTCTGCCAACTCACAAGCAACCCATTTCAAAAACACAAATGGGCAACTGCGATGACAGATGGGAAGAAATATTTAACTCCCCACTCTCCTGCACATCTTCTTTCACTGGACCACCATTTCACATAGGAGTCTTCAAGCTGGTCCTCGGCTCTCTTCTCTCTCTACTCCTTGCTGCGTGATGCCAACCACTCCTTGGCTTAGGAACCACCCACATGCTATGGATGACTGAACCTCTACCTCTGCTCGAGACCGTCTGTCCTGCACTGCCAACCCATTAAGGGCCATCACCTGCATCCTGGCAGAGGGAACTGAGTGTGGCCCACCTCACAGTTCCTCCATCGCCTCTCAGCAGAAGCCTGCCAGAGTCCCAGCAAGGGCACCCTTTATTCTTCCTCTTCCCTCATCACTGACTCTAATGCAGCTCCAGCCTTCTGCTTCTGCTTTGAAAGCGCTGGTGAAGCTGCTTCTGTACCTCCTGCCATGGACTCAGTCTCCCATCTTCCCACCCTGGATTACAGCAGGGACCAGCCTCAGAAGCATGTTCCTGCCTGAGATCTTTCTATTCTGAAATCCAATGCTGGCTTCACACTGGGGCTCCTGAGACTGTAAGCACAGGCAGTTCCCCAGAGGCCTTGTGGAAATGCAGGCTCGTCTGTAAGGCCCAAGGGGACCTGGGTATCTGCATTTCCTGTGCGCTCCCTGGAGGACATTTTGAGAAGCCAAGGCTTAACCAAAGGCATCATTCTAAAATGCACAGAGTAAGACTCATCAACCCTTTCAGGACGAAGTCTACAAAGCTTGCCCTCGTCTGCCACAAGCTCTGCATCTCCCTTCCCCCTACCCAATTCTCCAATCATACTAAACTTACTTGAGTTCCTCACATGTGCAAAGTCTGAAGCTCAGACCTATGCACTTGCCAGTGGAGCCACCCTCATCCCACCTCCCCTCTCTTCCTCCAACACCTGCACCTTGGCTGATGCCTCTGCATCCACCAAGCCTCAGATTTCTCTGGAAAAGCTCCATGGTCTTCATGGGTGGCTGGCACCCACTAGCTACTTTCATGATGTTCTGTGACCTTATCAAGAGCCCTATCACCCTGTATTGTAGTTACCAACTTCCCCTACGTCTCCCCAATTGGTTCCCTAATTTTCATGAAGACGAACAACCGCTTCTTGTTCACTACTGTTTGCCCCAAACCACACACTGCTCCTGGCATATAGTGGGCACTCACAGCTTTGCTGGATAACAATTGTAACAAGAACAGAAAAAAATGTAGTCTCTGATAAAAGATATGTCTTATGTAGAACGGCTTTCACATGAGAGAGAGAATACCTCAAATCAGGAGCTGGGAGAGAATGAGAGGTTTAAAAAGATAACACATTCCAACAGTTTAGATATAAAGATACATTATTTTCTGATGAGGTCTATAAATAGAAAGGCAGAGAAAAAAATTCATGGAAAACTGCAGTTCATCATACCTGAATTTGGATATTCTGGTCAAGCTATGGCACTTCAGCTCATAAGGGTTAAAAGGCCCGTGAAGTATCGCCTGCATGCACAAAATGTAGGAAGTGTCACCAACAAACAAGATAGCACCTAACATGAACTTTTACAACGCAAAAGTCAGCTCAACCTTCAAAGAAAAAAAAGACATCTCATTCATAATGTCCTCACGATTCAGTTAAAAGTGCCTTAAAGAAGGTATTTTTCTGGGATGTAACTGATTCTCTTCAATGATTTCACTAACATTCCTCGATGTATATGTTTAAGAAAGCCTTTGAACAACAACAACAAAAATCACTGACAAATAATTCAGTAAAAATACTATTATTTCAATTGCAGCAGATCAACGCAGTTGCATAGGCAGACCTGAGGCCCACACAGCCAGAGGCTGGGGAAACACAAGTGGAGTCCCTGAACAAAGGGACATCCCAGCCAGCCCTCTTCTCCAAGCAGGCGGGCAACACCAGCTCCAACCGTCAGCCAGGGAGTCCAAGGCTGGGACCAGTCCTCTGAGTTCATGCGCTGTGTTTCCTTCAGTCTGACAAAAAAGCAGGTGTCAGGATGGTTTAAAAAAAAAAAAAAAAAAAAAAAAAACTAGTCAAAGCTTCTCTCTAAAACCCACTAAAGACTAAACTCTAGGGTTTTTTCTTATTATAATAAGATCCATTATGAGAAAAGTAACAGCATTAAAAACCAGAAAAGAAAAAACCACCATGACTACTGACTACAACTCCTAGCATATAAACACAGAATACTACTAAGCTTTTAAATTATACTACAATCACCTTACAGTTTGGAGTACCCAGTTTATTGGAAGAAAAACTCTCCAACAAAATCCGGATGAGGTATTTCTCGTCATCTTTCACAGGAGTAGGCACATCTGACATGTTTTCTACTGACTTGGAAAAGAGGCCCTTGAGAACTTCATGGCTTTGCTGAACAAACGAGAGAAGTTTGTTTCGTTAAAAAAAAAAAAAAAAAAAAAAAATTACAAGCACTTTCCTCCAAACTAATCAAAATATTTCATAGGCACAGTCTTACTCTGATTTCTATGTCATTAATTAAAGTATAGGGAAATAATGTTATCAAGTTCATTTTAAGGGTCAAACAAAAGAAATAAGACTTAGAACCTTATTTATTCAAATAAAAGAAATCAGACAGCCTTTGTGACATTTAGCCATTAGAGAATTTAAGAGAAATAAACATTTTTTTTTTTTTTACAGTTTTTACAGTTTTTTGAGACACAGTCTCATTTTTGTCACCCAGGCTGGAGTCAGTGGTGCAATCTCAGCTCACTGCAACCTCTGCCTCCTGGGTTCAAGTAATTCTCCTGCCTTAGCCTTCCAAGTAGCTAGGATTATTGGAGCCCACCACCACGCCAGGCTAATTTTTGAATTTTCAGTAGAGATAGGGTTTCACCCTGTTGATCAGGCTGGTCTTGAACTGCTGAACTCAGGTGATCCGCCCACCTCGACCTCCCAAACTGCTGAGATTAGAGGTGTGAGCCACCACATCCAGCCTACAGTTTTTTTAATTTTCTTTTTTCTTCTCTTACTTTCATTCCCAAGAAAGAAACATTTTTACAGGACTTTTTTATACGTAAAATTTTGGTTTTACACTGGAAATATTAACATAATTTCCTGAAGTGTTTTTATACAAATTAAATACAGAATTCAACCAGCACTCTGGCTAACATTTTGCTAGACTGTCCTTTCCTGATTCCCAGCACTCTTCACCCCCAGCAGAAATAACAGAAGTAAAATAAAGGACCTTCAACGTCAGCTTCAAAAATGGCCTCTCTGATCATCTCAATTGATGCAGAAAAAGCACTTGATAAAATTCAACATTACTTCAAGACAAAAAAAAATTCTCAGCGAATTAAATATAGAAGAAACATACCTCAACACAAGAAAGGCCATACATGACAAACTCACAGCAAACATCATACTAAAGAGGGAAAAGCTGACATCTTTTCCTTTAAGAACCAGAACAAGACATGGATGCCCACTTTTGCCATTTATATTCAACATAGTACTAGAAGTCCTAGCCAGAGAAATCAGGCAAGAGGAAGAGAAGAAAGGGCGTCCAAGTTGGAAAAGAGCAAGTCAAAATGTCCCTCTCTGCAGACAACATGATCTTGTATATAGAAAAACCTAAAGACTCCACCAAAAAACTCTTAGAGCCAATAAATGAATTCAGACAAGTTGCAGGATACAGAAATCAGCATACAAAAATCAGTAGTATTTCTATACACCAGTAACTAGCTAAAAAAAAGACATCAAGAAAGCAGTCCCATTTACAATACCTACAAAAATAAAATGAAATACCTAGGAATAAATTTAACCAAGGAGGTGAATGATCTCTATAATGAAAACTATAAAATACCAATTAAAGCAACTGAAGAGGACACAAACAAATAAGACATCCCATGTTTATGAATTGGAAGAATTTATATTGCTAAAATGACAATACTATCCAAAGCAAGCTACAGATTCAATACAATTCCAATCAAAATACCAATGACATTCTTCACAGAAATAGAAAAAAAAAATCCTAAAGCTCATATGGAACCACAAAAGACCCCAAAAGCCAAAGCAATCCTGAGCAAAAAGAACAAAGCAAGAGGCATCATGGTACCTGACTTGGAAATACACTACAAAGCTAAGGTAACCAAAACAGTATTATACTGGCATAAAAACGGACACACAGATGACCAATAGAACAGAACAGAGAACCCATAAATAAAGCCACACATTTACAGACAACTGATTTTCAACAAAGGCTCCAAGAACATTCACTGGGGAAAGGATAGTCTCTTCAAATAAAGGGTGCTGGGAAAACTGGACATTCAAATGCAGACAAAACTAAACTCCTATCTCTTGCCATATATAAAAAGCAACTCAAAATGAGTTAAAGACTTAAATGTAAGACCTAAAACCATAAAAACTACTAGAAGAAAACAAGGAGAAGTACTTTAGCAGACTTATCTAGGCAAGGATTTTATGGCCAAGACTTCAAAAGCAGAGGGAACAAAGAATAGACAAATGGAACTATATTACGCTAAAAACCTTCCGCATAGTGAAGGAAACGATCAACACAATGAAGAGACAACCTGTAGAACAGGAGAAAATATTTGCAAACTACTCATCTGACAAAGGATTAATATCCAGAATATACATGGAACTCAAACAGCAGAAAAGCAAATAATCCAATTAAAAAATGGGCAAAGGATCTGAACAGACATTTCTTAAAAGAAGACATACAGGCCAGGTGCAGTGGCTCACGCCTGTAATCCCAACACTTCGGGAGGCCGAGGCAGATGAATCACCTGAGGTCGGAAGTTCAAACTAGCCTGACCAACATGGAGAAACCCTGTCTCTACTAAAAATACAAAATTAGGCTGGGCGAGGTGGCTCACACCTGTAATCCCAGCACTTTGGGAGGCCGAGGCGAGCGGATCACCTGAGGTCAGTAATTCAAGACCAGCCTGGCCAACATGGTGAAATCCCATTCTACTAAAAATAACAAACAAACAAACAAAAAAGGGCCAGGTGTGGTGACAGGTGCCTGTAATCCCAGCTACTCAGGAGGCTGAGGCAGGAGAATCACTTGAACCCAGGAGGCAGAGGTTGCAATGAGCCAAAATCGTACCACTGCACTCTAGCCTGATGACAGAGTGAAACTCCATCTCTCTATATAGATGCGTATTTTGTATACACACACAAAATTAGCCAGGTATGGTAGCGCATCCCTGTAATCCCAGCTACTCGGGAGGCTAAGGCAAGAGAATCACTTGAACCCAGCAGGCAGAGGTTGCAGTGAACTGAGATCACATCACTGCACCTCAGCCTGGGCAACAAGAGTGAAACTCTGTCTCAAAAAAAAAAAAAAAAAAAAGAGAAAGACATACAACCAACAAATATATGGAAATTATCAACAACACTAATTATCAGGGAAATTCAAATTAAAACCATAATGAGAGATATCATCTTACCCTAGTTAGAATGGCTATTATCAAAAGGACAGAAAGTAAATGCTGGTAAGGATGCTGAGAAAAGGGAATTCTTACATACTCTTGGTGGGAAGGTAAATTATTACAGTCTTTATTGAAAACAGTGTGAAGGTTACTCAAAAAAACTAAAAACAGTAGGAACATACAATCAAGCAACCCCACTACTGAGTATTTATCCAAAGGAAAGGAAATCAGTACATCAGAGATATCTGTACCCCCAGGATTACTGCAGCACTGGTCACAATAGTCAGGATATGGAACCAACCTAGGTGTCCGTCAACAGATGAATGGATAATGAAAATATAGTATATACAAAATAAAATACCATTCAGCCACCAAAAGAAAAAATCCTGTCATTCTTGGCAACATGGTTGACCCTGGAGGACAGTATGTTAAGCAAATTAAGTCAGGCACAGAAAGATAAACACGTCACTTATGTGTGGGAGCTAAAAAAAAAAAAAATTGAACTTATGGAAATGGAGAGTAGAGCTGTGGGTATTAGAGGCTGTGGCTATTAAAGGAGGGCTGTGGGTATTAGGGTAGGACTGTGGGGAAGGGAGGGATGGAGAAGAGCTGGTTAACAAACACAAACTTACAGCTAGTTCTTGGGGTCAGTGTGGCTACCTATAATGTGTATTTTCAAAAAGAGAAGAAAGGTTTTCGATGTTTACAACACAAAGAAATAATATCTGATGGGACAGACTTGCTAATCAACCTCAATTGATCATTACACATTATATACACATATCAAAATACCATTCTATATCCCATCAAGATGTACAATTATGTGTCAACTGAAAAAGGAAAAAAGTGGCCTCTCAAACGTGCAGATCATGAAAAATAACTCTAACACTGATTTTGAAAGAAATCATTGAAAGAAGTTTTGAAATGCTTGAAATATTTGAAATATTTTGTTAACTACTTCCATTTTATTAACTATTTCCATTAGGGAGATAAATCTTGGAATCCATTTTTAAAACTCTCCATATTCAGAACATTTTCAAATCTACCCTAAGAAGATAAAAAGCCGAATAGGAGGCTGGGTACAGTGGCTCACACATGTAACCCTAGCCCTTTGAGAGGCTAAGGCAGGAGGATCCCTTCAGCCCAGGAGTTTGAGACCAACCTGGGCAACACAGGGAGACCCTGTCTCTACTTAAAAAAAAAACTAAATAATTTTTAAAAAGAAATAAAAAAGCTAAATAGGAAATCAACAAAAACAATACCCAGCCACCATAATTCTGTCTCAGAGAAATCTAGAAGACATTTAAATTGGTGCCACCAGTCTTAACACAAGTACAGCACAGCAAATGGTGAAGAACACTGTCTACCTCCTCCTATCTCAGTGTCCCCAGAGGAAGGAAAGCCCGCCCCATTTTCTCACACAAACATGTGCTCCAGCAAGGGCAACAGCACACACCTTGGACTCATAGGACTCCTCCGTGAGCTCAGCATAGCCCTGCTGGATGAGGACATCTCTTATGTTGACAGCATCCTGGACCCCCGAGTACTGGTACACATCCACATGCAGGACGCTGTGCACCACAGAGAAGACCTTCACAAGAAGGGTGCAGCTGCTCACCAGAGAGGCAAACCACTGGCTGGCCCCGTCACTCCAGTGCTCGCCACAAACAAGAGACTTTGCCGATGGTCTCATTTTGCAAATCTTAAATTCCAAAGCCTACAGGACAGAAGGGCACAGCTCAAATAGCTTTATAAATGAGCAAAACACTCATCCCAAATACCACCGAAAACAGACCTTGTTCAGGTATCTTCAACAGTGTTCTCATAAAAGTCCTAATGAAGCCGATTTGGGGTGGCGAGAACTTCCTAAAGAAACTTGATTATGCTTTTCAACAACAACGATGAACATTTAGAATAATTTTTAGGTTGTCTTCATACTGATGGTAAGGGCATGTGTGACTATGTCTCTGGCCTACCTAAAAAGTCTGTCTGGTTTTAACATAACCAGAAAGCTTAGAAACAGTATTAGAAAATACTACTGGATTAAAACAACAACTTTTTTTTTTTTTTGCGAAATCTGAAACCTTTTACATATTTTTTGAAAAGCAGAAACCAAATTTGGTTAGTGTGACAAAACAAGTCCCTTCCCTGTCCTAGGCCTTAGCTCCCATATCTGCAAGCTGAGGCAGGGCACCATAGGACCCTGGAATCCTGTCTAGCATTCAGCATTCATTCCCTAGAGTCTTCTCTATCTTACCTGGAAAGGAAGTTCGAGCAATTGACAGGGAATCTCCATCAAAAGATGCAGATCTACATGAGACCTATTGCCATAATCTACAAAGAATACCTAAAAAATAAAGCAAGCATACACTTTAATATGGGATCAAAAACAATGTCCTACCTGAGCAATAGCAATAGAGCAGTCTGCTCCAATCCTACAATTATAGAATTCTTAGAGTAACCTGAGCTTAAATCCACATATCAATGAGGGAAACAGACTATTTTGCTAACTGTAATTATTTTAAATTTAATTCCACCTATAATTATAAAAGATATTTGATAAACTGCTGTATGTGTATGTCTGTCTCATTTCCCTTCCAGTGACTTGTTACAGAAACACATACCTCAGCAGAATTTCCAGAAACATAAAGGACTTGAGCTCTAAAGTAGCTTTGTTTGCCAAAAACAGCAAAAGGTGCCAGACAGACCAAGTCTGGATGTGGGTGAGTGGGCAAGGGCATCAATGTCAGTTGGTTGATTTCAGCAGTAAGCTTTTTCAGAATCTCTGCATTTTTTTCATCAATCCTGTATCCCCAAAAGTGTCCCACTTCAACCACCTAAAAAAGGAAGAGGAAGAGCAGAGATGAAATATAGAAAGGACTTTCGTAAGGAGGAAAACAAGCTTGAATCATAGAGCTGACACCCTATGCTGCACCACATCTCACCAGCATACTCCTCAGAACATAAGTATTCTACAGGTTTTTGACAGGTGTTTATAAGACAAAAAAGGGGGTCCCTGGTAAACTCAGGTAAGGAAATGTGTGAAAGATATTCTTTTCTTGGAGGTACAAGACTCATTCTCACATAAAGGTTCTGAGATCATACAATCATTTCAGCCGGGCACAGTGGCTCAAACCTGTAATCCCAGTACTCTGGGAGGCAGAGGTGGACAGACCACTTGAGGTCAGGAGTTCGAGACCAGCCTGGCCAACATGGTGAAACCCCTTATCTACTAAAAGCACAAAAATTAGCTGGGCATGGTGGCACACACCTGTAATCCCAGCTACTTGGGAGACTGAGGCAGGAGAATCGCTTGAACCAAGAAGGCAGCCGTCGCAGTGAGCAGATAGTGCACCTCTACACTCCAGTCTGGGTGACACAGCAAGACTCTGTCTCAAAAATATACATACTTTTTTTCCCCTCTAACATGTATCTTGTTAAATCTGATTATTTCAGCATTTTAAATGTACTTTGATATTTTAAAAATTAACTTTGATTCTAGAATAAATGTTTCATTTTCCATTTTAGCCATATTTCAATTTAACAAGTACAGTGATAATTCAAGCTCACCCACATTAACAAGATTACCAATGTGCACAAGTTGTGCGTGTGTGTGTGTGTGTGTGTGTGTGTGTGTGTGTAAACTTCCTGTATATAACATGATGGTTTTAGATTAAGAAGAAAAGCTCAATTACTTCATCCTTACCTCAGTGACATCAATAGTTAGAAGGAGATCTGTAACTGTCTGGGACCTGTCTGATGTGTTAAGAGAAACTTGCATAGGGTCTACCGTCTGCTTCTGAAAGTCCACATTCACCCTATGTAATATGAATTTAAAAAATAATAATAATAAAATTTTATAAGGAAAACACATTTACATATGTGAAATTATCACTTGAACTATTCTAATACTTCTACAAGGAAAGAACATTTTAATAAAATACCTAAGCCAGAGATGACAAATTTGATTTCGTCTCAAACATTAATTTCTGCTAGCTTCTGAAGGGCTCTGGAAGGGGCACACACCCCAACGATTATATACTCCCCTCCAGGAATATATTATGAAGGGCAAGACTCTCAGGGAATATCTACGTTCAGGAGTATACATTCTAAATCTCAGACCTGCAATGTTTCTTGTGTTTTCAAATGCGCACCATGACCTTTAGAAAAGTACAAGAATCCATGCTTGGCTTGATGCTACATTAGAAAACACACATGTGATTTTCCAACAAACCCCAAAAATATAACTTTCCCTTAAAGGCTAAAGATAGTAAATGCTAAACAACTGAAATACAAAAGATAAATTTGATAGAAAACAAAAATTTCCTTCCCTAATACTTTATTCTGAAATGAAGAGAATTATAAAAAAGATTCTGATCCAACTCTTTTCCTGATCTCCAGACCCATTTTTAATGAGTGACTCAGGCAATCAGTGACTCCCTGGCATTCAATCACAAAAGTAAACTAAGTCTGACCTCACTAGAGCAGAAGAGGTCTTCTCTACATGAAGGACTGAACCCACTACACTCCCAAATTCTCAGAAACCAAGTCGCACACTGGGTGAAATCAGACAGAACAGATTTCCCTTCCTCCACCAACTCCTCAGATTCCTATTAAGTTCCTCTCGAAAGTGAAAACTCTACAATTAAGAAATACTCACACCTGTAATCCCAGCACTTTGGGAGGCTGAGGTGGGTGGATTACGAGGTCAAGAGATGGAGACCATCCTGGTCAACATGGTGAAACCCCGTCTCTACTAAAAATACAAAATATCAGCTGGGCATGGTGGTGCGTGCCTGTAATCCCAGCTACTCAGGAGGCTGAGGCAGGAGAATTGCCTGAACCCAGGAGGCGGAGGTTGCGGTGAGCCGAGATCGCGCCATTGCACTCCAGCCTGGGTAACAAGAGCGAAACTCCGTCTCAAAAAAAAAAAAACAAAACAAAACAAAAAAAAAGAAATAATAAATGAGACTTCCCACATATGTGATTATGGGGATATGGCCAAAAGGCAAGCAAACTGTCACAAATATCATGGGTGACTTAGTTTGGTCTAAGAGAAGAGCCACCAGGGTGATGGCAGCTGCATGCAGCAAGGTGCCCCTGCCCTGGGCTGAGGAGCCCTACAGACAGCCCCAGCCCGGCACTGCTGTCTGGGTGGGCACAGGAAAGACGTCATTTGGCAAGGAAGGGCAGCTTGCACTGGTAAGCAACTAGGTGCCCCCAGCTGCATCTCCATTATGTCCCACTGTCTGCTGTGTTGAGGACAAAGAATATTCCACATTGCTTAAAAAGAGAATTCTCAAAAGAAAATGCATAATACTATCTAGGAAGAAATGAAATTAACATTAGATTTAATCCCTACTATTTAAACTAAAATTTACATAAAATGATATCACTCAATCCTCTCAACAGCCTTCAACATTTTTTTTTTTTTTGAGACAAGAGTCTCACTCTGTCACCCAGGCTGGAACCTCTGCCTCCTAGGTTTAAGCAATTCTCCTGCCTCAGCCTCCCACATAGCTGGGATTACAGGCACCCACCACTACACCCAGGTAATTTTTTTGTATATTTAGTAGAGACGGGGTTTCACCATGTTGGCCAGGCTGGTTTTGAACTCCTGACCTCAAGAGATCCGCCCACCTTGGCCTCCCAAAGTGTTAGGATTACAGGTGTGAGCCATCGCACCCAGCCGGTATCATTTCTACTAAACAGAAAAAAACTGAGGTTCAGAGAGGTTAGGTAATGTGCCCAAGTACACACAGTGAGGAGATGACACAAACAGGATTCAACAGCAGCTCCACCCGACCACAACAGTACCATTTTTTTTTTTTTTTTTTTTAAAGACAGCACCTTGTTCTGTCGCCCAGGCTGGAGTGCAGTGGTGCAATCTCAACTGACTGTAACCTCTACCTCCCAGGTTCAAGAAATTTTTCTGCCTCAGCCTCCTTAGTAGCTGGGATTACAGGCGTGTGCCACCAAGCCCAGCTAATTTTTGTATTTTCAGTACAGATGAGGTTTCACCACACTGGCCAGGCTGGTCTCAAACTCCTGGCCTCAAATGATCCACCTGCCTCAGCCTCCCCAAGTGCTGGAATTACAGGGGTGAGCCACTGCATCCAGCCAAGCCAGTGCTTTTAACATGAGCTGAAGCAAGGTCAGATCAGTAGCCATTTTAGAATAATATCTGAAAATGTGAAAGCAGGTAGAGGGTGTCTTCCACCTGCCTCCCCAAAATACCTTGTGTTCCTGAGCTTTGAGATATTCCTGCCTTGCACCTTCCCTTCAATTTCCTCTGCAGAATGAATGTTGAGTTCAAGTGAAACTTTTAGTTGAGACATCTTAATTGCCATATACACTGCAGGAAGGGTTTTAAATCTCTCTGTTGGATTTCGTGAAAATTCCACAAAGGCTCTGCTCCACAAATGTAAATTTAAAAATAAATATATCAGGCATCTGATTTTAAAAACTGCATGTTCATTTCTCTCAAGATTAGACAAAAATTCTGTCACATCTCTCCTCAAAATGCCAGTAACTCTTCAATCTATAATTAATCAATAACATTTATTAATTTCTCCAATGGAAATTAATTTAAGAGAAATAAAAGTTACAATGACATGTCATTAAACCAAAACCAAGCATCATCCTTGTACAATACAATGCAGAATAAACACTAAAGTCACATGGAATTTTGGGCTAAGAAATCTTACTTCATAATTAACTTTCATAATTACAAAAGAATTTTCATGATTATAACAGAATGTCTTTCTTTACTATCATAAAATAAAACAGATACAGAAAACCACACAAATGTATAGCTCAGTGATCTTTGTAATCCCCCTTCAAAAAAACTATTAAATTTATTACCAAGAGATATAGTCTAGATCTAATGTCCCTGCCCAAATCTCATGTCCAATTGTAATCTCCAATATTGGAGGCGGGGGTTGGTGGGAGGTGACTGGATCATGGGCAAGGATTTCCCCTTGCTGTTCTCGTGATAGTGAGTGAGTTCTCACGAGATCTGGTTATTTAAAAGCGTGTAGCGCCTCCCGCTTGCTCTCTTCCTCCCACTCCAGCCATGTAAAACGTGCCAGCTTCCCTTCACCTTTCACCATGACTTTAAGTTTCCTGAGGCCTCCCCAGAAGCAGCAGCCTATAGAACCTGCAGAACCATGAGCCAATTAAACTTCTTTTCTTTATAAATTACCCAGTTTCAGGTATTTCTTTGTAGCACTGCAAAAACAGAATAAAACACCAAGAAATGTTTATAAATGCCCTCCCTTGCCCCAGCCCATATTTCCATGTCCCATTCCAGTCCCCTCTCTGGGGCATGAGCAGCAGGCATGGGGCAAAAGGTGCCTGCTGGATGTGCCAGGCATAAAGAAGACAGTGTCAAGTTTACCTTGCTATGCATGCATGTTCTAATGCTCCTGGGCCCCCACATTGTCACAGAGCCACAAAAACAGACCTGGGCCCCTTTCACTACTATAAAAATCGTCCTGTAGTGAGATCTCTCCTGGAAATGTACACCCTGAGCAGTTTGGAAAGAGGCCCAGCAGGAAAGGTGTATGGAGCAAGTACATGAATGGACCCTGACCCACTCCACCTTCCTCCACCCTCCTTCACGCTCCATGCTCTTCACTCATAAATGTATGCCTTTTCCTTCCACCCACTGCCTGATTCATGCACTTCTGCTTTATCTCCTTTCTTTAGAGTCTCTCCTAAGACTCCGTTGAAGTAATTTTAAACTCCAGACCTCAGCATCTGTTCTTCATAGCTCCATCCTCCCCAGTATCCAGGCTGGAAAGCCAGATACTCTTGGGCTCCTCTCTCTTCTTTGCCCTCCACATGCAATCATCAGCCAAATCCAAGACATCCTCCTTCCCATCTGTTGCCTCCTTTTCACGTCAAATACCACCATTCTGGCTTCACATCTCAGTACCTCTGCTTTGGACTACTGCTAAGACAGCAGGCCGGCTTCTTCTCCTGTCTCAACCTTCTCCTTATCCCTGAGTAAGGTCCATAAAACACAGTTCTGGTCAGAACACTCAAAGGACTCCAAGTCCCCATCTAGTCATGTTCACACTCATCAATCTGCCACAGAAGACTGTCCCAAAGTCAGCATCTGACCTCTTCAAAACAGACTCCATCTGACAGAGCAGCTCCACCCAAATGGCTGCCAGCTATGTGTATACAGTCTCGGCTTTCTACCATCAAGATCAGTTCATGCCTGCCTCCCACTGGAACGAACACCACCCCGACCCTGCTGCACCACCCCTGCACTGGCCACCACACCAGCCCAAGACCGCACAACCCTCCAACATCCACTCGAGGAAGTCTCAAATGAATGTTACCGCTCTGACATTGGGACCTAGATAGAATGTCTTCTTCTGCCCTTCTGGGGCTCTCCCATGACTTCTCACAGCAGGCAAATGTCTGAAACTAATTTGTCTCTCCACTCCTATCACGAAGTTGAAAGCTTCTGAGAGAGTATGATGTGCCCATGTACCCTTCGCATCTCACAGACTGCTACATGAAGTCAGCCCTCCTCTATGCCAAAAGAAACAGTTCTTATTCTCTGAATCACTCTATCTTCCTTTGCCTTTCCTGAATCCCAAGAACTGGTACTGGTATAACCAGAAAGAATACTGTTACTTCCCCCCCAAAAAAAGTTGGTATGATATTTGTATTAGGACTAGAAAGCGGGAAATATGAAGAATGCAAAAGATAATAGTTAAATCCCTATTTAAAAAAAAAAAAAAGTCCCACACAGGCTGGGCACAGTGGTTTACGCCTGTAATCCCAGCACTTTGGGAGGCCGAGGCAGGCAGATCGCCTGAGGTCAGGAGTTTGAGACCAGCCTGACCAACATGGAGAAACCCTGTCTCTACTAAAAATACAAATCAGCCAGGCGTGGTGGCACATGCCTGTGATCCCACCTACTCAGGAGGCTGAGGCAGGGGAATCACTTGAACCTGACAGGCGAAGGCTGCAGTGAGCCTAGATTGTCCCATTGCACTCCAGTGTGGGCAACAAGAGCGAAACTTAGTCTCAAAAAAAAAAAAAAAAAA
>NW_022437110.1:1703456-1757683 GCF_009761245.1 Sapajus apella
AAAAAAAAAAAAAAAAAAAGGAAAGAAAAGAAAAAAAAAAAACAAGAAAATAGGTCCAAGACAGGAAGAACAGGAAACAAACACAGAACCCAATCCAGTTGTAAAGATGAGTGAACAAAAAGATGCTGCAATCTTATGGGAGCCAAGACTTCTGACCACTCCAATCAGTCAAAGGAGGATCATGCAGAACTGGAACCTCACCCAGCTAAGTGGACACACAATATTCAAGAATGAGTTTAGCTGTGTGATTCCAGCTTTAAGTAAGTGACTTTATATATGTTACTAAGAATCTTACTATAATTTACATCAGAATATTTAAGAAAAGTTCAGATACTACAAGTTTAATTCATTAATTCTCTAGTTAAAACACTTAGGAAGCTTTTGCTTGTTAGGGAGTTGTGTGTTTGCCTCATGAGGCATTTACAAGCCTATAAAGAAAATCAATATATTAATCAGAGAAATGGAACTTAAAATGCTGGAGTGAATTACTCCAAATTGAAAACTGACTTAATGTTCAACTTGAGTGAATTGGACATTAAAGTGTTTGTTCTTACTTACAAAGCTTTGTCAAATTAAATAAAAATTTCTAAAACATTTACAGAACACTGGGAAAAATTTCTAACTTTAAAAATGAAAAACTTTAAGCTTTTTGGTACATAAACATTTCCTGTTAGAAATAAAAACTCAGTGATACTCACCATTCGTTCCTTACATGCAGTAAGTAGGGCCAAACTGAGTTTTTACAATGTTTGCCTTCCAAAAATATTCAAAACGTATCTGCCTTAGATAACTATAAACAGATACATTCTACTTTGGAGCATCTTCATGGCCTACAAAATAACTCTTCCTAATGACTCACTGAGAAAATCTGAGGACAGGTGCATGAAAGTGAAGATCACTTTCAGAGAATCTGCCTTAGCATCACACAGAGTTACTGAGCTTTCTTGGAGTGACCATGCTTGACCACTAACCAGCAGCTTAGTTCCTTTAAGAGGCCATTTGGCGGAAAGAGAAGATAAATTGCTTCTGACCATAAGATAAACCAAAGCTACACTCGAAAGCCAACTGCAGCAGCCCATAGGAAGACCCATTTCCATGGGTACTCCGTTTTAAGAATCAGCATCTGTAAACATTTGAAACTTTATGCCTCTTTTGTAATTGCAGCTGACTACAAAAATATACTACTTACTTTGCACCATCAAATACAATGGATTTGACTTGACCACATTGTCTAAAGAGAGACTGTAGTTGTTTATAGTAAAGGAATCCATAGGGAGGAATGTGCTTCAACTGTAAAACATAATACAAAATCAGAGCAGATTATTAGAGCCAACAAAATAGCTTCAACAGTCACAAGCTCAAAGATGCTGCACACTGTTTTAGTTTCTAAAAACATAATTTACTATCTTTAACCATAATATATAAACTCTACAGATCAGTGCATTTAATGACTTTTAAATTATAACTAAGTTCTATAATAAATATGTTAAATAAAGGCTAATTCTACCCCTGTTAAAATAATGTAAGTTGCTCATCCTAATCCCAGCACTTTGGGAGGCCATGGCAGGCAGATCACGAGATCAAGAGATCAAGACCATCCCGGCCAACGTGGTGAAACCCTGTCTCTATTAAAAATACAAAAATTAGCTGGGCGTGGTGGTACGTGCCTGTAGTCCCAGCTACTTGGAAAGCTGAGGCAGGAAAAATTACTTGAACCGGGAGGTGAAGGTTGCAGTGAGCCAAGATCACACCACTGCACTCCAGCACTTCAGCCTGACGACAGAGTAAGACTTTGTCTCAAAAAAAAAAAAAAAAAAGTCTAAGTCTAATATAGCAAAATTAAGATTTGTTTACTTCTATTTTCCCTTAAAATAATCAAGCTTACTAAATACTTCTTTTTAAAACAGATTTCTACATAAGGAATAATGGGAATGTAAACTTTAAAGGAAAATGTCTAACTAATGAGAGGAGTGGGTATTTCCTCATCACCACAGCAGAAGGACAAAATAGCACATGATCAAATTGGCACTGACCTTTACTGTATAAACTCTCAGGCACCACAGTGGGTTTCTGCAAAGCCCTCCCAGCACTCCATACGTTCCCAGGACCAGGGCCACCCCTGTGCCAGCCCAGCTCTGCACAGAGCTCTGTGACAGGATGGGTGTAAGTGAAGGCATGGGCTGGGACTCAGATCCAGTTAGTTCCTGTCTCCTCACTCCCTGAATCTGCATATCTCCTTAGGCAAGTTATAGAGTTGCCCAGAGATCCAACTGCCACATCATGAAATAAGAATGACATGAGAAAACCCCAACTCAAAGGGTGGGGTGAGGCTCAGAGAAGAATAAAAAGTACCTAACACACAGTCTCTCAAGTGCTAAGTAAGGCTAGCTATTATTTAGCTTTTATTATGCATACACTAGGTAATTTGGAGCCTCCAGAGTGCACGTGACTAGGCTGCCTGTGGTCGAGGGATGCAGGCACAGCTGCTGGACGTCTGAGGAACAGTCCCTATAGAACCCTTCCAGTCGTGCACAGCTGAGGGAAGAAAACCATGAAGGGGCAGAGGGGTGAGACAGGAAGCCAAGCAAAGAGCTTAGTCAACCCTCATGACCAACAAAAGCACAGGTGCCAATCAAATGATCCTCAGTAGCTATAAAAAGTAATGACTTCCTTTTAAAATCCCTTCCACAGGTATCAAGTGTATCTCTCATCTCCAGCATGAACACCAGTTCATTTTGGCGCTTATTAAAGACCTCCAACTGTAATCTCAAGTCATCTGCGCCCCTTCCTCATGAACTCTTTACTTTGTCAGGATTAGCCGGGGTGGTGTAACAATAACCAGAATAAAAGCTGGCAATGATCGAGCACATATGATATGACATGAGTGAACTTCAAGTGCTTCTCATCCCCCCTTATCAGATACAGGCACATACTGGAACCAAGTGATCCAAAACAGTCCAGTCTCAGACGCTTTATTCCAGTGTGCTGGATGCCATATCATGCTGGGTTGAGATCAGTATACTGGTGAGAATGACTGATAAAACAACTTCACAAAAATAAATTTCTTTCTCTGGCTGCTGGGCTTTAAACAACTGGGTTGCAAATGTGGATTCAATCGTCAGGGCCTGTGGCTGATCATTAGATATGCCTAAAGTACATACCACTTAAATGCTGATTTCTAGGCCATACTTTCCAGCTCAAATCTCACAGGACCTTAGATCTGAATTTCAACAAATATAAATAAAATAAGCACTCTCTAGGTGGTTCTGTTGGGCATCCAGGTCGGGGGATAGGTGGTTTAAGCTACAGCACTCAGTTGCCAACCAGTAACATTTTATTTTGTATAAAATGAAGTTGTGAATTAAGAAAACGTTCTTAAACTTGTAAGTGCTTTAAATACTTCAACACAGCACATGATCAAATCAACGTTGACCTTGAACGTATAAACTCTCAAGGCTTCCTTGTAAGGCCAGATCTGTAAAAAGGGAGGCAAGAGACTGAGGGACGAGTAGATATACATGAAAAGGCCAAACAAGCCTAATATTCCCTCCAGGGGAAAATTCACTTAAGACTCACAAAAACAGAAACAATCAAAGAACGAAAACATTTTTCCCAACCACACCCCAGGGAGGGCTGCCTGCCCCCTGCACCTACCACGACAGTTGTCTTGGGGTCCTTGCCAGCCAGCTCCCTCACCGCCATCTCCTCATCAGGCTGTCCAAAAGTAAAGTAATTTGGATAGAAAGCGCCTGCCAATACAACCTGGAAAAGAAACTTATTTTCATGAAGTAATGGCGTTTTTTTATCATTCATTCTCACCAGCATGCTAATCTCAACCCAGCATGATATGACATCTAGAAGACTTTTCACCAACCAAGCAGAAAGTCACAATTCTGGTAATTTCATCTAACAAAAACACTCAAAATGAAACACTTTTTTTCACCTAACAGAAACGTCTTTCTTCAAAAGAGCTTGAGTACTCCTTGGAATGAGGGTTAGGAACAGCGAGTTGAACCGGGATGCAAACCATTCTCCATACAAAGCCTCAGGAGTTGGCCAACTTTCTCCACTACTCCCCACACATATCTGTGTGTGAGGTATTCTCTCAGATGTTCAGATAAAACTCCAATTGGAACACTCAGACTTAGGGCAGCAGGCTGGCATCCACTGTTCACCTCTAATATGCACTCTGCAGAGTCCCTTCTTCAATAAAAAAGATACCCAATTTGAAACACACCCACCAAAGACTCTCCCCCAGCGTTAGGGCAATTTTACATCCAGGAAGACACTTGCATATTCCCAGCACACCCAGTTTATAGGCATCTACCTCAATTCTGTATGCATCAGCCAATCCTTCCAGGAAACCCTACAGCAGAGGCAGTCTCCACCTGGCAGGACACACTTCCCACTCGCTACATGCATCTAACTACTAGTCATCTGAATCCGTGACCTCCAAAGTTAAAATAATATTTTCAGTGTAGGGGAATAGCTACATACACTGAACAATATGAAGAGCACTTCACTTTCTTAAAAATTAAAACAGAAGGCTCTCTCCTGAAGCAGTGATAACACAGGTACTCTACAGAAATACTTTCCTAGAAATTAGAAATGAGTCTGAATCCATTAAACATTAATAAAATAAACAATAAATCCTCTCTAGGTGAATCATCAACTCAATGGCACAAATAATGTAAACCATGAAAAACAAGACTGTTTCCTTGCCAGCCAGCTCCCTGGCAGGAGTTATGTGCCTCTTCAACTACGAGACCTTGTAAGCACGAAGAATCAGGAAAAAAATATCCAATTCCAGCACACCTGTAGAATGAATCGCTGCTTATATATATACTCTTGGTCCATGACAGGTCGCCGAGAATCAACGTGCATGTTGAACTGTGAGACTCTATTCTTCAATTCTTCATATAATTCAGCCACCTAAGAAAAATACATTGAAATCTGATGTCTCAAAGGTACATTTGTTATCAGAGCAGTAAAACACTAGAAAGTAAGTGCACAATAGGTAAAGTATAAACACATCTGTAGGATGAAATACTGCAGCTAACTAAGAATCATCTTTTGACTGTGTGCAGTAACTTGCCTATAACCCCAGCACTTTGGGAAGTCAAGGCAGGGAGATCACTTGAACTCAGGAGTTCGAAACCAGGCTGGGAAACATGGCGAAACCCAGTCTCTACAAAAAAAAAAAAAAAGAAAATTAGCTGGGCATGGTGGTGCACACCGGTAGTCCCAGCCACTCAGGAGGCTGAGGTGAGAAGTTCGCTTGAGCCTGGAAGGCAGAGGCTGCAGTTAGCCAAGATCATGTCACGGCACTCCAGGCTGGATGGCAGAGTATGATTCTGCCTCCAAAAAAAAAAAAAACGGAATCATCTTTTAAAATTTATTTTTAGAGACAAGATCTTGCTATATTCCCCAGGCAAGACAGTGCAGTGGCTATTAATAGGCACAATCCCACTACTGATCAACACAGGAGTTTTGACCTGCTCCCTTTCCAACTTAGGCTGGTTCATCCCTCCTTAGGCAACATGGTGGTCCCTCACCCCCAAGAGGTCACTATATCGATGTTGAGCTTAATGCAATACCCAATAGGCATGGCACACTACAGCCCAGAACTCCTATGCTCAAGTGATCCTCCTGCCTCAGCCTCCCAAGCAGCTGGCAATACAGGCATGTTCCACCATGCCTGGCAAGAATCATCTTATTGAAAATTAATTAATAAGTAATATTAAAGATGAACACTTATAGTAAATACCAGAATACAAAACTATATATGCTCTATGATGCTCTATGATCTGTTTATAAACACATACCCCTGGCCAGGCACAGTGGTTCACGCCTGTAACTGCAGCAATTTGGGAGGCTGAGGCAGGCAGATCACAAGGTCAAGGGATCGAGACCATCCTGACCAACACAATGAAATCCGTCTCTACTAAAAATACAAAAATTAGCTGGGTGTGGTGGCAGGCACCTGTAGTCCCAGCTACTCAGGAGGCTGAGGCAGGAGAATCCAGGAGGCAGAGGTTGCAGTGAGCCAAGACGGAGCCACTGCACTCCAGCCTACAGGCAGAGCTAGACTCCCTCTCAAAAGTAGCTGGGACTAGAATTGAGTGTGATAATAAGGCCAGGTGTGGTGGCTCACGCCTATAATCCAGCACTTTGGGAGGCCGAGGCAGGTGGATCGTCCTGAGGTCAGGAGTTTGAGACCAGTCTGGCCAACATGGTGAATCCCTGTCTCTACTAAAAATACAAAAAATTAGCTGGGTGTGGTGGTGGGCACCTGTAATCCCAGCTACTCAGGAGGATGAGACAGGAGAATTGCTTGAACCTAGGAGGCAGAGGCGTAGTGAGCCGAGATCATGCCACTGCACTGCGGCCTGGGTGACAAGAGTGAAACTCTATCTCACAAAAAAAAAAGTTATATTATGCTACAATTAATTTTTTTAAATGTGTAATGAACTTAGTGTAGCCCAAGTCTGCAGTGTTGATCAATTCTACAGTAGTGTGCAGTGATGTCCTGCGCCTTCACATTCCCTCACTGCTCACTCACTGACTCACCCAGAGCTGCAAGCTCAATTCATTTTGTATGCCATTTTTATCCTTTTTTTTTTTTTTTTTGAGACGGAGTTTCGCTCTTGTTACCCAGGCTGGAGTGCAATGGCGCAATCTCGGCTCACCGCAACCTCCGCCTCCTGGGTTCGCTCAATTCTCCTGCCTCAACCTCCTCAGTAGCTGGGATTACAGGCACGTGCCACCATGCCCAGCTAATGTTTTTATATTTTTAGTAGAGACGGGGTTTCACCGTGTTGACCAGGATGGTCTCGATCTCTTGACCTCGTGATCCACCCGCCTCGGCCTCCCAAAGTGCTGGGATTACAGGCTTGAGCCACCGCGCCCGGCACCATTTTTATCTTTTACACCAGTAATCCCTAACCCTTTTAGCACCAGGACCAGTTTCATGAAAGACAATTTTTCCATAGACCAGGGTAGGTGGAGATGGTTTCAGGATGAATCTTCCACCTCAGATCAGGCATTAGTCATATTCTCATAAGGAGAATATGGCCCAGGAGTTGGAAAACCTGGTTTTAGACCATATTTTTATTGCACCTTTTCTGTTTAGATATGTTTAGGTACACAGATACTTACCATTTTGTTGTAATTACCTACAGTGTTCAATATAGTCACATGCTGTACAGGTTTGCAGCCTAGAAGCCACAGGCTATACTATACGGCCTAGGTGTGTAGTGGGCCATATCATCTAGATCTGTGTAAGTACCTTCTATGCTGTTTGCACAAGGACAAAACCATGTAATTACTCACTTCTCAGAATGTATCCCTGTCATTAAGCAATGCAAGATTGTATTCGTAGGTTAAAAAAATAAAATACCACATCTTCGTCTTTTTTTTTTTTCCCAAGACAGGGTCTCATTCTATCACCTGGGCTAGGGTATACTGATGCAATCATGGCTCACTGAAGCTTCTACCTCCCCCAGGCTCATGCAAACCTCTCATCTCAGCTTCCCCAGCAGCTGCAACTACAGGTGAAAGTCGCCACATCTAATCTGTTTATCTTGACATACACTGAAAAGATATAACAAGACTATACAACCACTCCTCATTAACCTATGTACAGGGAAAAAATATTTCTTAACTTGAAAAGGAATATTTATTAGAAACCCAAGTAGTTATATGGAAAGGTGAAAACACCAGAGACACTCCTACTCAACTCGGAAACAGGCAGGAAATATACTTCTTGGAATACTCATTACTACCCACGTACTTAATACATGTTACTTAATAAATATTTGATAAGTCAACCTTATTTGTATCTATTTGGCCAAAAAACTTAACTTACCTCTCTAATTCTCTTGATTTGAATGTAATTTAACCGTCCCCAATCAAGTTCATCCTTTAAATATATAAGAGCAGAATACTCAATATTAAGGTAATAAGTCAGTTTAATTTAGCTACTTTAATACATATGTTTCATCCAAAAATTTAATGATTAATGTAAATTACTGAGCTATTAAACATGTACTCAATGTTGACTGTGGCACTTCCTCACCAGGTATATCCAATTTTATACAGAAGCCATAAAGCATAATACCCAACCATCAACACAATACAGAAATTCTTCTGAGTTCACCTGTCTCAAAAATTAAAGGTAGTCATAACTTGATTATCTTGAGAAAATATGTCTGACAAACTATACACCAACAAGAAAAACAATACAGCTGAGTCTTTTTTTTT
Organism: Sapajus apella; assembly: GCF_009761245.1. NCBI lineage: Eukaryota > Metazoa > Chordata > Mammalia > Primates > Cebidae > Sapajus > Sapajus apella. The sequence continues at coordinate 1,711,719 of NW_022437110.1, forward strand.
TTTTTGGCATATGAAAATTTATTACTACAGTGTTTTCACCAACAGCTGAGTCTTTAAAAGACTTTAACAGCTAACTCATATACATATTGGTAGAGATATATCTAGGCACAGCAAATCTCAACACAGAAACAACAGACCTGTAAACAGTCTGTTGAACCAAATAAGTTTAGAAGAAGAACAAAGCCTGACTAAAAAAAAGAATAAAATCGAAGCTAACAAATTACATTTCTTTTAAGCCCATTATCTAAAAGAGCTGAAAACAGAAAACGGCAGGCACACGGCTCTCAATTTTGAACTGACGCCCAGGTCAACCCCGTACCTACAGCGACAAAACACTCACAGCCTAAGAGGCTGCAGATGCCACAGCAAGATCAGTACAACCAACGTGGAGCCGCGAAACAAGCAGCACAGCTCCACCACAGGCCTGAGAGCTAGCAGCCTCCGAGAAGCAAAGGAAGCAAAAGGACCGGTCTATGGAGATTATGGCCTGCCACTCTTGGGACAGCCGTGTGAGCACTGTCTACAAGTGACCTGGACTCCAGCCACAGGCAGCCCCATCATGATTCACATGCTATGACTGTGCCAAGACAGAGTCCTTCTCTGATCACTCCCAGCCATCTACAAAGCAGCAGGAAAGGGCTCACCAACCTTTGGGTGCCGCAACTCCCCTCTCTGTCTGCAAGCCTTCCATGTCTGAAAATAAAGGATCCAAAGTTTCAAAATAATGTGCTGGCTAACTGAATTTTTTCAGTCCAGTTTCAACAAACTGCTGAAAATTTACAACGTAAAAATTTATAAATTTAATGTTTTCAATTTCATAAAATTGGACTTCTATCTCCCCCACTTCTTCCAGCACAGTTAATTTAACCGATAACCCTAATAATACTTTCAAGAGATAAAACATTGTCTCTCTCTCTCTCTCTACCTCATACGTTTGTGGTACGAAAATGTACTAACAATCTGTGGTGGCTGCTTTCATGGTTTACACAACAGAAAACTTACTTTAAATGCCTCAACAAGTGCAATACAGTCACTCTTGCTACTGCCTGAGAAATTCACTTTGTTCCTATAAACAGACAACAAACAGTGTCATTCAATACCATTAAAATACAGTGACACTTTAAAATATGAATGTTCAGTCAGTACCTATATCCATCGAGGTGCTGCCGAAAAGGCATTGCAAAAAAATTCTTCAAAGAAAGAGCTGCCGCTAACAATAAAAAATAAACAAGAAGAATGTAAGACTGTGAGAGTGGTATATATAAACTTCCCATTAGCATTTATTTGTTCTCACACTTACCTATAATAAGACACTCATCTAGACATCCAAATACATGTCCAAGGACAATGAGTTTACCAAGCTGCTGATTTACTGGAAGCTGGGCTAAAACTCTTCCTAAGAAGGTCAATTCACCATCATGGGGGTTTTCATCCTCTCTCTGCCCACTCACTGCAAGTGCCCCAACCTTTATAAAATGAAATTAGTGTTATGAGCAAGCACTGACTTACACATACTTTTTTCCCTGAAGGTGGAGAGTCCAAAACAGGAAATGAAGACCAAACTTTGGTGAATAAGGTTCTAAGTCCATTTATGAAAGTTGACATGCAACAAAACAAAACTTTTTAAATGTGTCCTTGAAACTTACAACACATTTTACTATTTTTTTTAAAGCGTGATACGGGAGGTAACACTAAAGGATTCTCACAAAAGTCTACTCACCTCACTCTTGAACAAATATGGGACATACAGTACTAAGTGAAGGATCTCCCAGCTGCCACTGTCAACAAAACCTTACTGAACTATGTATGGGGAAAAAACTTCCCTAACTTGACACCATGTATTTCACAGAAACCCAAGCAGGTATCATATTTAAAGGCAGCTAAGGGTGGTGGCTCACACCTCAGTCCAAGCTACTTGGGAGGCCATAGTGGAAGGGTCACTTGAGCCCAGAGTTCGAGGCTACAGTAAACCATAATTGCATCACTGCCCTCCAGCCTAGGTGATAGTGCAAGATCCTGTCAATCAATCAATCAATCAAAATAAAGAAGGTAAAACACAGATGCATCCTCAACTTCGAAGGTCAGAAGCAGAACATCCACAGCCCCAGCACAGTATGTACACTAGGATACAGCTTATACCAAGGCCTCAGTTACAAGTTCAAAGACCAGAGTATGAGGCAGGTGTGCAATCAAAGAATCCCAAGTAGGAAGAGCAGGGTTTCCAGGAAATAAAGCCGGGAGGCGGCTAAGGAACAGAGTTAGCAGGAAAGTGAGGCGTAGACTGAGGGAGCCACAGTGGGAGAACAGAGCTCTACAGATCCCCGCTCTGACCCCACTACTCGCCACCAACAACAAACAGCAAGCCAGGGATGCTGAGGGGTAGGCAGTGGAGAGGTAAGGGAGCAGGAGTTGTGTGTTTCAGGAAGACAACTAGCAAAGCTGGCCTGACCAACACATACAGAACCCGGACACCTTGGTCATTACACATGCTTTTTCAAGCAAATGTTGATTATTTACAACAGTCAAGATAACTTAAAGATATCCATAGTATGAAATTTAGGTTCCCCTTACAAAAAAACTTAGCTTTCCTTTCCCCAACAGTACTAACCATCAGGCAGTCCTACCTCCTTTAGTAGAAGGATGGTGCGCTCAATGTCACTCAGACCAGGTGGGGAAAGGGCAGTGGCCAGCAGAGCTCTCGGCTCACCCATGTCGAGTAATTTCACTTTCAAGATAGTGCTTCCTAATGGACAACGCTGAAAAGAACCAAGCCCGAGATCAGAAATAATAACATAACTAAATCAATTAGCCAACTCACATAACCAGGGCTTCAGAGGGAAGGAGGGGCATAGAAGGAGAAGAGGGAAGAAAGAAACATGGAGAGGATTGAGGGAGGGAGAGAAGAGGGGAGAGAAGGAGAAAGAACAGGAGAGAAAGAGAAGCAGAAAGACAAGAAGGGGAGAGAGAAAGGAAGAAAAAAGAGAAGGAAAACTGGCTGAAAAGTGGGAAAGCAAGAAAGCAGGGAGAGGGAAAGAAGAAAAAAGAGGAGGAAGCCAAAGGAAGGGGAGAGACACAGAAAAGAGGAAAGAAAAAAGCTGATCCCACCATTACTCATTATAAAGGGACACAAAAAACAGCAGCATTTAAAGACAATCCTATTACGGAGCCCACAGATACCAGAAAAAATTCTCTCATTAAAACTGTAAAATGTGGGTAACACCCTAGACAGCAGCCTGATGCCATCATCAATAGTGAGCCCAGATCATGAGTGAGGAGGAATGTGGCCAGACAAGGATTTTTCTGGAATAAAAATTAGATGACACTAGAAATTACATTACTGAGACTGTCTGGCAAAACTATCTATAAAAAATTAACTTTGACACTTTGGGAGGCCCAGGCGGGTGGATCACAAGGTCAGGAGTTCAAGACCAGTCTGGCCAACATAGTGAAACCCCATCTCTACTAAAAATACAAAAAAATTAGCTGGGTGTGGTAGTGTGCACCTGTAATCCCAGCTACTGGGGAGACTGAGGCAGAAGAGTCACATGAACCCGGGAAACGGAGGTTGCAGTGAGCTGAGATCACACCATTGTACTCCAGCCCAGGTGACAGTGTGAGACTCTGTCTCAAAAAAATATTTTTTTAATTTAAAAAAATGTTTTTAAATTAACTTTGACAAGCTGCCAGCCCCCCCCCCCCCCCCGCATTATGTGATCAAGTGAGGATCAAGCAGAGGGCTCAGAACCAAAGCTGGCCCACGGAGACCATGACAGAAACTGTTACTCTCGTGACTCCATCACCCACAGAGTAGCAACTCTTTTAACCTAACACGTAATAAAACTGTCCAAGGAAAGAGTGGACGGAGGGGTGAGAGGGAGTCTTAATTCACAATGACCAAAGTGAATTACCAGCATCTCAGGAACAACATGATCAGGTATGGAGTTGTTCCAGAAATCCTTGTATACCAGCCGGTAACAGTATCCTCTAGACACTCGTCCAGCACGGCCTTCAGAGGAGAGATGTGCAAACAGTGTTCGGCATTAATTACTTTAACATCAGCATAAAGATATATTTTTAATAGCTATTAAATATTAATTAAGTGAAGCCTTAAGAATCTTCTACAGACTATGTCAGTAAAACCTGAGAACACGTTAGTGTATTCTTAATAAGTTATTCTTATTTTAAATGTTATTCTAAATAAGAATGACTATCCTAAAAAGTTAGAATAAATTAGAATAAGACTAAATGCTGACTTCTACCTAGTGACCAATGTAAAATCCAATGCATACTTTTGTAGAAAACAACCTTGGCCCAATATGCAACAGAAACCAAGTACACACTTCTTGAAAATGCACAGTTCATAATAGAAAGTCATGAGGTTGGTGACAGGACCTACAATGCCATTGAGAAGGCTGTCTCAGCAGCTTATGCTTCCTATGGCTTCTGCCACCCACCCATCCTCGCCCCGCTGCAAAGCACCCTCCCAGCTGCCAACCACCCCACATTATGTGACTGAGTGAGGATCAAGCAGAGGGCTCAGAACCAAAGCTGGCCCATTGTGACTCCATCACCTACAAAGTAGCAACTCTTTTATCCTAACACGTAATAAAACTGTCCAAGGAAAGAGAGTGGATGGACGGGTAGGAGGGAGTCTTAAAATGCAGCTTTAAAAGAAATGGGGCAACCCAGAAGGCATTCCTTCTCCACCTGTGGGGAACCCTGCTGCCCTGCCTGCCTTCCCAGGCATCCCCCTCACTGCCAGGAGACTGTGGAGAATCTGGGCTTCCTCCTCCACCACCACCCACCTTATTTGCAAATGACAGGATGATCTAAGAAAACCCCAAGGCATCACAAAAACAAACAAACAAAAAAAAGCCCTCCAAAAACCACTAAGTTAATTCAGCAAAGACACAGGATACAAGATCAACACACACAAAAAAACCGTATGTCCAGCTACTAGTAATGAACATGTAGAAATCAAAATTGAAACACAATGTCATTTACAATCACTTTAAGCCAAATGAAACACTGAGGCATAAATCTAAAACAGCATATACAGGACGTATACACTGTATACATCACACACTGCTGATGAAAGAAACCGAAGATGGCCTAAATAAACGGAGACACGTAAGCATTCAGAGACTGGAAGATTCAACATAGTCATTATGTCAATTTTCCACATTTTCATCTATGGGTTTAACATAATTCCTATCGAAATCACAAAGCCTTTTTGCTATCTACAGACAAGCTTATTAGAAATCTATCCGGCAAGGCCAACGACTCACAACATTGAAAGCCATTTAGAAAGTGAGGAATAAAGTGGGAGGAATCACTCTTTGATGTAACAGTTTGTCCTACAGTAATCAAGGCAGTGGAGTACTGGTGGAGGGAAAGGGAAAGACCAATGGGACAGAGCCAAGAACCCAGACACAGACCCATGCAAGCACATGCAAGTGATTTTCTTTACAAAAATGAAAATGCACTTTATATTCTAAATATTTTTTTTATTTTATGTATAGCATGATGCTTTGGTATTTTTAAAAACCCTTCTGGCTGAGATAAGACTGCCCCTTCCCAAGACTAGCCAATTCTTAGAGCCAAGGGCCCAGCCAGGAACATGTCTTTGATATGTAGAACTAACCAGAGCCGAACGTCCTCTACATGGACTACACACCCAGGAGGCAATATTCCTCTGCCTTAATCACCCCAGGGCCAGATGCCAAAAACTAGGGATCACCACCCCAATTATCCAAAGTCCACTGAAATTATTCTAAATGGTTACTAGAAAATGTGTTCTCTCATGGGTCATTCATTAAAAAAAAAATCTCCATGGGTAGAAGTGCTTGTTTCACTAGACAAGTTATAAAACAGTTAAATAAAATATTACAGATAAAATAGCATTAGACAAAACTAACTAGATTGTCTTAGTCAAAGGAATTACACATTGATGACAATCAGACCCACTTCAGTAAAAAACAGAAAGTAATCCCTTATAAAATAAGCACTAAAAGGCTTTTATTCACTTGATAAGTATTTGCTGCTACTAAACTCTAATATGACTAAATGCCACAACACTTTAATGCATTATATCAAAATATATTTTCACCAGGTAAAAAAGGCTTTTCATGGTCCACCAACTAAGGACAATCAAATACTTCACAATCTAAAACCCAAAGACTGACTACTCTAAAAAACAACATCAGGAAGACTGCCCTTGCCACCAACTACAAAACTTTGGAATCTCAAAGCTTAAGTTCATAATCTCACAAATTAGAAGAGCCCCTCCAGACTCTCAAAACTATACACCCATTAGAAACTTTAAGGTAACGCTAACCAAAACAACTTTCTCCCCAAAAGCAGACAACATCCCAGATGTGAACAGCTTACCCAAGATCACAAATGAAGACTTCTCTATCATGAGACTCTTAACCTCTTATTTTTTCCCCTTACTTCTGCCTCTATAAACAATAATGTAAATAGCAACCTCCCTTAAAAAGGAGGTCATTATATACACTCATGGGGTATACTTTTTCAATAAGATTTTATAGCCAACCTTATACATGGAATATTATGCCTTAATAAACAAAAGATAAAGGGTAGATATACATAAAAATTTTAACAGCACCTTTGTTAATCCATCATCAGTCAGAAACAAAACACTGGTTCACCGCTCTTGACTTACATCATGGCTTAAAGAGAACACTGCCAAGAGGCCTTTACCCTTCTAGATAGATATAATTAGTTAGGTCTCTTTTCCCATGGTTTAGAGTAAATGAGACTATAATTAAATATGTATCCCTCCTAATAGGCTCTAGAATAGATTCTACTACAAAGCCTCTGATTACACAACAGACTTCTTTAAATTCTCTTGCTAAAGTTGTGCTAGGTAATAAAATTGCTCTAGATTACTTACTGACTAGACTAGGAAAGAAAAAACAACATACAGTTGCTGACACTACTTATTACATGTGGATAAATACATCAGATATTATAAAGACTCAGTTGCAGAAGATAAGCAAACAGGCTGTTGGGTTAAAATGAGTAAACTCTTTATCTGACTCATTCTTTGATCTATTTGATTTTCACTGGCTTGGTTCATGGAAACCCTGGCTAAAGAACATACTTCAAACTTTTGGTATTAACCTCCTAATAGTCGTTAATAGTAGTCTCCCTGGTACACTGCACTCTCTCAAAAGTTTTAAATGTTTACATACAGCTATCTATAAAATGCCAGCTGAGTGTGGTGGCTCACACTTGTAATCCCAGCACTTTGGGAGCCTGAGGCAGGAGGATCACTTGCATCCAGTCTGGACAACATAACGAGAGCCTGGGCAACATAGTGAGATCCAGCCTGGGCAACATAGAGAGGTCCCCGTCTCTACAAAAAAATAAAAAATTAGCTGAGTGTGGTGGCACACACCTGTAGTCTCAGCCACTTGGGAGGCTGAGGTGGGAGGATTGCTTGAGCCTGGGAGGTTGAGGCCGCAGTGAGCCATGATCATGTCACTGCACTCCAGTCTGAGTGACAGAGCAAGACCCTGTCTCAAAAATAAAAAAGTCAGTCACTCCTTCACTTAAAACAACAAAAGTTAAAAAAAAATTAAAAATAAAAAGTGTGACCATGAAAAACACCATAGCCCATAAATAACATGAGACTAAAAACCCAAAATGACCAAAATGACAGTAACTGAGAGTGGCACTAAAGCCCTAAGCTTTGGCCACACTCTCACCTAAGTGAAACCTGATCAAAAGGAGGAAATTGTTAAACAAGGTGATGAGAGACTATTGTTTTAGACTAAATTCAGACACTAGGCTTCAACAGAGCAGTCTAATCCAAAATAAAGTTACTCATACTAAATGCAAAATAATCAAACTAAAACTTCTTAAAAAAAAAAAAAAACGGATAGATGCTAAAACAGACCAACTTGTTTTCTTCTCCTATTAAAACAAACAAAAAATCCCAACACAAAGAGGTCCCCTCCACTCTAACCCTTACCAAAAAAATAACTTAAAGTCCTTGTTGCCACCTGACAAAACTCACTGTTCTGCCATTTCCCAGTGAGACTTGAGACCAAATAAATACATTTACAATGGTGACAAAGTGACATCAATGCCTAAGGTTTTGGTCAACCTCTTAATCTTGACAGGTTGACCAAAGGGGAAAATTGTTAAATTGAGCTTAGCCTAAAGATACCTCCTTTCATATTTTAAGTTGAGCACATAGTAAACTGTAACCTAACTAGATGTGTAAACAGACTATACCCACTCATTCCAGTCACCAAGTTTCAGCCCATCAAAGGCAACCGACTGCTCAAATCATGTTCAAAGAGGACCAATGCCCAGCTGTAATCAGTGTGGCCATTTCTGTACCTTGCTTCCGTTTTCTACACGTCACTTTCCTCTTTCTGTCCATAAATCTTCCTTGACCATGCAACAGCACCTGAGTCTCTCTAAACCTCTTCTGGTTCAGGGGCAGCCCCATTTGCAAATTGTTCTTTAAAACTCTGTTAAATTTGTCTAAAATTTTTTTCTTTTCTTTTTCAAAACAGCATCTCCCTCTAGTTACCCAGGCTGGAGTGCAGTGGCGTAATCATGGCTAAATGCATCAACCTCCCAGGCTCAATCAATCCTCCCACCTCAGACTCCTGCGTAGCTGGGAGTACAGGCTCACGCCATCATCCCTGGCTAATTTTTGTATTTTTTATAGAGATAAGGTTTTGCCATGTTGCCCATGCTGATCTCAAACTCCTGGGCTCAAGCAACCTGCCCACCTCACCCTCCCAAAGTGCTGAGATTACAAGAGTGAGCCACTGTGTCTAACCAAAAAAATATTTTTAACAGTGGTGCTGGCAAGGGTATGGAAAAATAGATCTCACACATTGCTGATGGAATGTAAAATAACACAGCCACCATGGAATGAGTTTGCAGTAGTTTCTTATAAAACTAAACATATTTACCACATGACCCAGTAATTATGTTGTTGGGTTTTTAAAACAGAGGAATGAGAAAACTTATGGCCACACCAAAACCTGTACATGAATATTCACAGTTGCTTTATTCTTTTTTTTTTTTTTTTTTTTGTATTTTTAGTAGAGACGGGGTTTCACCACGTTGACCAGGATGATCTCGATCTCTTGACCTCGTGATCCACCCGCCTCGGCCTCCCAAAGTGCTGGGATTACAGGCGTGAGCCACCGCGCCCGGCCTCACACTTGCTTTATTCTTATGGCAAGAATTGGAAAAACCTCAAACGTCCTTAAATAGGTAAATGTTCAGTGGAATACTCCTTAGTAATAAAATGAAATGAACCACCGATACATGCAGCTTGTACTGGCTTAGATGGCTCCTAAGAACACTATGGTAAGTAGAAAAAGCCAATCGCAAAAGGTCATATACTGTATGATTCCATTTTCTAACACCCCGGAAATGACAAAGCTGCGGAGATGAAGACGGGTCACTAGCTGGCAGGCAGAGTGTTCAAGGCAGGTATGGCTGCGAGGGAGCAGCATAGGGCCACCGCTGCAGGGCAGTGGGACAGGTCAGTTCTGTGTTCTCATCACAGCAGTAGTTACACAAACCTACACATGGGATCAAACTGCAGAGAACCACACACACACTACATGTAAAACTGTGAAGCAAGGTATATACTGACATAGTGTAACAGTGTTACACTATGTCAATTTCCTGGTTGACTATACTTATAAAGATGTCCCACTCTAGGGGAAGATGAAGGAAAGAGTCAAGCCAATCTATGTACTATCTTTACAATATCTTGTAAGGGAAGAAATTTTATAATAAATATCTTTCTAATCATAGAAATTCTAAACATACAAAAGGTAGACAAGAGATAAAACTCCTATAATCCCAAGACTGATCCAAAGATAACCACTTTTAACACTTTTGTATATTTATTTCTAGTCATTTTAAAAGCATAATTTTTTGGTAAGTTTAAGGGAGAAAGAAGGTAAACATGGTGGAGTGATTACAGTTTAATATCCTTTTTTCTCTTAAGCTTATAATAATACATAACTTGACATAAGGTTTTTCCAAAGCAAAGAGAGACAGAGGTCTCACTCCGTCTCCCAGGCTGGAGTGCAGTATGAGTGATCTCGGCACACTTCAGCCTCCACCTCCCAGGCTCAAGTGATACTCCCACTTCACCCTCCTGAGTACCTGGGACCACAATACGGGTATGCACCACCGTGCCCAGCTAATCTTTTGTGTTTCTGGTAGAGATGGAGTTTTGCCACGTTGTCCAAGCTGGTCTCGAACTCCTAAGCTCAGGCAATCTACCCACCTTGGTCTCTCAGAGTACTGGAATTACAGGTATGGCCACCGCACCTGGCCTCTGTGACCGTATTTTAATGGGTGCTTAGTCATTCTCTTAACCCCTCTCTAGCCAAGTCATTTCAGGGGAGGCAATATAACAAAACGGTTCAGAATGTAGACCAAAGCCAGATTTCTGTGTTCAAACCTCATTCCCATCTCTTCCTAGTATAACCTTGAGTAAGCTACTATTCCTGTGTGTCTCAGCTGTTTCACTAAGAAATGGGAATCTTAATTAGCATACTATGTACACACTTACAGGGTTGCTAGGAAGATTAAATGAATCAATAAAATATTTAGAAGAATGTCTGGCATATGGTAAACAGTCATTTATTATGTTGGGGGGGTGTATTTAGTATTCTGTATTCTTGAAATGGTCTTTTATCTACCCTTCCCAAAAGGTTCTCTAAAAAACAAACAAAAAAATAAGCCACTTCTCAGTCTGCACTGAGAACACTGTCCCCTGAAATCAGTTCTCACCACAGGTGATCTTAACAACCTGTCCCAGGTATGTCATGAATATACCTCCACTGTGGTCAAAGCATCCCAAGACCCAAAAGGGGCCCCACACCCTCATCTTTGCCCAGTGATACATGTGGCTGATGCAGCAAATCTGGAACTCTCTGTGGAACCAGTTTAGGAAAACTAACCCTAGGAAGATCAAAGTTAAACAGAAATCAGATCCATCAAAAATTACTGAAGTGGGCCAGGAGTGGCAGTTCACATCTGTAATCCCAGAACTTTGGTAGGCTGAGGTGAGCAGATCACCTGAAGCCAGGAGTTCGAGACCAGCCTGGCCAACATGGAGAAACCCCATCTCTACTACAAATACAAAAATCGGGTGGGCATGGTGATGTGCACCTGTAATCCCAGCTGCTCAGGTGGATGAGGCAAGGGAAATGCTTGAACCTGGGAGGCAGAGGTTGCAGTGAGACAAAATCCCACCACTGTACTCCAGCCTGGGCGACAAGAGCAAGACTCCAACTCAAAAAAAAAAAAAAAAAATTACTGAAGTGATCCAGTTGGTTTCCATAGTTCTTCACCAATAATTGCTTAATTTCACTTTGGGAAAAAATATAGTGTCAGGATGATGGGGTTTATCCATTATGTACAAAGACCCCATGCATTAGAAGAGAGGAGAAGCAGGGATTTAAATGGACTATCTGACAAATATGGGAAGCTATTGCTAAAAACTTAAAACTAGTTCCAAGAAAGAAAATATCTGAGCAAAAATAAATGTGCAAAAAAATAATATATTTTTAAAAAACACCTGAATGTGCCACTGAGTCACCACTGGCTCATGATTGTGCTTTAACACACATCTTACCTTTTCTCTGATTACAGCTGGTTTTAGAGGCCCAACTCAATCGCAGACTCTGATAATTTGTATCTTCATCACAGACCAGTGTTCTAGTCAAACAAAAATCTATAACTGCCATTAAAAAAGGGGGGAGGAATGTAAACACCACGCTAATAAGAAATCATTGCATAAAAATCACAATGCATAATGATAAACCAATTTGAAACACGCAGCCTTAAGAATTAGTGAATAGGCAGAAATGTTTGGCCACGCACTGACCACTCCTTCTGCTCAGGACAGGGAGTTGGTGGTCACATCCTTTCTTGCTGACTACCGGGAGTCTCTGGGTGTAAAGAATGGCCTACCTGGACTGCACCCAAAAGAGTAACGTTCTCCAAAAGAACACCATTACAACAGTAGTACAGAAGAGCAACTGCTGCACGGGACTACCAGAATTCAAATCCCGCATCTATGTGTGTGCCTGTGGGTGGGTCTGGGTGTCTGGGTACGTGCACGTCTGTTTGGATGGGTGTGTGTGTCTGTGTGTGTGCATCTGTATGTGTGGGTGCGTGTGCGTGTGCCTGGCTGGATAAGCTGCCAAGTATCTCTGTGCTTTGGTATCCTCATTGGTGGCCTGCCTCCTCCCCTCCACCACACATTTTCCCTTACACAATCTAAGCACTGGGGATCTCCCGTTGGCAATACTCACTCCCCTAGGCCACCTCTTCACTTATTGCCCCATTTCCTCTACCCCACTACAGCAAAGCGCCTGTGGAATGCTGTCTGCCACCACTGGTTCTGGGTTCACCTCGTCCCATTCTTTCCTTGAGGCCATTCCAAGCAGACACTTGCTTCCACCAAAGCTGCTCTCGTCAAGGTCACTGACAACAACCCGCTGGGGGTTCCCCCTGACCCACCATGGGCATCTGATGCACTCCTCCACTCCATCCCCTCAAGACCCTTTCCTACTGGGTGGCTAGGCCTCTGTGTTTACTGGCTTTCCTCCCACTGCCCTGGAGGCCCCTCTGCAGCTCTTATTGCCCACCTTTAAACACCAGGGCCACCCTCCCTCTGTGTGTTTCCAGAAGAGCTCGGCCAGGTTCCTGGCTTCTAATGCCAGTCACCGGCTGATGCCCCCGCCACCTGCTCCCTGGCCCTGGTCTCCAGGCTAACACAACCAGTTGCTTCCACGACACTTCCACCTGAATATCTAGTTGACCTGTACCTGAAATTATAAAGACCTTTTCACCTGCCGAGCATCTCTCTCTCCCACCAGGACATAGCAGCCATGAGGACTGGACTTCGTCTTATTCACCAGTGTACTGCCAGCATTGAGAAGAGTGCCTGGCACATGCATTAGGTTTTCAAATGTAAATTATTGAATGCAGAAAACTCACTGATTAAGCAATCTGACAAAGTAATCAGAGACACATTTGCAGAAGACCAGATGACAAAGTGGCCTGCTCCAGAGTTGACATGGTGTCCTGCTACATGGTATCTTCAGAACTGAGATGGCCTGAGCTCTTCCCCACACCTGCCTCCCTCCAGTCACAGAACTCCACCTGGCAGTCCCAAAGCTGTTTCCCGCAAGACCCAGTGGAACACCCGGAATACTTCCTGCAACCCAGCTTGCCCTAAAGCATGAAATGGTGTACTCAGAGGAGGTGGTGGTGAGCCGAGTATGGGAGAAACCACATAGACCTACTTTTCTAAATTCCGTCTTCCAAAATGGGAAGAGATGGGGAGGAGGAGAAAAACGATTCCTGAGTGAGGTGAGTAAGCCAATAAATACAGTTCCGTAGTTTATGCCAGGAGGTGAAACGGAGAAGTATCTTACCATATTTGACATCTGGAACTGTGACAGAACTCTCTGCAATGTTGGTGGACAGAATAATCTGTTAAACACCAAAGACAAAAGCTGACATTCCTACTATATTCTGGACATCATTAGGCAAAGTTCTAAAAAATGTAAAAATTATTTTAAAGCTTCTGAATGTAAGTACTGAACTCAGATTTCAAAATTAGCCATTTTTCTATTTTATACACATCACAACTCATCAAGAAGCCCCTGATGAATGGCAAACCAGCCACATACAACACAGCAGGAGCTTAAACACAGGCAGACAAGACACAGGCAAAGGGAGCTGCTCCTGACTGCTGCTACGGTAGCTTTGGTAGGGTGGAGAGGGGTCTGGGAACTGCTCCAGGGCAAAAGCCATAACCAGGTTTCTAGAAGAAGGGCTGCAGCTTGTACTTGCCCTAGAATACCACTCAAGGCTGCTCCTGAGGATTCCAAAGCAATCAAGGGGGAAAGGCTGTCGGCTCAGAGCCCCTGATCACCTCAAGCAGCTCTAGAAGGGTCTTGTTAAAACAACTCCATCATTCACACATAATTTGAGATTTTAAAAATCCTCCTGAAGCAGGACCTAGAATATGGCTTCTAACTAGAGTCACAAGAGTGGTTTCAGGCACATCGGAACAGTCCCAAAGTTGGAGAAATGCTAAAGAAGAATTAAAACGTATCACAATTCCTGAATTGAGGAAATAAAAAAATCTTAGCTTTTTAGCAAACTGATTTACAAAATAAAACACAAAACTAAACAACGTATCTGGCTCATTAGGTAAATTTTTTTGTTTTTTGTTTTTTGAGACAGTCTCACTCCGTTGCCCAGGCTGGAGTGTGGTGACATGGTCTCAGCTCACTGCAACCTCCATCTCCTGGGTTCAAGAAATTCGTCTGCCTCAGCCTCCCAAGTAACTGGGACTACAGGTGTGCACCACCACGCCTGGCTAATTTTTGTATTTTTAGTAGGGACGGGGTTTCACCATATTGGCCAGGCTGGTCTCAAACTCCTGAGCTTGTGATCTGCCCATCTCAGCCTCCCAAAGTGCTGGAATTACAGGTATGAGCCACCGTGCCCGGCCTAGGTATATATTTAAGGGACTAACCACCAAGTACAGAATACACTGCTGAAATGTGAAACTTTTTTCTTTTATTCATTTTTCTTTTTGAGACAGAGTCTTGTTCTGTCACCCAGGCTGGAGTGCATTGGTGTGATCTTGGCTCACTGCAGCCTCGACCTCACAGACACAAGCCTCCCACCTCAGCCTCCCAAGTAGCTGGGACTACTGGTGTGTGCCACAACACCCAGGTAATTTGTATATTTTTTGTGGAGACAGGGGTTTCACCATGCCACCCAGGCTGGTCTCAAACTCCTGAGCTCAAACAATTCACCCACCTCAGCCTCCCAAACTGCTGGAAACATAGGCATGATGCACAATACCTGGAAAATTTTTTTTTCATGAGTAGAGTCTCTAAGGAAAATTTACCTAAAGTGCTTAGAACTTGTCTTCCCAGTTTTCCTACCTTTCTGTACCCAGGAACTGGACTTAAAAATATATTATTCTGTTCTTCTAAAGCCACACTTGAATGAAGCGGATAGACCTGCAACCTGAGAAGTTACTAAAATGAAACATCCATAAAGAATAGATATATATGAGATACAAATATAAATATTGAGATAATTAAAATCATTTAAGACAGAAACAATGCAACAGTTTAGAAGAATACAGCTATATCATTTTCAACATACCTTTTATGAACCAAGTTGGTGAGAAGTTCATGCATATAGTTTATTTCAGCCAGACCTGGGGAAGAAAAAAGTGCAGGAGGGAAATAAACATGTTTGTATTTACTGCTAGAAATCAACCTTTAAATTGAAATGACATATCTTTCAAAGAAGGCCCTACCAGTTTGACTTTTTTATCCTCTTCGCCTAAATATGCCAGAAATACAAGTAAAAGTACACAGTGACACTGATTAGTAGTAACTCAAAAGTATGGGGAAAAACCATATTCTTCCAGTTTCCCTTTACACAGCAGTGATTCCCTGTGGGTGTTGGCTGTATGATAATTTTTGTATTTTTCCCCCCAGATTTTACAAATTTTCTATAATGAGCATGCAAAATCTTTACAATCAAAAAATAACATTTGTAAGTAAAGTCTTGGTCATGAGGATGTGCTAAGCCATTTCTATCAGGCCTCCGCCTGTCTGCTGAAAGCTAGGCTAGCATGTGCTTTTGCCTCACCCTGATTCTCAAATCTGAGTTTGTATATGGGTTGAACTGTGTCCCCTAAAAAGACGTATTGAAGTTCTAACCCCAGTAATCTGGAATGTGGTGTTATTTTGAAATAGAGTCATTGCAGATGTAATTAGTTAAGATGAAGTTATATTAGAACAGGGTGGGCCCTTCATCCAAAATGACTGGTGTCCATATAAGAAGGGAAGAGGCACAGACACAGGGAATGCCATGTGACAACAGAGACAGGGGTGATGCAGCCACAGGTCAGGGAGCACCAGGGACTGATGGCCACTACTAGGAGCTGGAAGGAGGAAGAGGCTCAGAAAGAGAATGGCCCTGCTGACAACTTGATTTTGAACACTTAGCCTCAAAAACAGGGAGAGAATAAATGACTTCTTTTAAGCCACCTAGTTTGTGGCACTTTGTTGCAGCAGCCCTAGAAAACCAATATAGAACTGTTCATAAGAGATCAGTTAACACACAAACATGTATCAGACTTGAATTCACATGAACATATTAAGACAGCAGTCCTAAATGTAAAATATCACTTCTAAATATTTTCTTCAGCCAATGTTTAGCAGGTAAAAATTAATTATCATCTAGGAGCAGTGGCTCACGCCTATAATCCCAACACTTTGGGAGGCCAAGGCAGGTCGATCACTTGAGCCTGGCAGTTGGACACCAGCCTTGGCAACAGAGTGAAACCCTGTCTCTACAAAAAAAATACCAAAAAAAAAAAAATTGGCCACACATAAGGGTGCACGTCCACAGTCCCAGATACTCGGGAGGCTGAGGTGGAGCTATCTCTTCACTGCAGGAGGTAGAGGCTGCAGGGAGTCAGGGTCACACCACTATACTCCAGCCTGCGTAACGGAGCAAGACCCTTTCTAAAAATAAATAAATAAAAATAATAAAAAGTATTTATCTCATGTTAGGTAATCTTAAGCTAGTATCAACATGGCTCTACTCTGGTGATTTTTTCCCCTTAATACAACATTATCGACTACAGTAGTCATTTGATAAATATTTTCCAGGGCAAATATAACACCACCCCACTGTCAGCTAACAGCTGCTCCCTGCATGTAAACAAATCCTTGTCACCTAAGCAAAACATGACAAAAGTCTGAAACTTGTATGTTGCATTCCAAAATTAAGCTATTTTCATTGCATGTTTTCATTCTCCATTATTGTAAGAACAAATCCGTTTATGCTCTATATTATAACAGAAATACTCGAATTATTGTTATAATATTTCATCAAGCTATACCACTTGATTAAAAAATCAAGTAATTTTGAAAAAGTACAATTTAACATAAATTCATCTTTTCAAAAAGGTATTTTAAAAGCCTGTTTTCTCAAACACTGAGGAAGAAACTCAAGGATTACTCTAATGATTCTCATGGTATTACAATAACAGTATGTTTTACTATTACTAAATAAGTTTTCAAGGCAAACTGATGAGTTACCTCATATTTATAACCATGTATGTAAAATGTAAATTTAACAAAGCCAAATATTTTACTGGAAATTTTGAAGGTGGCAAGACTGCCTTCAAAAAGTGGAACTTTGGCTGGGCATGGTGGCGCCTGCCTGTAATCCCAGCTACTCGGGAGGCTGAGGCGGGAGAATCTCTTGAATCCACAAGGCGGAGGTTGCAGTGAGCTGAGATCGTGTCACTGTACTCCAGCTGGGGCAACACAGAGAGACTCTGTCTCAAAAAACAACAACAACAAAATTTTGATTTTTTTTTTTTTTTTTTTTTTTTGAGACAGAGTTTCACTCTTGTTACCCAGGCTGGAGTGCAATGACGCGATCTCGGCTCACCGCAACCTCCGCCTCCTGGGTTCAGGCAATTCTCCTGCCTCAGCTTCCTGAGTAGCTGGGATTACAGGCACGCGCCACCATGCCCAGCTGATTTTTTGTATTTTTAGTAGAGACGGGGCTTCACCATGTTGACCAGGATGGTCTCGATCTCTTGACCTCGTGATCCACCCGCCTCGGCCTCCCAGAGTGCTGGGATTACAGGCGTGAGCCACCGCGCCCGGCCTGAACTCTTAATTATTAAGAAGAAATCTTTTTAGAAATACAAGGGTTATAATAAAAAGCCAAACTGAAAGTTACATTTGTTCACATGTTCAAAGTGTAAAAAGAATAAAGTCCTATGGAGAATAGCATTTTCACAATCTGCACAAACTTAGCCTCTCTCCAGAGTATTATGATTCCAAGTCACAAAATTATGACACTCTTACCTGGCAAAAACACCAGCACGCTGCTTCGCTCAGACACAAACTGGGCACCTGCCCAGGCCTTCTTCCTGTTAAAAATGTAATGTGCACAAATATTAATAAAGGCTATAGTAGCTACTGCTTCTCTACAATCGTAACATTACAAGCTTTTAATCCTGAAGGGCTTGTACAGGTCATCCAAAGTAATGTTCTTTATTTTGCATAAGAAAACAGAAGCCTAAAGAGATGAGAAAACATCCAAGGCCCCATGGTCATTCAGGGGACCTTAAGCCTTTTGACTCATTATTTTCTTCTATCAAAACTTACCATCTGCAGAAGTTTTCCTTGAAATTTAGTTACTGTAATCCAGAACTTCAAAGTAAAAATCATTTAAAATAAACTGACAGAAGAGCAGAAGATCAAACACAGCATGTTCTCACTCAGGCGGGTGTTGAACAATGAGAACACATGGACACAGGGAGGGGAGCACTACACACTGGGGTCAGTTGGGGGGAAATAAGGGAGGGACGGTGCGGGGTGGGGAGTTGGGGAGAGATAGCAAGGGGAGAGATGCCAGATGTAGGTGATGGGGAGGAAGGCAGCAAATCAAACTGTCACGTGTGTACCTATGTAACAATCTTGCATGTTCTTCACATGTACCCCAAAACATAAATGCAACAAAATAAATGGAAAAATAAAATAAAATATAAATAACTACAAGCAAAATTTAAACTTTCAGGAGTCCAAACTATTAGAAAGAATTTGTACAGACCAAAATGTCAAATCTACTCGCCTCCCTGCCACTGTCAATATATTTACTTTTGTGTGAATTTAGAACTTTCACTCCTCCATAAACCTGTGAGCCCTTCCTACATGCCAGGCCCTCCTCTGTGCAGTCAGGATACAGCAATAACAAGACAGCCAAGCTCCCTGCTCTTTGGAGCTTACATTCTAACTGGAGAGACAGACAAGAAACAAGAAACAGGCAAGGCACCTTCAGCTTAGCAGTAAGACCTAAAAGAAACACATGGGGAAACACGATAAGCAGTGCTAAGGGAGGGTATGTGTGTGGAGTGCTCTCAGTAGGGGTGGCTGGGAGAGACCTCTCTGGAGAAGTAATGGGAGCTGAGGAGGCAGCCATGGAAAAGCCATGCAGTGTCAATTCAGGCAATGCCTGGGAACAGTCACTACAAAGGAGAAAGAGGTATGAGGGGTAAACCAGCATCCATGGTCACTGCTCCTGCTGCTCATCCATCTCTCCCTGTGAGCTGTTGAGATTTACTCAGGGTGGCTGGCAAAATGTTTGCAAAATATTAGGGAAAGTTATAGTCTCAAACCTTTTGGAAGGCCTAAAGGTTTTATTGGGGCAGGTTGAAGGCAGCTGGTCCACTATGTTAGAGAAAAGATAGGGATGATAAAAGGCTTTCCCAGTTTAAATCTACTTATCCCACATCACTGTGTCTCTGTTTACTCCAGTAAACTCTGTGCTCACCTGAGACGTTTATTACTACCTGCAGACATTTGGCGTGCTATGATGGGTATTACGTCAGGGTCACCACCTCGTCCCTGTCTTTTCCCTAACATAATGGACCAGCTGCCTTCAACCTGTCCAATAAAACCTTTCGGCCTTCCAAAAGGTTTAAGACTAATCTATAACTTTCCCTAATATTTTGCTAATATTTTGCCAGCTACCCAGAGTCAGTCTCAACAGTGAGCCACACCTATGGCCTGAGGTGGCGGCCACCACCCTAAAAAACACAGGACTGCTTTGTAGACAGGCCTGCATGGGATGCTGGCAACAGCCAGGGGCGAACACCCGCTGCATCACAGCCCCACCCAGAGGAGAGGTTCACACACAGTGAGCGGGGAAGGGAGCTCTTCCAGTGAGCAGAGGTCAGGCAGTCCATCTGCTGGTATCACTTCCTGTGGAAGGACACATGGCCATGAGATTGGGTTCACCCCAATCAACAGGCAGAGGCTAATAGCTTGGTCAGCTGGTCAGAGATGTGGAAATGACAAGGTTGATAATAAGGAGATCTGATGCAGAGGTATCAATAAATGCCCACAAGGCCGCCACGGTGGAGGAGGCTTTCAGTCACCAGATGGGCAGAAGGCGCCGCCTGTGGACATGGGCCAGCCTCCTCCTCCAGTTCCCCCAGGGTTGGACGATGCAGAGTGGCCAGGTAGCAGGGATGAAGGCTTGCATACAAACTCAACACTTTCCAGAGATGAGGCTCATCTGGCTGCTACCACTGCTGAGTGCCAACCACACAACAGCAACGACTAGTGCCAAGTTCCAAATATGGCACAATTCCCTGGCGGACCAGCCCAACAAGCTGAAGACAGGTTGATTCCAACATGAAGGAGATACGGATTTACTGATTTACCCTCATGTAAATAGATACAGATGCTATTCTGGATTCAGATCTGCCTCCTCTGCACCTAAAGCTTCTGTCATATCCCCATTCATGGACCTACAGATGCCTTTCTTGATTCCATCATTTCCTGCACAGCGTGGCCTCCTGCCACAGTTTAGTGGTCAATGGACTCATGAAATTCAGTGGTATTACCATGCACCCAAAAGCAGCTGGCTTAAAAGAATGATGAAAATGCCTATTAAAGGCTCAGCTATTGTGCCACTCCCACAGGAAGTCATAAATGCCATAAATAATGAAATTCAAAGACAAGGTAAAATCTTGAAAGCAGAAAGAGAAAAATGACATGCCACATACAAAGAAAACCCCAATAAGATTAACAGCTGAATTATCAGCAGAAACAATGGAAGTCAGAAAGCAGTGGGATGTCATATTCAAAGTGTTCAAAGAAAAACAACCGTCAATCAAGATTCCTATATTCAGTAAAACTCTCAATAATGAAGACTAAATAAAGACCATCCCAGTCAAACAAAAAAATGAGAGCATTTCTTGGCAGCAGGCCCACCTTACTAAAAATACTGAAGGACGTTTTTTTGCACTGAAAACAGCTGACCCCAGAGGGTATTTCATATCCACATGAACAAAGAAAGACAATTGGTAAAGGTAATTAGGTAGTGACAAAGGATACTGTAAATACATATTTTGCCTCCTTCCTTCTCCTTAGGTGATTTAAAAACAAACTGTAAACAAAAATTAGCAGGGCATGGTGGCATGGACCTGTAGTCCCACCTACTCTGTGGTTGGAAAATCAACTGAGTCCAGAAGGTTGAGGCTGCAGTGAGCCATGGTCACACCACTGCACTCCAGTCTGCTCAATACAGTGAGACCTTGTCTAAAAAAAAAAAAAAAAAAAAAAAAGTAAAATGCTACATTGCAAAATATATATTAAATTCAAAAGAAAACAGTAAAAGAGAAACAGAGGAACAAAAAAAACCATAAGACATACAGAAAGCGAAAAACAAAATGGCCAAAGAAAAAAACTCTACTATATCAATGACAAAAATAAATGTCAATGGATTAAACAACCCAATCAAAAGGCAGAGACTGTTAGACTAATTTAAAAAAAATATGACCAGGCACAGTGGTTCACACATGTAATCCCAGCACTTTGGCAGACCAAGGCAGGTGGATCACAAAGTCAAGAGATCAAGAGATCAAAACCATCCTGGCCAACATGGTGAAATCCTGTCTTTACTAAAAATACAAAAATTAGGTGGGCATAGTGGCACACACCTTTGTCCCAGATACTCAGGAGGCTGAGACAGGAGAGTCAGGAGGTGAAGGCTGCAGTGAGCCAAGATCATGCCACTGCACTCCAGTATGGGTGACAGAGCAAGACTCCTTCTGAGGGGGAAAAAAAGATCCCACTCAGAATATGTTGTCTACAGGAGATACACTTTAGATGCAAAGATACCAAATAGACTGAAAGTAAAAGAATGAAAAAAATACGTGTCATGCAAACAGCAACTACAGAAAAGTGGAATGGCTATTCTAATACACAAAATATGTCTTAAAATTAAGTGTTACAAAAGATAAGAGGGGCATTTTACAATGATAAATGGATGAATCAATCAGGAAGATATAACAGGTATAAACATATATGCACCTAACAACAAAGAACCAAAATACATAAAACAAAAACTGACAGAAAAGATTGAAGAAATAGGCAATTCAGTAATAATTGTTGAGGACATCAATACCTCATTTTCAATAACATATAGAGCAACCAGGCAGAAGATCAAAAAGCAGATGACCTGAACAACACTGTAAGTTAACTAAACCAAAAATACATCTATAGACACTCCATCCAACAACAACAGAACGACATTATTCTCAAGTGCATATGTAATATTCTCCAGGACAGTCTACATGCTAGGCATACAACAAACCTTGATAAATTTTAAAAAACAGAAATCATACAAAATATGTTCTCCAAATACAATAGAATGAAATTCAAAATGTGTAATAGGAAAAATTGGGGGAAATTCACAAATATGTGCAAATTAAACACACTCCTAAAAACCAATAGGCCAAAGAAAAAAATCAAAACAGAAATTAGAAAATACTTTGAGATGAATGAAAATGAAGACACAACATAGCAGAACTCATGGGACACAGCTAAAGCAGAACTTAGAAAATATGGAAGGTGAATGAATAAACTGTGGTATATCCAGACAATGGAATTTAGCACTAAAAAGAAAAGAGCTATCTAAGTCATGAAAAGTCATAAAGGAAGCTAAATACATATTACTAAGTAGAAGAAGCCAACATATAAAGGATACATACTGTATAATTCCAACTACATACCATCCTGGAAAAGGCAAAACTATGGAGACAGATGCAGTGAAATTAGCACTGTAAAGGCTAAATCATATGGTATATGATTTTTTTTTTTTTTGAGATGGGAGTCTTGCTCTGTCGCCAGGCTGGAGTACAGTGGCATGATCTCAGGTTACTGGAACCTCTGCCTCTCAGGTTCAAGTGATTCCCCTGCCTCAGCCTCCCAAGTAGCTGAGACTACAGGTGCACACCACCATGCCCAGCTAATTTTTGGTATTTTAGTAGAAACAGGGTTTTACCATGTTGGCCAGGATGGTCTTGATCTCCTGACCTGGTAATCTGCCCACCTCGGCCTCCCAAAGTGCTGGAATTACAGGCATGAGCCTCTGTGCCCACCTGATATTTTTAAAATTATAGACTCTACCCACTACTTATAACCTTAAACTGTTCCTCAGGGAAAATGTTCCAATTTTCAAAGAACTAGCTTAATGAATAAACAGTAGATTACAGAAGGAGATTGCTTAGGATCAAAATATGTCTTTTGATAGTAAATACTAGCATTTCGATTGTAAATGAAAACAAACACAAGTAAAGCATTTCAACAGTTTCTACTAATGTAGGACTTAAAGTTTTAAGTTTTACCCCAGCATTATGAATAAGACTCCTATATGTCTGGAAAAACTATCTTCAGGCTATAAATCCTAGCTTTTAAAACTATCAGTCCTAAAACTGCACTCAGCATGGCTTTAACTATTTAAAATAGAAATATCCAATTAAAAAAATTCCAAATACTAACTTGATTTAAAAGTATATATAGTAACTACTGAAAATATACCTCTAGTTATATCTTCTTACAAAAACACTAAAAAGTTTCCAAATGAATAATTTTTAAAATTACATATACATTAAAGTGCATTACCAACTGAAGTGTCTCTTACCCACTCTCCTTCATATCCAAGTCATCAAACATCTGAATGAGAGAGAGAGCAACTTCATATATATCCTTAGTTATCACAGGTTCCTCCAGGAGATGACGAGAGAGCTAAAAACAGTAAAAGTAAAAAGTCACAATACCAAAATAGGATTACAGATGAAAACTGGGGTTGGATGGGAGTGGCTCTGTTAGTACAATACTGTAACAAATTCTCCAAATAAAAGTTCCTGATTTTTATTGGCAGTAATGTCTGAAAACGTGCTGTGTGCCAAGCACTGCTCAGGACAGCGGACACACAGAGTACCACACTCATCAATCTCCTCCCCCAGTCACCAGAGCAAGGGCCCAGATATGCACAGGCAGCATGTTTGGCAGGATGTTTATTTTGAAAACATCGATTAAGTCAAACCAAATGTCTATAGAGCCCAGGAGTAGTTCCCAATCTCAAAGCCAGTGCCCTTCCCTCTGTCAAACCCCTACCTTGAAGAGCCCTAAGATTTCCCTAATATTTCATGTGTGAAAAGTAACCTTGAATATCAAAAGTACCAGAAAACCATAACGTCACATCCGTACATACCAATGTGTGGTGATGACATAACCACACAATAAAGTATTCATCTACCAAAGTTTAAGGTTCCCTGACTACTTTTAATTGTCTATTAAAGCAAAGACCCCAAGACCAGATCATGTAAACTTGCCCCTCAGGCACCGCTACCAAACACTGAGCACCAAGCACAAGTGGCAAACTCCCCAAGTCAGGCGGTGCATTAGTCCATCTTCACACTGCTGATAAAGACATATCCAAGACTAGGCAATTTACAAAAGAAACAGGTTTAATGGACTTACAGTTCCACGTGGCTTGGGAACCCTCGCAATCATGGTGGAAGGCAAGGAGGAGCAAGCCACATCTTACATGAATGATAACAGGCACAGAGAGAGCTTGTGCAGGAAAACTCCCTTACAGAATCATCAGATTTCATGAGACTTACCATCATAAGAAAGCACAGAAAAGACTTGCCCCCAAGATTAAATTACTTCCCACTGGGTCCCTCCTACAACACATGAGAATTCAAAATGAGATTTGGGTGGGGACACAGCCAAATCATATCATTCTGCCTCTGGCCCCTCCCAAATCTCATGTCCTCACATTTCAAAACACAATCATGCCTTCCCAACAGTCCCCTCAAAGTCTTAACTCATTTCATGATTAACTCAAAAGTCCATAGCCCCCAGTCTCAGAGCAAGTTAGTTACTTTCTAGATACAATGGGGGTACGGGCATTGGGTAAATACAGCCTTTCCAAGAGAGAGAAATCGGCCAAAATAAAGGGGCTACATGCAAGTCCAAAATCCAGCAGGGCAGTCCAATCTTAAAGCTCCAAAAGTATCTTCCTTGACTCCATGTCTCACATCCGGGTCATGCTGATGTAAGAGGTGGGTTCCCATGGTCTTGAGCAGTTCCTCCCCTGTGGTTTTGCAAGGTACAGGCTCCCTCCCAGCTGCTTTCATGGGCTTGCATTGAGTTGCTGTGGCTTTTCCAGGTGCATGGTACGAGCTATCAGTGGATCTATTATTCTGGGGTCTGGATGACAATGGCCCTCTTCTCATAGTTCCATTAGGTGATTCCCCAGCAGGGACTCTATGTGGAGGCTTTGACCCCACATTTCCCTTCTGCACTGCCCTAGCAGAGGTTCTCGATGAGAGCCCTGCCCTTGCAGCAAACTTCTGCCCTGACATCCAGGTATTTCCACACACCCTCTTTAATCTAGGCAGAAGTTCCTAAACCCCAATTCTTGATTTCTGTGCACCTATAGGCTCAACAACATGTGAAAGTTGCCAAAGCTTGAGGCTTGCACCCTCTAAAGCCACAGCATGAGCTCTATGTTGGTCTCTTTCAGCCACAGCTAGAGCAGCTGGGACACAGGGCACCAATTCCCTAGGCTGCACACAGCACAGGAACCCAGGGCAAGGCCCACGAAGCCACTTTTTCTTCCTAGGCCTCCAGGCCTGTGATGGGGGGACAGGGGCTGCTGTGAAGACCTCTGACATGCCCTGGACACATTTTCCCCATTGTCTTGGGGATTAACATTTGGCTCCTCATTACTTAGGCAAATTTCTGCAGCTGACTTGAACTTCTCAGAAAATGGGATTTTCTTTTCTATTGCATTGTCAGGCTTCAAATTTTCCAAACTTTTATTCTCTGTTTCCCTTTTAAAACTGAATGCCTTTAACAGCACCCAAGACACCTCTTGAATGCTTTGCTGCTTAGAAATTTCTTCCACCAGATACCCTAAATCATCTCTTTCAAGTTCAAAGTTCCACAAATCTCTAGGGCAAGGCAAAATGCCACCAGTCTTTTTGCTAAAACATTAGAATTATCTTTACTCCAGTTCCTAACAAGTTCCTCATCTCCATCTGAGACCACCTCAGCCTGGATTTTATTCTCCACATCACTATCAGTATTTTGTTCACAGCCATTCAACAAGTCTCTAGGAAGTTCCAAACTTTCCCACATTTTCCTGTCTCCTTCTAAGCCCTCCAAACTATTCTAACCTCTGCCTTGTTACTCAGTTCCAAAGTGAGTCACTTCCACATTTTTTTTTGGTATCTTTTCATCAGTGCCCCACTCTACTGATACCAATTTACTATATTAGTCCATTTTCATACTGCTAAGACATATCCAAGACTGGGCAATTTACAAAAGAAAGAGGTTTAATGGGCTTACAGTTCCCTGTGGCTGGGGAAACCTCACAATCAAGTTGGAAGGTGAGGAGGAGCAAGTCATGTCTTACATGGATGGCAGTAGACAAAGAGAGAGCTTGTGCAGGGAAACTCCCCCTTACAGAACCATCAGATCTCGTTAGACTTATTCACGCCCATGAGAACAGCACAGGAAAGACCTACCCCCATGACTCAATTACTTCCCACTGGGTCCCTCCCACAGTACATGGGAATTCAAGATGAGATTTGGGCACCCACCACCATGCCCAGCTAATTTTTGTATTTTTAGTAGAGATGGAGTGAAACCTTGTTGGCCAGGCTGGTCTCAAACTCCTGACTTCAAGTGACCCACCTGCCTCAGCCTCCCAAAGTGCTGGAACTACAGGCATGAGCCACCACACCCAGCCATAATATTTAAATTTTATTTTAGTTTTCTACTTTATCTAAGTAATAATATCTGTCATAACACAACTATATAAAAAAGAAATAGGAAAAAAAGGCATACTTTTCACAAACGCCAACAGTGGCATCCAAACTCATCTGAGGTCTTTTGAAGCCATATAAAAGGCATGGCATTGACTCACAAGTTAGTTCCAAGGAAGTGAATATTTTTTAGGCACCCTGATAAGATACAAAACACAGTCTGCTTTCTCTAAGCCAGGCCTGAGACAACAATGAAGTGCACCGACTGCAGGCCCACTGACCCACTTGCTGAATCATGCCCTCCTGTGTACCGCGATCAGGAAGAAACACGAAAGACAGTGCCTCTGCTTTCCTCAACTGCACACCAGTGAGTCAAGGCACACTATGTCAGAGGAGACGCTCTGACAAAAAGCAAGGCAGGAAACAGGGATAGGAACATGGTGGGAGCACTGTGATTCATACAGATGGAGTCAGGGAGGAAGTCTGCCATTCTTCTCACAGAAGTGCTTAGCCAGGGTGACTCTGTCCACACAACAAAGCAGAGCAAGTGTTTCTGTCCCAAGTGGAGGCCTGGGAACCTGGCACGTCTCCTATCACCATGAGGAGGCCAGGCCAGCCAGTCCCAGGAGGAGAGGGGGACACAGGCAGCCTATAAGTGAGTGGGCACTACAGGTGGAGGGGAAAATAAATGGTGCTAAGACACTCATATGCGGGGAAGATGAAATCTTACCCCATGTCAATCCAAAATCCATCTTAAGTGGATTCAAGACCTAAAGATGAAAAACAAAGCCATAAACTGGATTATGTAAAGCTGTGCCCTAAGGTGGAGAGGTGAGGTCCAAAAGTGACACGCTGTGGGTCAGGCGCAGTGGCTCACGTCTGTAATTCCAGCCCTTTGGGAGGCCAAGGCAGGCAGATACTTGAGGTCAGGAGCTCAAGACCAGCTTGGCCAACATGGTAAAACGCCATCTCTACTAAAAACACAAAAATTAGCCAGCTGTGATAGCACATGCCTGTAATCCCAGCTACTTGGGAGGCTGAGGCAGGACAATCACTTGAACCCGGGAGGCAGAGGCTGCAGTGAGCCAAGATCATAACATTTTTCTCCAGGCTGGATGACAGAGCAAGACTCTGTTTCAAAAAATAAAAAAGTGACACACTGTGAGTCTGAGTGGGGCGGAGGGCATGCTCTAGTTCTGGACCTGGCATATTGATCACAGATATTCACTTCACAATGTCATTATAGTACACATTTACATTTTATGTAACCCTTTTTCTAAGGGTGTCCTTTCACAATTTTTTAAAAAGCTGAATATAGAAGATGAAAAGGACTCTCCAAAGGACACTGAAAGGGAACAGCCAGAGTTGGTAACAGAAAAACCAGGAGGGCACCACAGAACCTGAGGAGTGGGTGAGTTTCAAGAAAATCAAAGTGGCCAACAGTGTCAAATATTGCAGAAAGGCTAGTAAGTTTAGGGCTGAGCTCTCCTAACAAGGAGGTCACTAGGGACCCTGGCAGATGCAGTCTGAGTGGGAACAGGGGACACCACCTGCAATGAATGAATTGCCTGCGGGAGGTAGAAAAGTAGAGAAAGTGCAAGTCCACAGGCCGGCAAAGGCTGGAGAGCAGCCTGAGACCTAAGGTGGGTATTCACAAAAGGTGCTTCAGTTATGTTTCAATGTGGACAAGAAAAGGACAGCAGAAAAAGAGACATTAATGGTAACAATGGGGAGGGGTAAACAGTAGATCAGACAAGGTTCCTAAGAAGTAAGATGAAACACGAAGCACAGGAGGCGCAGCTAGCACTCCATGAAGAGAGGGGCTTCTCCCTTGTAACAGCAGACAGTGCGGGGAGGTAACATGACAAAAGTAGTGACAATAACACAATCGGAATTTTAACAAAGGTCCTCTGACTCTGAAAGCTGTATAATAGGATCTATACAAAACACCATTTTTATAAGCTTAAAATTCACACAGACTGGCCCTGACTTACGATGATTCAACTTCTATTTTTAGACTTTACAATGAAATGAAACCATTCTGCTTTTTACTTTTGGTGTAGTATTTGGTGATTTTGAGTGCTCTGAACTGATTCAAGGCAGGCTAGGAGGCTAGGTGGATTAAATATATTTGCAACTTCATGATCATTTCAACTCACAATGGTTTTATGAGGGCATAACCCCATTACAAGTCAAGGAACATCTATAGACAGCTAAGTGTTGCATATTCATTCACTGAAATATTTACTGAACACCTATCAGGTACTAAAAACAATATGTTGGGTAAAGTTTGCTAAAGCCAGATCCTGCTGAATGTAACCCACCCACAAGGCAAGGAGGCCCTAGGTGCCTAGAAAGCTACATTGTCTTGACCACACCGGCTCAGACAGCAAATGGCTAGGCCCGACCCAGCTCCTCAGCAGGTCCACAAGGAAGCATCTAAGTGTTGTAAGCTCTGACAGAAAATACACAATGAACATCAACAAGAATTAATTAGACTTCAGCCAGCTGGAAAGGAGACTGGTAAATCATCATCACTCTCATATTTCAAAAGAGTCAGAGGCCAGGCATGATTGCTGATGCCTGTAATCCCAGCACATTGGGAGAGCAAAGCAAGAGGATCACTTGAAGACAGGAGTCCAAGATCAGCCTGGGAAACATAGCAAGACCCCATCGTCCCCCCCATAAAAAAATTTTTTTAATAAAAAAACCTTTTTTTTAATTAGCCATGCATGGTGGAATGCATCTGCAGTCGTAGCTGCTTGGAAGGCTGAGGTGGGAGAATCCCTTAAGCCAAGGAGTTCAAGGTTACAGTGAGCTACGATCACACCACTGCACTCCAACCTAGGAAACAGAGCAAGACTCAATCTCAAAGAAAAAAAAAATTGTCAGAAAATGCAAAATTTTTAAATGTTGTTAAGTACTACTTCCTCCCTGCCCTGAGTAGAGCCTCACCTGGCAACTTGTTTCTCAAGAATACAATGTGGAAAGGAGACAGTTATGCACAACGGAGAAATCTGGCAACCACAACCTTTCCAGTGATCAAAGTCTGCATCTCAGTGCTATAGTTTGGATGTTTGTCCCCTCCAAATCTCATGTTGACATTTGATTCCAGTGTTGGAGGTGGGGCCTAATAGCGGGCATTTAGGTCAGTGGGGCAGATGCCTCAGGAACAGATTAATTTCCTCCCTTGACAGGGAGACTGAGTACTCACTATTATGAGTTCCTACCAGAGTTCCCCCACTTTCCCCTCAGAGCTGATGGTTACAAAAAACCTGGCACACCCATCTCCTTCCAATCTCACCAAATGATCTCTGCACATACCAGCTCCGTGAGCAGAGGCCAGTGCCACAGTTCTTGTATAGCCTGCAGAACTGTGAGCCAAATAAAGCTCTTTCTTTTATAAATTATCCAGACTGAAGTATTCCTTAATAACAGTGTTAAATGCTATTCACAATAGCCAAGATAAGGAATCAACATAGGTATACAACAGATGGAGAAAGAAAATGGAGAATATATACACAATGGTGTATTATTCAGCCATAAAAAGCATGAAATCCTGTCATCTGCAGCAAGATGGATGAAATTGGAGGACATTATGTTAAGTGAAATAAGCCAGGAACAGAAAGTTAAAGACACATGTTCTCACTCATGTAGAAGCTAAAAAACAGTTTATCTAATAGAAGTAGAATAGAACAGAAGACACTAGAGGCTGGGAAGGGCAGGGGAAAGGAGGCAATAGGGAAATTTGTTAAAGGACACAAAAGGACTGTTAGATAGGATGAGGAGATTCCAGTGTTCTACAGCACTGCTGGATGACTACAGTTAACAATAATACAGCACTGAAATGTCCTTTGATGTGATTTAAAATAACAATAATAATAATAATAATATGTAGTTCCAAACACCTTTAGAAGGCTACTGAATGTTACCAACACAAAAAAAATAAATGTTTGATACAATGGATATGCTAGTTACACTGAGCTCATCACCATGTACTATATGTATCACATCACTATATATTCCATGAATTACGTCAATTTAAATTTTTTAATTAAAAAAAAAGCATTAAACAGACTTAAGACAACCAGTAAAAGTCATGTTGATAGTGTATACCCTTGATATGTGACAAAAATGGCACCTTGCCCCATGATCTTCCTCCCAAAACCAAAAACCCCAGTCTAACCATGAGAAAAACATCAACTGAATTCCAGTATAAGGGTGTCCTATAGAATACCTGACCAGTACTCCTCAAAACCATCAAAGTCATCAACAGTGAGGAAAGTCGGAGAAACTACCACAGCCAATAGCAGCCTAAGAACACATGACGACTACATCCAATGTAGCATCCTGGACGGGATCATGGAATAAAGAACATTATGGAAAAATGAGTCAAACCAAATGAAGTGACGTTTAGTTAGTGGTTTTTTTTTTTTTTTTTTTTTTTTTTAAGTGTTACTAAGCTAATGTTAACTACAGAATCTAGGTAATGGACACATAGGTATTCACTATAAAATTCTTTCAACTTTTCTATTCTTTTGAAATATTGTAATTTAAAAAGTTGGGAAAATAAAGTGCTGTATTTAATGGCCAGAAATGGCCTGCCTCTGACATAATTAGATCCGACAAAATATCTCTTCTTATGGTAGAAGAAACCTGTTCAGCCATCTCATTACAGTAGAGACTAGCGTTTAACATCACAGGCATTTTTAATAAAAGTTAAACTATACAAACCATTTGGCAGTGTCCATCAAAATTATAAATGTATATAACCTTTGACCTAACAATTCCTCTTCCCAAAATTTATATTCTAGGAAGGTAAAACCTACACAGGGGGTCTCAACATAGAGGCGCTTTACTCCCCAGGGGGTATGTGGCAATGTCTAGAGACATTTTTGGTTGTCCTAAGTGGAAAGGGGAGAAGGATGCTACTTGCATCCAGTGGGTGGAGACAGAGAACCTACAAAAAATTCTAAAATGTTGAGAATTTTCCACACCACACAGAATTATCTGGCCCAAAATGTCAATAGTGCAGAGGCTGGGAAGCCCTGGCCTACAAGATACACTTTCATATGTGTGAAATGATATGTGTGCGAAGTTATTCACCATCGCACTATTTGTAATGAGACCAGAAACATCAGAGATTAGTTAATAAAGAATGGGATATTTAATACACATGAAGGAATGTCATGTGGCTCTTAAAAAAGGAAGAAAAAATAATACAGTAACATGAAAATATTTGAAAAGTTAAGTGAAAAAAGGAACACGAGCATAGAATGCTACCATTTCAGGAGAAAAGAGAAACACCTTCATATTTGCTTGTACAGGCATAAAAAACTGTGAAAGGATTCTTAAGAAATTGGTAACAGGAGAGGATCCAAGATGGCCAAATAGGAACAGCTCTGGATTGTAGTTCCCAGCAAAAACGCAGAGGGTGAGTGATCATCGCATTTCCAAATGAATTTTTACTGCCCAAAGACCAGGAGATTTCAGGGCAGAAAAGCACCACGAGTCTCTAGCACAGCTGTTTCAGCCAGCACAGCGGGTCTCCAAACAAAAACTGACACAAATCCAGGCACCATTTGAACTGGCAACTGGAATGCTTGAGAGACAGAGTCACCCGTTCAACTGAAAAAAAGGGGGCTGAAACAGGGAGCCAGGTGATCTGGCTCGGCTGGTCCCACATCCACAAAGACCAGCAATCTGCAATGCTCTGGACTGAGAGTCTCACAGCAAGCACAGCTGGACCCAGGTCGGTCAAGCTCTGCCATTACCAAGGCAGTCCACCACTACCGAGGCAGTCTGCCATTACAGCGACAGTCTGACATTTACTGAGGCAGACCGCCATTACCGAGGCAGTACTAACTATACCCCATAAACAAAACTGCAAGGAAGTTCACACAGCAGCTGAGCAGAACCCACAGCAGCTCAACAATGCCTCTGCTGGAAGACTGTAACTAGGCTACCTCCTTGCTGGGCAGGGCATCTGTTAAAAAAGGCAGCAGCACGTCAAGAACTTATAAATAAAGCCCTACCTTCCCAGGACAGAGCACTGGGGGAAAAAGGCAGTCAGGAGTTCTGCTGCAGCAGACTTAAACGTACCTGCCCAGCAGCTCTGAACAGAACAGTGGAGCTCACAGTTCAGCACTTGAGCTCCTATAAGGAACAGACTGTCTCCTCAAGCAGCTCCCCAACTCCCGTATTAACCAAAGAGACACCTCATAAAGGAGAACTCAGACTAACATCTGGCAGGTATCCTTCTGGAACAAAGATAACAGAAGAAGAAACTGGCAGCAACACTTACTGTTCTGCAGATGCTGCAGGTGATCCCCAAGCAAGCAGGGTCTGGAGTGGCCCTCCAGCAGTCCTACAGCACGGGGGCCTGACTGTTAGAAGGAAAACTAAGAAACGGAAAGAAATAACTTCATCAGTAACAAAAAGGACATCCACTCAGAGACCCCAACTCAAAGTCACCAACCACAAAGACCACAGGTAGATAAATCCACCAAGATGAGAAGAAGCCAGCACAAAAAGGATGAATACAACCAAAACCAGAATGTCTCTCCTCCTCCAAGGGATCACAACTCCTCACTAGCAAGGGAACAAGGCTGGATGGAGAATGATTCTGATGAATTGACAGAAACAGGCTTCAGAAGGTGGATAATAACAAAATTCTCTGAGCTAAAAGATCAAGTTCTAACCCAATGCAAAGAAACTAAAAACCTTGAAAAAAGGTTTCAGGAAATGCTAACGAGAACAAACAGCTCAGAGAAGAATATGAATGAATTGATAGAGCTAAAAAACACAACACGAAAACTTCACGAAGTATATACAAGTTTCAATAGCGGAATCGACCAAGCAGAAGAAATGATATCAGAGACTGAAGATCAATTCAATGAAATAAAAAGAGAAGGCAAGATTAGAGAAAAAAAGAGTGAAAAGAAATGAACAAAGTCTCCAAGAAATATGGGATTATGTGAAAAGACCTAATCTACATTTGATAGGTGTACCTGAATGTGACAGAGAGAATGAATGCAAGCTGGAAAACACTCTTCAGGGTATTATCCAGGAGAACTTCCCCAAACTAGCAAGGCAGGCCAATATTTAAGTCCAGGAAATACAGAGAACACCACAAAGATATTCCTCAAGAAGAGCAACCCCAAGGCACATAATCGTCAGATTCACCAGGGTTGAAATGAAGGAAAAAATGCAAAGAGCAACCAGAGAGAATGGACGGGTTACCCACAAAGGAGAGCACATCAGACTCACAGCAGACCTCTTGGCAGAAACCCTACAATACAAAAGAGAGTGGGGGCCAATATTCAACATCCTTAAAGAAAAGAACTTTCAACCTAGAATTTCATACCCAGCCAAACTAAGCTTTATAAGGAAAGGAGAAATACAATCCTTTATGAACAAGCAATTCCTCAGAGATTTCATCACCACCAAGCCTGCTTTACAAGGGCTCCTGAAAGAAGCACTAAACATAGAAAGGAACAAGTACCAGCCACTCCAAAGACGTACCAAATGGTAAAGAGCATCAACACAATGAAGAAACTGCATCAACTAATGGGCAAAACAACCAGCTAGCATCAAAATGGCAGGATCAAATTCACACATAACAATATTAACCTTAAATGTAAATGGACTAAATGCCCCAATCGAAAGACACAGACTGGCAAATTAGATAAAAAGTCAAAACCCATCAGTGTGCTGTATCCAGGAAACCCATCTCACATGCAAGGATACACATAGGCTCAAAATAAAGGGATGGAAGAAGACCTACCAAGAAAATGGAGAGCAAAAAAAAAGCAGGAGTTGCAATCTTAGTCTCTGATTATAGACTTTAAACCAACAAAGATCAAAAGAGACAAAGGGCATTCCATAACGGTGAAAGGATCAATGCAACAAGAAGAGCTAATGATCCTAAATATATACGCACCCAATACAAGAGCACCCAGATACATAAGGCAAGTTCTTAATGACCTACAAAGAGACTTAGACTCCCACACAATAATAGTGGGAGACTTTAACACTTCATTGTCAATATTAGACAGATCAACGAGACAGAAAATTAACAAGGATATCCAGGACTTGAACTCAGACCTGGGCCAAGCAAACCTAATAGACATTTATAGAACTCTCCACCCCAAATCCACAGAATATACATTCTTCTAAGCACCACATCACACCTACTCTAAAATTGACCACATAACTCGAAGTAAATCACTCCTCAGCCAATGCAAAAAGAATGGAAATCATAACAAACAAGTCTCTCAGGCCACAGTGCAATCAAATTAGAACTCAGAATTCAGAAACTAACTCAGAATCGCACAAGTTCATAGAAACTGAACAACTGGCTCTTGAATGTTGACTGGGTTAACAATGAAATGCAGGCAGAAATAAAGATGTTCTTCCAAACCAACAGAACAAAGACACAATGTAACAGAATCTCTGGGACACATTTAAAGCAGTGTCTGGAGGAAAATTTATAGCAATAAATGCCCACATGAGAAGCAAGGAAAGATCTAAAATCGACACCTTATCATCAAAATTGAAAAAGATAGAGGAGTAAGATCAAAAACTCAAAAGCTAGCAGAAGACAAGAAATAAGATAAGAGCAGAACTGAAGGAGAGAGAGACACAAAAAAATCCTTCAAAAAATCAATAAATCCAGGAGCTGGTATTTTGAAAAGATCAACAAAATGGACCATTAGCCAGATTAATAAAAAAGAAAAGAGAGAAGAATCAAATAGATGCAATAAAAAACGATAAAGGGGATATCACCACAGATTCCACAGAAATACAAACCACCATCTGAGATTACTACAAACAACTCTATGCACATAAACCAGTAAACCTGGAAGAAATGGATAAATTCCTGGACACTTACACACTCACAAGCCTAAACCAGGAAAAAGTCAAAACCCTGAATAGACCAATAACAAGGGCTGAAGTTGAGGCAGCAATTAATAGCTTACCAATCAAAAAAAAATACCCGGGTCCAGATGGGTTCACAGCCAAATTCTACCAGACATACAAAGAGGAGGTTATACCACTCCTTCTGAAACTATTCCAAACAATACAAAAAGAGAGAATCCTCCCCAAATCTTTTTATGAGACTAACATCATCCTGATACCAAAATCCAGCAGAGACTCAAGAAGAAAAGAAAACTTCAGGCCAATATCCATGATGAACATCGAAGCAAAAATCTTCAATACAATACTGGCAAACTGATTGCAACGAGCACATCAAAAAACTTATCCATCACAATCAAGTAGACTTCATCCCAGGGATGCAAGGCTGGTTCAACATACACAAGTCTATATACGTAATTCACCACATAAACAGAACCAAAGACAAAAACCACATGATCATCTCAATTGATGCAGAGAAGGCCTTTGACAAAATTCAATGGCGCTTTATGCTAAAAACTCTCAATAAACTAGGTATCAACAGAACATATCTCAAAATAATAAAAGCTATTTACAACAAACCCACAGCTAATATCATACTGAATGGGCAAAAACTGGAAGCATTCCCTTTGAAATCTGACACTAGACAAGGATGCCCTCTCTCACCACTCCTACTCAATATAGTATTGGAAGTTCTAGCCAAAGCAATCAGGCAAGAAAAAGAAATAAAGGGTATTCAATTAGGAAAGGAAGAAGTCAAATTGTCTCTATTTGCAGATGACATGATTGTATATTTAGAAGACCCTATTGTCTCAGTCCAAAATCTCCTGAAAATGATAAGCAACTTCAGCAAAGTCTCAGGATACAAAATCAATGTGCAGAAATCACAAGCATTCCTGTATACCAATAACAGAGAGCCAAATCAAGAGAGAGCTCCCATTCACAATTGCTACAAAGAGATTAAAATACCTAGGAATACAACTAACAAAGGATGTAAAGGACCTCTTCAAGGAGAACTACAAACCACTGCTCAAGGAAATAACAGAGGACAGAAACAGATGGAAAAATACTCCATACTCATGGTTAGAAAGAATCAATATCGTGACAATGACCATACTGCCCAAAGTTTCAATGATTCAATGATATCCCATCAAGCTACCAATGACCTTCTTCACAAAACTGGAAAAAAAAACACCTTAAACTTCATATGGAACCAAAAAAGAGCCAGCATAGCCAAGAAAATCCTAAGCAAAAAGAACAAAGGTGGAGGCATCACGCTACCTGACTTCAAACTATACTACAAGGCTACAGTAACTCAAACAGCATGGTACTGGTACCAAAACAGAGATATAGACCGATGGAATGAACACAGGCCTCAGAGGCAACGCCACACATCTACAACCATCTGATCTTTGACAAATCTGACAAAGGCAAGTAATGGGGAAAGGATTCCCTGTTTAATAAATGGTGTCGGGAAAACTGGCTAGCCATGGGCAGAAAGCAGAAACTGGACCCCTTTCTGACACCTTACACTAAAATTAACTTCAGATGGATTAAAGACCTTAAACATAAGACCTAACACCATAAAAACCTTAGAAGAAAACCTAGGCAAAACCATTCAGGACATAGGCACAGGCAAGGGCTTCATGACTAAAACACCAAAAGCATTGGCAACAAAAGCCAAAATAGACAAATGGGATCTAATTAAACTTCAGAGCTTCTGCAGAGCAACAGAAACAATCATTAGAGTGAATCAGCAACCAACAGAATGGGAAAAAAATTTTGCAATCAACCCATCTGACAAAGGACTTATACCCAAAATCTACAAAGAACTAAAACAGATTTACAAGAAAAAAAAAAACAAATAAACTCATTCAAAAGTGCGCAAAGGATATTAACAGACACTTTTCAAAAGAAGACATATATGAGGCCAAAAAACATATGAAAAAATGCTCATCATCACTGGTCATTAGAGAAATGCAAATCAAAATGACATTGAGATACCATCTCACGCCAGTTAGAATGGCAATCATTAAAAAAATCTGGAGACAACAGATGCTGGAGAGGATATGGAGAAACAGGAATACTTTTACACTGTTGGTGGAAGTGTAAATTAGTTCAACCATTGTGGAAGACAGTG
Organism: Sapajus apella; assembly: GCF_009761245.1. Taxonomy (NCBI): domain Eukaryota; kingdom Metazoa; phylum Chordata; class Mammalia; order Primates; family Cebidae; genus Sapajus; species Sapajus apella. The sequence continues at coordinate 1,749,503 of NW_022437110.1, forward strand.
CGGCGATTCCTCAAGGACCTAGAAATAGAAATTCCATTTGACCCAGCAATCCCATTACTGGATATATATCCAAAGGATTATAAATCGTTCTATTATAAGGACACATGCACATGCCATGTCCATTCCAGCACTGTTTACAATAGCAAAGACTTGGAACCAACCCAAATGCCTATCAACGATAGACTGGACGGGGAAAATGTGGCACATATACACCATGGAATACTATGCAGCCATAAAAAAGATGAGTTTTTGTCCTTTGTAGGGACATGGATGAACCTGGAAACCATCATTCTCAGCAAACAGACACAGGAACAGAGAATCAAGCACCGCATGTTCTCACTCATAGGTGAGTGATGAACAATGAGAACACATGGACACAGGGAGGGGAGCATCACACATTGAGGTCTGTGGTGGGGGACGAGAGGAGGGACAGTGGGGGGTAGGAAGTTGGGAAGGGATACCATGGGGAGAAATGCCAGATATAGGTGATGGGGATGGAGGCAGCAAACCACATTGCATGTATGCACATATGCAACAATCCTGCATGTTCTTTACATGTACTCCAGAACCTAAAAGGCAATTATATATACACACACACACACACACACACACACACACACACACACACACACAAAAGAAATTGGTAACAATGGTTTCCTCTTCATGGGAGGTTGCTGGATAGAGAGAGGAGGAGAGAAGGAAGGGAATATGTTGAAATATACCTGATTTTTGAGCCTTCTAAATGTATTATACATATGAAAACAATTTTAAATCACATGCAACCTTTCCTAAGAATAGATTATCAATTATTCACCATTACAATACAATCCTCCTTTAGGTTTAGAGAAATACAACTTATATTAGAAAAACGTAAGTTTAATCAATATAAAACTATATTTATAATAAAATTACTTCCCTCCCCAAATCAATCTATAATTTTATAACTGATCATAATCTCACATTTAATTTTTCAGCCTCAGCAGGTATAAAACCAGGACTGATAATTTTCCCAGGGATATGCAATGTATTTATTATGCTCACAATTTATGAAAATAAACTGAGTTCCCAGAAAATAAAGGGCAGTTCCCCTGCAAATACTCTTACCTGTAAGAGCTTGCCTTTGCTCCTTCTTTGCCTTCCACCATGACCGTGAGGTTTCCCCAACCATGTGGAACTGTGAGTCCATTAAACCTCTTTTTCTCTATAAATTACCTAGTCTCAGGTATGTCTTTATTAGCAGTGTGAAAATGGACTAATACAGTCAACATTCTTTCATGATAAAACTCTAGACAAATTAGGTATGGAAGGACTGTACCTCAAAACAATAAAGGTCATACATGACAAACCCACAGCTAACGTCATACTAAGAACTGGAACAAGACAAGAAGGCCCACTCTCACCACTCTTTTCAATATAGTACTGGAAGTCCTGGCCAGAGAAATTAGACAAGAGAAACAAATAAAAAGTGTCCAAATTGGAATGGAGGAAGTCAGGTTGTCCCTCTTTGCATACAATGCAATCTTATATATAGAACAACCTGGCCAGGTGCAGTGGCTCATGACTGTAATCCCAGCACTTTGGGAAGCCAAGGTGGGCAGATCACAAGAGCCCAGGAGTTTGAAACTAGCTCGGGCAACACAGTGAGATCCTGTCTCAACAAAATGCACAAAAATTAACCAGGAGCAGTGACACATGCCTGTAGTCCCAGCTACTCAGGGGGCCGAAGCGGAAGGATTGCTTTAGCCTGGGAGACAGATGTTGCAGTGAGCTGAGATCATGCCACTGAACTTCAGTTTGGGCAACAGAATAAGGCCCTGTCTCAACCAAAAAAAAAAAAAAAAAGAGACAGAGAGAGAGAGAAACCTGAAGACACCACCAAAAAACTCTGACAACTGATAAATGCAGTTAAGTTGCAGGATCAACATTAAGAATCAGTAGCATTTCTACACACCAACAACAAACTACCTGAAACATAAATCAAGAAAGTAATCCTATTTAAAACAGCTAAGAAAAACAATACCTAAGAATAAATTTAAGAAACAAGGTAAAGAATCTCTACATTGAAAACTACAAAATATTGATTAAAGCAATAATACAAGATGACACAAATTGAAAAAACATCCCATGTTCATGAACTGGAAAAATAGATGACTGACTCACTAATTATGGTCTTGTTCTGTTGCCCAGGCTGGAGCACAGTGACACAATCATGGCTCACTGCAACCTGAAACTCCCAGGCTCAAGGGATCCTCCTGCCTTAGCCCCCCAAGTAGCTGAAACTGTAGGCACTAGCTATTATAATGTTTTTAATTTTTGTAAAGACAGCATCTCACTATGATGCCCAGGCTGGTCTCGAACTCCTGGGCTCACATGATCCTCCCATCTTGGCCTCCCAAAGTGCTGAGATTACAGGTGTGAGCTACTGTGCCTGGCCATGAATTGGAAGAATTTATACTATTAAAATGACTATACTACCCAAAGTGATCTACAGATTGATACAATTCCAATCAAAATACCAATGACATTCTCCATAGAAATCAAAAAACAATCCTAAAATTCATATGAACCACAAAAGATCTCACAAATCAAAGCAATCCTGAGCAAACGGAACAAAGCTGGAGGCATCACATTACCTGATTTCAAAATATGCTACAAAGCTATGGTAACCACAACAGCATGATATTGGCATAAAAACAGACACACAGACGACCAATGGAGCAGAATAAAGAACCCAGAAATAAAACCACATATTTACGGCCAACTGATTTTTAAGAAAGGCACCAAAAACATTCGCTGTCCCGGGAAAGAATGGTCTCTTCAATAAATGGTGCTGAGAACACAGGATATCCAGATGCAGAAAAATAAAACTAAACCCCTATCTCTCAACTACACAAAAATCAACTCAAAATGGATTTAAGATTTAAACTAAATCCTGAAACCACGAACTACTAGAAGAAAACATAGGGAAAACACTTCAGGACATTGATCTGTACAAAGATTCTTATGGCTAAGACCTCAAAAGCACAGACAGCAAAGCAAAAGTAGACAAATGGGATTATATCAAACTAACAAGCTTCCACACCACACAAAAACAAAACAAAACAAAAAAAACAATCAACTGAGTGAAGAAACAATCTGCAAAATAGGGGGAAACATCTGCAAACTATTCACCTGACAAGGGATTAATACCCAGAATATACAAGGAGTTCAACAGCAAAAAATAATCCAATTTTTTTAACAGGCAAATAAATGATCTGAAAAAACATTTCTAAACAGAATACATACTACTGGCTAAGTAATACATGAAAAAATGCTCAATAGCACTAATTGTCAGGGAAATGCAAATCCAAACCACACTGAGATATTATCTCACATGTGCCAGAATAGCTGTTATCAAAAGACAAAAAAAAAACGCTGGGTGCTTTGGAAGGCTGAGGCAGGAGGAATGCTTGAGCCTAGGACTTCGAGATTTCAGTAAGCTATGATAGTGCCACTGCACTCTAGCCTGGGTGCCAGAGCAAGACTCTATCTCTAAAATAAATAAACAAAAATAAAAAAATATGACAAATGCTGCCAAAAATGCAAAGAAAGGGGAACTCATGTATACTGTTGGTAGGAATGTAAATTAGTATAGCCTTTATGGAAAACAGTATGGAGGATCCTCAAAAAAAAATAAAAACGGAACTACCATATGGCCCAGCGATCCTACTTCTGGGTATGTCCAAAAGAAAGAAAAACAATCTGCTGAAGAGATAGCACCACGTTTACATTTACTGCAGCATTATTCACAACAGCCAAGATATGGAATCAGCCTAAGTATACATCAAGGGATAAATGGATAAATAAAATGTAGTGTGTATATACACACACACACAACACACACACATACATACATATATATACACACACACAAATAAATACTACTCAGCCATAAAAAAAACAATGAAATCCTATTATTCTGGGCAACAGGGCTGAGTGACGTCAGTGAAGTAAGTCAGGCACAGAAAGATAAGTACCACACATTCTCATTCAAATGTGGGCACTAAGAAGGTTGATCTCACAGAAGTAGAGAGAAGAAAAGAAGTTACTAGAGACTGGGAAGGGGAGGAAATAGGAAGAGGATACAAAACTATAGCTAGATAAGAAATAACTACTAGTGTTCTTTTTTAAAAGAGGTGAGGGTTCCACTATAGCTGGAGCTGCAGACACGCATCACTATGCCCAGTTTTCACGTTCTAGAGCACCATGGGGTGACTACGGTTGACAACTTATCATTTATTTTCAAATAGCTAGAAAAGGGGATTTTAAATGTTCCTACCACAAAGGAATGATAAATATTTGAGATGATGGATGTGCTAATTACCTTGATTTGATTATGACTCATTGCACCTATGTATAAAAATCCCACACTAAACCCCCATAAATATGTACACTTACTATGCATCAATTTTAAAATAATAATTTTCTAGCAGGGCTTTACAATCATAGGTGATGAATGCAGGTTTGATCAAATACAAAAGGACGCTCACTATAAAAGAAACAACACATTCCAATATACCTTGCTATGATGAATGTGCCCCAAATCATTAAGATAATACTCTTCAATTGAATGGGGCTTGCCTTCCACTTCAAAAATATATGCAGGATTCATCTTGTTTTGAACAGGAACGGCAAAGTAGTCTGCAAACTCTTTACAGTTGATGGTAGCCGACATCAGAACTACCTACAGAGTGAGAGAAAACATTAAAATAAAACAATGAGAATAATCAAATTAAATATTCCTAAAATTGCAGGCTTTTCTTCTGTCTCATTACTTATCTAATAACTTTTGAGACTTTAAACAGACCATCCCAATTTAATCTCTAGTGTAATTATTATAGTTTAAACAATGTTCAGAGATACCAACTTTTACTATTTCTCTTCAAGTACCTTATCAAATGATAAACTTTATCTCCAATAAAGGTAAATTAAAACCATTATCTGAAAGAAATTTTCACATCAGGACATGTGAATTTTAAAAAAAGAATAAGGCCCAGGCAAAGACACTGTGACTCACCCCTGTAATCCCAGCACTGTGGAAGGCTGAGGCAGGAGAACTGTTTGAGCCCAGGAGCATAAGGCCAGCCTGAGCAACAACATGAGACCACTGTCTCTACAAAAAAAAATTAAAAATAAACTTAAAAAAAAGAGTAAGGCCAGGGGCCATGGCTCACGCCTATAATCTTGGGCCAAGAGTTTAAAACCAATCTGGGCAACATAGCAAGACCCTATCGCTACAAAAATTTAAGACTAGCTGGGCATGATGGTTTCCTCTTGTAGTCCCAGCTACTCAAGAGGCTGAAGTGGGAGAATCACGGCAGCCAAGAAGGTCGAGGCTGTGGTGATCTATCACACCACTGCATTCTAGCCTGGGCAACAGACCAAGATCCTGTTTCTAAAAAATAAAATAAAATAAAAATAAAGTTAAAAAGAGTAAGTTACTCTATAATGTGTTCCAGAGAAATGACAGAGTAAGTCAGCAAAGAAGACAAGGAATCCAGAAAACTCTAGCTCCCACTCAAGAAACTGGAGAAGTCCCAGGACAATAGTGGAGCAGCAGCAGCAGAGAAGAACAGCCCCAGACTGGGGCAAGATGACTGACTGCAGCTTTCAGTTTTGGCAAAAAGCAAATATGAAATTATATCCTTAAGAAACTCAGCCATGAATGACAGGAGCAGTGCTGACAGCATAAGATGTGCCAGGAGAAGGTGGCCGATGACTGAGGATCTCCCAGTTCAGCAGCCTCCACAGGGCTACGTGGGGAGTGGGCACAGCAGTCTGGCTGCTGCTCACCACCTACTGTACATTGCAAGTAGAGTGCTCTAAGTGGAAATCCTAGCCAAAAAGTAATTTTTTTTAATTTTTTGAGACAAGTTCTGGCTCTATCGCCCAGGCTGAAGTGCAGTGGTGCAATCTCGACTCACTGCAATCTCAGCCTCCTGGGCTCTAGTGATCCTCCCACCTCAGCCTCACAGGTAGCTAGGACTACAGGTATGCACAACCATGCCTGGCTAATTTTCGTAAAAAAATTTTTTTGTAGACGCAGGGTTTCACCATGTTGCATAGGCTGGTCTTGAACTGATGAGCTCTCAGGATCTGCACACCTTGGCCTCCCAAAGTGCTGGGACTATAGGCATGAGCCACCGCACCCAACCAAAAAACAAACATTTCATATAGGCATTTTTGGTACAGTTACTTAGTAAACAAACCATCTGTATTTTTCCCTTTGGCATTAGATATACATGGTAAAAACTGTAGAGACTAAAACTCATTTTGAGAAGAGATTTCTGAAGTTAAAAAGAATGCTCTGGCCGGGCTTGGTGGCTCATGCCTGTAATCCCAGCACTTTGGGAGGCCAACGTAGGTGGATCACGAGGTCAACAGATCGAGACCATTCTGGCCAACATGGTGAAACCCCGTCTCTACTAAAAATACAAAAAAAATTAGCTGGGCATGGTGACACGCACCTGTAGTCCCAGCTACTTGGGAGGCTGAGGCAGAAGAATTGCTTGAACCTGGGAGGCAGACATTGCAGTGAGCCAAGATTGTGCCACTGTGCTCCAGCCTGGCAACAGAGCAAGACTCCGTCTCAAAAAAAAAAAAAAAAAAAAATCAAAAGAATGCTCTGAGAAGCCACTTGGAGTGGAAGAGTGGCTCCTAAGGGACACACCCCAGTCACCATAAATGATCTCTAAACTGGGTTTTAAGGATTTCTAATTTCTTGGCCCAACTACATGTACATATAAGTTTCTATATCGAGAAAATATGCTGCTTCACGTATTCGTTAATAAATCATGAACACAGTGAAACTGACAGACCCTTTCTTATAAGTACCAAATTCTTTACCACCATATCCATCAGTGTAGGGTTTTTTTAATCCACTAACACTTTAACTCTCTTTACCACTGAAAACTAAAAAATGTGCAATCATCTCATTATTCTGGCTTGAGTACAAAAGAAGAGTCTTAAATAACATTCAAGAAAGGCCTCAATGTGAATAAACTTCGACGACAGCTTAGTTAAGATTCCAAAAAGGACTGAAATAGCCAAATTCTCTCATTCATTTCATAGCACTTCAAGCAATAAGACAACTGATTCCAAATGTCAGGTTCCATTCATTCAGCATCCACAAGTGAAAATGTGAACATTCTAAGGTAGAAGTTTCCCCACTTGGGGACACGAGAAGGAGAAAAAGAAATGTTTTCCTCAACAAATAAACACTTGAAAACAAAATGCTTTATGGTTTAGAAAGCAAGTGTTTTCGAATAACAGCAAATCCCTTAGCAGCCCCATCACAGAATAACTGAATATCCCAACCATATGGCCTTTTATTAAGCTGTTTCCCACAGACCTTGCTTAGCACAGCTGGTTTGAGGTCAACCTGACCTAGGAGTAGACTTGTTTAGATTGCACAATTATTCTAAACTCTATGCCATTTTGGCCTAGTTTACACCTTCTTCCTTTTTGTTCAAATAAGATGGGAATGATAAATACAGTTTACATCAACTTTCAGTTAACTTACATCTCTCAAATAGTAGTACATATTCTGTTCTCAAACTTCAATCCACTTTGGGGATTTTTTTTTTTTTTTTTTTTTCCCGAGATGAAGTCTTGCTCTGTTGCCCAGACTGGAATGCAGTGGTGCAATCTCGGCTCATGGCAACCTCTGACTCCCAGGTTCAAGCAATTCTCCTGCCTCAGCCTCCCAAGTAGCTGGGATTACAGGCATGCACCACCATGCCCAACTAATTTTTGTATATTGAGTAAAGACAGGGTTTCCCCATGTTGGCCAGGCTGGTCTCCAACTCCTTGACCTTAGGTGATCCACCCACCTTGGCCTCCCGAAGTGCTGGGATTACAGGTGTGAGCCACTGCACCCAGCCTGGTGCTATTTCTAACACAGGGACACAGGGATTGCGGATTCATTCACATACTTTTTGTGGTTTTTTTTTTTTTTTTGAGATGAAGTCTCTCTCTGTTGCCCAGGCTGGAGTGCAGTGATGTGGTCTCGACTCACTGCAACCTCCACCTTCTGGGTTCAAACAATTCTCCTGCCTCAGCCTACCGAGTAGTTGAGCTTACAGGTGCCCACCACCACACCTGGCTTTTTTTTTTTTTTTTTTTTTTTTTTTTTTTTTTTTT
>NW_022437110.1:1758083-1783448 GCF_009761245.1 Sapajus apella
AGTGAGACTCCACCTCAAAATAAATAAATTAAATAAATACAGTCGGCCTGCTGTATCCAGATTCTGCATTTGCAGATTCAACCAGCTGAAAATCAAAAATATTCAAAAAAATAAAAATACATATTTAAAAAATAGAGCATAACTATTTACACGGCACTGACATTATATTCAGTATTGCAGGTAAGCTAGAGGTGACAGAGCATATGGGAAGATTTGCATACGTTACATGCAAACACTTTTCTATGCCATTTCATTTAAGGCACTTGAGGATCCTCAGATTTCAGTATCGGTCAGGGGTCCCAGAATCCCCTATAGATACCAAGGGACTATAGAGAGAAACAAAACTAAACAATAAATCTTAACCCTAAATACATCTGTTACTCATGAAATCAAATTTACCTTCACAAAACGCGAATTTGTTCTTAAGAGTTTGCGGACTACCAATAGCAGGAAATCCATTTCTTCGGTTCGTTCGTGTACCTACAAGACAAAACAAGGAGGTAACCCCTACATGGTATCAGGCAACACACATTTCACTGCTGACAGAAAGGCACCCCTAGGGGCCTTAGGACTAAACCAGTTCTCTCTGCTAAATGCAGTTCCTCAGGGGGCTGGAAAAGCTGGGTATCACTCCTAGTTAAGAGAAAGCAAGAGCATCGGCCAACAGACCACAGACCACCCACACAGTCACGGTCCCCAGTGTTTCTCCTTAGGGCCCCCTGGGAGAGGGCAGGGTAATGTTTGGCACCCTCAACCTTGCTCATTTACCACCAACCGTGCCCCAGGTCACTGTGACAACCAGAAACCTCTCCACCCACGTCAAGCACAGAAAACCACTGGGCCAGCCTCCCATGGCCCCTGCCACACCCCCTGACAGGCCTTCAGGTACCCTGTCATCTGGGCAAGCAAACACAAAGACGAAGATGTGCCAGTCTAACACTAACCAGGAGCCACCTGAACCCTACAAGACACATTCCATGATGTGCATAACTGCAGTTCACAAGGGTGGGCAAGGGCTGGTCCTGGAAAAGCTGGGTCAGTCACAAACAGGTAAACAAGAGCAAGGTTGGAACCCGAGGTAAGTTGCACTGACATTTGGGGACGCCAGTCAGAGAAGGAGCACCTCAGACAGACCTTGCAGCCCTCCTCAGATGGAGACCTCACAGTCAGAGTCGCCCCAGGAACCCAAAGCCCCCACTCCAGAACCAGCTAGCACCCAAGGGCTAAGTGGCCTGCTGCTATTTTTCTAAAGAAGCCAGTTACTCTAGAACTTAGGAAATGTCAATGTAAAAGGGTACAGTAAGATTCTATTCCGAGGACAAACGGATCCAAGCTGGCTGAATAGGAGCAGCTCTGAAGTGCAGTTCCCAGTGAGAACAACACAGAGGATGAGTGTCACCGATTTCCAAATGAGTTATTACTGCGCACAGACCAGGAGATTCCCGGGCTAAAAAGCGCCACAAGTTTCTGGCACAGCTGTTTCAGCTGCAGGTCTCCACACACAAAAAAATCACACAAATCTGGGCAGCATTTCAACTGGTACCTGGAACACCTGGGAGACAGAGCCGCCCATTTAACTGAAAAAAAGGGGGCTGAAAAAGGGAGCCAGGTGATCTGGCTCGGCAGGTCCCACCCCCACAAAAACGAGCTATCTGAAATGCTCTGGATTGAAAGTTTTCCAGCAGGTGCAGCTGGAGCCGGGACAGTCCAGCTCTGTGCGGGGAAGGGCATCTGCCATTACCGAGGCAGTCCGCCACTACCGAGGCAGTCCGCCACTACCGAGGCAGTCCGCGATTATGGAGGCAGATGCCATTACCAAGGCAGTTCTAACTATACCTCTATAAACAAAACCACAAGGAAGTTCACACAGCAGCTGGACAGAGCCCACAGCAGCTTAGCAACACCTCTGCTGTCAGACTGTGACTAGGCTACCTCCTTGCTGGGCAGGGCATCTCTTAAAAAAAGGCAGCAGCACATCAAGAACTTATAAATAAAGCCCCACCCTCCTGGGACAGAGCACCCGGGAAAAAAGGCAGTTATGAGTTCTGCTGCAGCAGACTTAAACGTACCTGCGAGCAGCTCTGAACAGAACAATGGAGCTCACAGCTCAGCAGTTGAGCTCCTATAAGGGACAGGCTGTCTCCTCAAGCAGCTCCCCAACTCCTGAATATCCAAAGAGACACCCGATAAAGGAGAACTCAGGCTGACATCTGGTGGGTATCCTTCTGGGATGAAGGTAACAGAAGAAGAAACTGGCAGCAACCCTTACTGTTCTGCAGCCGCTACAGGTGATCCCCAGGCAAACAGGATCTGGATGGACCTCCAGCAGTCCTACAGCAGAGGGGCCTGACTATTAGAAGGAAAACTAAAAAACAGAAAGAAATAACTTCAACATCAACAAAAAGGACATACACTCAGAGACCCCATCCAAAAGTCACCAACTACAAAGACCACAGGTAAATAAATCCACAAAGATGGGAGGAAACCAGCGCAAAAAAACCAGCGCCAAAACCAGAATGCCTCTCCTCCCCTAAGGGATTACAACTCCTCACCAGCAAGGGAACAAAGCTGGATGGAGAATGAGTCAGATGAATTGACAGAAACAGGCTTCAGAAGGTGGGTAATAAACTTCTCTGAGCTCAAAGAACATGTTCTAACCCAATGCAAAGAAACTAAGAACTTTGAAAAAAGATTTGATGAAATGCTGATGAGAATAAGCAGCTTAGAGAAGAATATAAATGACTTAATGGAGCTGAAAAACACAACACAAGAACTTCATGAAGCATATATAAGCTTCAATAGCCGAACCGACCAAGCAGAAGAAAGGATATCAGAGATTGAAGATCAACTCAATGAAATAAAATGAGAAGGCAAGATTAGAGAAAAAAGAGTGAAAAGAAATGAACAAAGTCTCCAAGAAATATGGGATTATGTGAAAAGACCTAATCTACATTTGATAGGTGTACCTGAATGTGACAGAGTGAATGAATCCAAGCTGGAAAACACTCTTCAGGATATTATCCAGGAGAACTTCCCCAAACTAGCAAGGCAGGCCAATATTTAAGTCCAGGAAATACAGAGAACACCACAAAGATATTCCTCAAGAAGAGCAACCCCAAGGCACATAATCGTCAGATTCACCAGGGTTGAAATGAAGGAAAAAATGCAAAGGGCAGCCAGAGAGAAAGGTCGGGTTACCCACAAAGGAGAGCAAATCAGACTCATAGCAGATCTCTTGGCAGAAACTCTACAATCCAGAAGAGAGTGGGGGCCAATATTCAACATCCTTAAAGAAAAGAACTTTCAACCTAGAATTTCATATCCAGCCAAACTAAGCTTCATAAGTGAAGAAATAAAATCCTGTATGAACAAGCAATTGCTGAGAGATTTTGTCACCACCAGGCCTGCCTTACAAAAGTTCCTGAAAGAAGCACTAAAATGAAAAAGAACAACCAGTATTAGCCACTTCAAAAATGTACCAAATGGTAAAGAGCATCAACACAATGAAGAAACCATGTCAACTAATGCACAAAGCAACCAGCTAGCATCAAAATGGCAGGATCAAATTCACACAAAACAATATTAACCTTAAATGTAAATGGGCTAAATGCCCCAATCGAAAGACACAGACTGGCAGATTGGATAAAAAGTCAAAACCCATCAGTGTGCTGTATCCAGGAAACCCAACTCACATGCAAAGATACACACAAATAAAGGGATGGAGGAAGATTTACCAAGCAAATGGAGAGCAAAAAAAAGCAGGAATTGCAATCCTAGTCCCTGATAAAATAGACTTTAAACCAACAAAGATCAAAAGAGACAAAGAAGGGCATTCCATAACGGTGAAAGGATCAATGCAACAAGAGCTAATGATCCTAAATATATACGCACCCAATACAGGAGTACCCAGATACATAAGGCAAGTTCTTAATGACCTACAAAGGGACTTAGACTCCCACACAATAATAGTGGGAGACTTTTAACACTCCACTGTCAATATTAGACAGATCAACGGGACAGAAAATTAACAAGGATATCCAGGACTTGAACTCAGACCTGAACAGAACAAACCTAATAGACATCTACAGAACTCCCAACCCAAATTCACAGACGACATATTCTTATCAGTACCACGTCACACCTACTCTAAAACTGATCACATAATTCGAAGTAAATCACTCCTCAGCAATGCAAAAGAATGGAAATCACAACAAACAGTCTCTCAGACCACAGTGCAATCAAATTAGAACTCAGGATAAAGAATCTAACTCAGAACCTCATAACTTCATGGCAACTGAACAGTTGGCTCTTGAATGCTGACTGGGTAAACAATGAAATGAAGGCAGAAATAAAGACGTTCTTCAAAACCAACCAGAATGAAGACACAACATACCAGAATGAAGACACAACATACCAGAATCTCTGAGACACATTTAAAGCACTGTCTAGAGGGAAATTTATAGCAATAAATGCCTACATGAGAAGCAAGGAAAGATCTAAAATCGACACCCAATCATCAAAATTGAAAGAGCTAGAGAAGCAAGATCAAAAAAACTCAAAAGATAGCAGAAGACAAGAAATAACTAAGATCAGAGCAGAACTGAAGGAGATAGACACAAAAAGAAAACCCTTCAAAAAATTAATAAATCCAGGAGCTGTTTTTTTGAAAAAATCAACAAAATAGACAGACTGCTAGCCAGATTAATAAAAAAGAAGAGAGATAAGAATCAAACAGATGCAATAAAAAACAATAAAGGGGATATCACCACAGATTCCACAGAAATACAAACTACCATCTGAGATTACTACAAACAACTCTATGCACATAAACCAGTAAACCTGGAAGAAATGGATAAATTCCTGGACACTTGCACCCTCCCAAGCCTAAACCAGGAAGAAGATGACACCGTGAATTGACCAATACCAATGGCTGAAGAAGTTGAGGGAGCAATTAATAGCCTACCAACCAAAGAAAAACCCAGGTCCAGATGGGTTCACAGCCAAATTCTACCAGACATACAAAGAGGAGCTGGTACCTACCACTCCTTCTGAAACTATTCCAAACAATCCAAAAAGAGGGAATCCTTCCCAAATCATTTTATGAGACCAACATCATCCTGATATCAAAACCTGGCAGAGACTCAACAAAAAAGGAAAACTTCAGGCCAATATCCATGATGAACATCGATGCAAAAATCTTCAATAAAATACTGGCAAACTGCAACAGCACATCAAAAAGCTGATCCATCATGATCAAGGAGGCTTCATCCCAGGGATGCAAGGCTGGTTCAACATACACAAGTCTATAAATGTAATCCGCCACATAAACAGAACCAAAGACAAAAACCACATGATTATCTCAACAGATGCAGAGATGGCCTTTGACAAAATTCAACAGCATTTATGCTAAAAACTCTCAATAAACTAGGTATCAATGGAACGTATCTCAAAATAATAAAAGCTATCTATGACAAGCCAACAGGCAATATCATACTAAATGGGCAAAAACTGGAAGCATTCCCTTTGAAATCTGGCACTAAACAAGGATGTCCTCTCTCACCACTCCTATTCAACATAGTATTGGAAGTTCTAGCCAGAGCAATCAGGCAAGAAAAAGAAATAAAGGGTATTCAATCAGGAAAAGAGGAAGTCAAATTGTGTCTACCTGCATATGACATGATTATACATTTAGAAGACCCCATATCTCAGCCCAAAATGTCCTGAAACTGATAAGCAACTTCAGCAAAGTCTCAGGATACAAAATCAATGTACAGAAATCACAAGCATTCCTATACACCAGTAACAGAGAGCCAAATCAAGAATGAACTGCCATTCACAATTGCTTCAAAGAGAATAAAATACCTAGGAATAAAACTCACAAAGGATGTAAAGGACCTCTTCAAGGAGAACTACAAAGAGAGGACACAAACTGATGGAAAAGCATTCCATGCTCATGGTTAGGAAGAATCAATATTGTGAAAATGGCCATACTGCCCAAAGTAATTTATAGATTCAACACTATCCCCATCAAGCTACCTATGATCCTCTTCACAGGACTGGAAAAAAACCACCTTAAACTTCATGTGGAACCAAAAGAGAGCCCACATAGCCAAGACAATCCTAAGCAAAAAAAAAAAAAAAACAAAGCTGGAGGCATCATGCTACCTGGCTTCAAACTATACTACAAGGCTACAGTAATCAAAACAGCATGGTACTAGTACCAAAACAGAGATATAGAGCAATGGAACGGAACAGAGGCCTCAGAGGCAATGCCACACATCTACATCTACAACCATCTGATCTTTGACAAATCTGACAAAAACAAGCAATGGGGAAAGGATTCCCTGTTTAATAAATGGTGTCGGGAAAACTGGCTAGCCATGGGCAGAAAGCAGAAACTGGACCCCTTTCTGACACCTTACACTAAAATTAACTCCAGATGGATTAAAGACGTTAAACATAAGACCTAACACCATAAAAACCTTAGAAGAAAACCTAGGCAAAACCATTCAGGACATAGGCATAGGCAAGGACTTCATGACTGAAACACCAAAAGCACTGGCAACAAAAGCCAAAATAGACAAACAGGATCTAACTAAACTCCAGAGCTTCTGCAGAGCAAAAGAAACAATCATTAGAGTGAACCTGCAACCAACAGAATGGGAAAAACTTTTGCAATTTACCCATCTGACAAAGGGCTAATATCTAGAATCTACAAAGAACTAAAACAGATTTACAAGAAAAAAACAAACAAACCCATTCAAAAGTGGTCAAAGGACACGAACAGACACTTTTCAAAAGAAGACATATATGAGGCCAAAAAGCATATGAAAAAATGCTCATAATCACTGGTCATTAGAGAAAGGCAAATCAAAACCACATTGAGATACCACCTCACACCAGTTAGAATGGCGATCATTAAAAAATCTGGAGACAACAGATGCTGGAGAGGATGTGAAGAAATAGGAATACTTTCACACTGTTGGTGGGAGTGTAAATTAGTTCAACCATTGTGGCAGACAGTGTGGTGATTCCTCAAGGACCAAGAAATAGAAATTCCATTTGACCCAGCAATCCCACTACTGGGTATATACCCAAAGAATTATAAATGGTTCTATTATAAAGACACATGCACACGTATGTTCACTGCAGTACTGTTTACAATAGCAAAGACCTGGAACCAACTCAAATGCCCATCAATGATAGACTGGACAAGGAAAATGTGGCACATATATACCATGGAATACTATGTAGCCAAAAAAAACAATGAATTCAATGTCCTTTGTAGGGACATGGATGAAGCTGGAAACCATCATTCCCAGCAAACTGAAAATCAAACAACACATGTTCTCACTCATAGGCAGGTGTTGAACAATGAGAACACATGGATACAGGGAGGGGAGCATCACACACTGGGGTCTGTTGGGGGGGAATAGTGGAGGGACAGCGGGGGGTAGGGAGGCTGCGGAGGGATAACATGGGGAGAAATGCCAGATATAGGTGACAGGGGAATGGAGGCAGCAAACCACATTGCCACGTATGTACCTATGCAACAATCCTGCATGATCCGCACACGTATCCCAGAGCGTAAAGTGCAGTGCGTAAAGCTGAGAAGTTAAACACATTATTCCATTCTAAACTGGTTGGCCATCTTCAACTTTTGTTCTTACATTTATTTTGAAATTCAAATAATCCCATATAATGCAAACGATATTACATGTAAACCTAAAACTTCGGGTAGCTGAATCCAATCCATTCATTTAGAAGCAAATAATCATCGGAGCATGTACTAGGTGCTGACACTGCACTCGACAGTGGCAGGGCAGGAAGCTGTCGTAATGGCGCAATGGTCTTCTGTTGGTTACCACTCCCTGGTAGGGCAAGTTCTTGCAGAGAAGAGCTAACTTTTGCTCAGCTATTATGGCAGAGCTTGAGAAAAGGATATAGTCAATAACACAGTATTGACAGATTTACCTGTGTCATTCAAGTATGTGTGTGCAAAGAAGGCCACGTAGACAGAGAAATTGTCAGATACACGAAAAAGAAATACAGGCACTAGCAACACAGGCTCTAAACTACCCAGGGATGAACCCAACAACATCCCTGGTTACTTGTGGCCTGAGCGCTGAACTTCCTTAAACTTTAGTTTCCTCTTATGTAAAGTAGGCTCAATTATACTAAAAAGCCCAATGAATAACTATTATAGCCTCCATAATGCCAACTTTTGGCAAATTATCTATTAAATCTATTTGATCTCTACCTGTTATAAAGATATTCAAAACTGCCGTAAGTCATAAAGAAAAATTCTGAACCATATTATATATCACTCTGCTTTGTAAGAAACAGTATACCATTTTCACCTTCTACTCTCCCACCAAATGGCCTACAATAATTTAAAACCAAGTGCCTGTACATAAGATCACAAACACACTGACTCATTTTTACCTGGAGCACATATTGTATTATTAGTTATCACACACATCAAAATAGAGTGGGAAGACACTATTCTAAACAGTTGCCCAGGCTGGGTGCCGTGGCTCACCCCTGTAATCCCAGCACTTTGGGAGGCTCAGGTGGGTGGATCACAAGGTCAGGAGTTCAAGTCCAGCCTGGTTAATATGGTTAAACCCTGTCTCTACTAAAAATACAAAAATTAGCTGGGCATGGTGGTGGGTGCCTGTAGTCCTAGCTACTCAGGAGGCTGAGGCAGGACAAACACTTGAACCCGAGAAGCAGGGGGGTTCAAGTGAGCTGAGATCACACCGCTGCACTCCAGCCTGAGCTACAGAGTGAGACTCTATCGCAAAAAAAAACAGTTGCCCAAATGGGTCTGTCTTTTTGGAGGTGGCTATTGTCTTGAGACAGAGTCAGTGTAGCACAATCTCAGCTCGCTACAACCTCCACTTTCCAGATTCAAGTTATTCTCCCACCTCAGCCTCCCAAGTAGCTGGAACTACAGGCATGTGCCACCACATCCAGCTAATCCGTTTTTTGTATTTTCAGTAGAGATGGGGTTTTACCATGTTGGCCAGGCTGGTCTCAAACTCCTGATCTCAAGTTATCCACCCACCTTGGCCTCCCAGAGTACTGGGATTACAGGCATGAGCCAGTTGCCCAAATGGTTTGATTTCAGACTCTATGAAACATCTACCCTCATCTCACAGCCTCTCACAAATCCTATTTATTTGTTAATGCCTCTAATTCCTCTAGAAATAAGTCAAGCTTCTCAGACAGAATTACTGATAAGGTTTAAAACACAACAGTTTGAGGAAGAACCACATCCAAAGTTCCTGGTAAAGTAGTTCAAACACAACATTCCCCACGAAAACACTCATGTTTAAAATATAAACAAAATCAAAAAAATATTCCATCCTTACTGAGAAAAGTCTAGAAAGTAAAACAGAAGGAAAAAATTTAAAAAGCTGAGACAGGCACAAAGACGGGGTTCACAATACTTTATGAGAGATTTTTTAAGACAGGTAAATATGATCTTTACAAGTAGATGACATTACTTACCTCATCAATGATTATATGTGTGAATTCCATCAAACTCTTGGCGCTGACTATTTTCTGAAGCAGGACTCCAGTTGTCATATAAATTAGCCTGGTGTCCTCTGTTGCTATTTTCTCTAGCCCTACCTAAAATTGGAGATTGAAAAGGAAAGGAAAAAAAGTTATGTGCATTTTATTAATAAAAGTAAGAACGAGAATAAAAAATTATGGTATTTCAAAAGATACACAGGCTCCAAATTAAAAGTGATATCCTCAAGTCAATTATTTTCTTCTTTTTTGGAGGGGCAGGAGTTGACTTAACTAATCAAACTGCCTATAACATTTTTATGTTAAAACAATTGTGCAACAAGATATCTTCTAGATTACAAAGATGTAATTAAAAATATAAAATTATAAAAGCCATAAGCACGAGAATTCTGCTTTCCTATTCAACTGGAAAGAAATTAAAATTTATTTTCAAGAAATTATTTTTTTTTGAGACAGAGTCTCACTTTGTCACCCAAACTGCAGTGCAGTGGCACAATCTCAGCTCACTGCAATCTCTGCCTCCCAGGTTCAAGCAATTTTCATATCTCAGCCTCCCAAGTAGCTGGAATCACAGGTGTGCACGATCACACCTGGGTAATTTTTGTATTTTTAGTAGAGACGGGGTTTCACCATCTTGGCCAGGCTGGTCTTGAACCCCTGACCTCATGATCCACCCACCTCAGCCTCCCAAAGTGCTGGGATTACAGGCATGAGCTACCATGCCTGGCCTTATTTTCAAGAAATTCTGGCTCACTGTTTTTTACAATTATGCCACAGTTCTCTTCTATAAGCAATTGGCTTCATTTCTTTTTTCTTCTTCTTTTTTTTTTTTTTTGAGATGGAGTCTCACTCTGTCGCCCAGGCTGGAGTGTAGTGACACGATCTCGACTCACTGCAACCTCTGCCCCCCAGGTTCAAATGATTCTCCTGCCTCAGCCTCCCAAGTAGCTGGAACTAAGGCATGCGCCACCATGCCCAGCTAATTTTTGTATCTTTAGTAGAGATGGAGTTTCACCATGTTGGCCAGGCTGGTCTCAAACTTCCGACCTCAGGTGATCCAACCTTTTGGCTTCCCATAGTACTGGGATTACAGGCGTGAGTCACTGCTAATTTCCAGCAGAAAATGGTCACATACTATCAACTTGCATGGAAAAAAAAATAACAAAATTAAGGAATAGACAGATGGCTGGCTCTCTTAGTCCTTCTCTCCCTCCCTCCCAGTCTCACCTGGTAGCCCACCACACCCCCCAGGGTCCAGGCACGCTCTTTACTGATCCACCTGGCGATGCTGCTTGCCCCAATCTTCCGGGGCTGGGTAACCACGATGCTGCAGTAGGCAGAGCGCTGAACATAGTGGTCCAAGATATACTGCGGGAGCTGAGTGCTTTTACCGCTTCCCGTAGTCCCATGTATAATCACCACAGAATTACTTTCTATCAAAGACAAAACCTAGAAATTTAAAAAATTCTTTCAAAATCAGCACAAAATTAACAGCAATGTAAAGTATCACCTATGTTAGTAAGTCTTTCAGGATTTGTTTTTCTTTCATCCTATTTATTTGTTTATTGAGATGGAGTCTCACTCTGTTGCCCAAGCTGGAACACAGCGACGCAATCTCAGCTCACTGCAACCTCTGTCTCCTGAGTTCAAGCAATTCTAATGCCACAGCCTCTTGGGACTACAGGCACACACCACCACACCTGGCTAACTTTTGTATTTTTGGTAGAGACAGATTTCACCATGTTGGCCTGGCCAGTCTCGAACGCCTAACTTCAAGTGATGCACCCACCTTGGCCTCCCAAATTGCTGGGCTTACAGGTGTAAGCCATTGCACTGGGCCTTAAAGTTATTAATTAACCACTCTAAACACAACACAAGAGAGCAAGAAGGCAACGAACGGTTGCCAGACTTATATGCAACTCTACCACCTATTTTAACAGTGATTAGTGGCCAGGCGCAATGGCTCACGCCTATAATCCCAGCACTTTGGGAGGCCAAGGAGGAAGGATCACAAGGCCAAGAGATCAATACCATCCTGGCCAACATGGTGAAACCCCGTCTCTACTAAAACTACAAAAATTAGCTGGGCGTGGTGGCACGTGCCTTTAGTCTCAGTTACTCGGGAGACTGAGGAAGGAAAATCGGGAAGCGGAGGTTGCAGTGATCTAAGATGGCGCCACTGCACTCCAGCCTGGTGACAGAGCGAGACTCCGCCTCAAAACAAACAAACAAAAACAGTAATTAGTGATAGCTATGGAAAAACCAGGCCAGGTTAACTCCAGCTTCCTGGGTCTCAATTGCTTCTGTAAAAATGAAAATGTAAAATTGGGTTTCTGTGGCTCTTACGAAGTTTCTATTATTTTAACATTTTGTAATGAATCTGCATGTAATTCTTCTGAACGTGAAAAAAGAGCTGTTACTACATTCAAGTGGTTTTAAAATGTCATCTTGGCCAGGCACGGTGGCTCATGCTTATAATCCCAGCACTTTGGGAGGCTGAGGTGGGCAGCTCATCTGAGGTCGGGAGTTTGAGACCAGCCTGACCAACATGGAGCAACTCTGTCTCTACTAAAAATACAAAATTAGCTGGGCATGGTGGCACGTTCCTATAATCCCAGTTACTTGGGAGGCTGAGGCAGGAGAATCGCTTGAACCTAGGAGGCAGAGGTTGTGGTGAGCCAAGATCGCACCATTGCACTCCAGCCTGGGCAACAGGAGCGAAAACTCCATCTCAAAAAAAAAAAATGTCATCTTAAATTCTTCAGACATGTTTTTATTTATTAAATATCTGTTTGTTTATTTTTAGACAAGGCTCTAGCTCTGTCACCCAGGCTGGAAAGCAGTGGAACAATCATGGCTCACTGCAGCTTTGACCTCCTAAGTTCAAGCCATCCTGCCACTTCAGCATCCCAAGCCAGGACAACAGGCATGTGCCATCACATTCTGCTAATTTTTAGGGGGTATTTTTTTGTAGAGATGAGGTCTTACTATGTTGCCCAGGCTGGTCTGGAACTCCTGGCCTCAAGTGATCCTCCTGCCTCCAGGCCTCCACGCACGTTTTAAAACAAATAACTTTCACTTTTCCACTTACAGATTATATGCAGCATTTTTAAAACTGCACTCAAATTCCTCCTCCAGGACTCCCCCACCTCCACTCTAAACTATTTAAGCTCTTATCCTTCTAACAATTGATATAGTCAGAGAATACAAATTAATTTGAAAACCGGCCTCTAATTTTTAGTTGCTTGATTTACTCTAAAGCAAAGTAAAAATTAAATTTGAAACATTTCTAGTTTCATCTATAACTGCTTTTTCCACAAGTCTAGTTAATTAAGGTTTCAATACACTTACTTTTAACCATGCTTAATAACATGCAAGTAATTAGGAACTCAATCACTGTACTGCTACATCTGCCTGGCACTGTTAAGATAATGGTATGTCAGTGATTGATCACATTAATCAACAGGTAGAGAAAGGGACAACACTGTAAAGAAAACTCAATGGAAACGCTAGGGTATGTCATTTGCTTCATAAAAGCATTTAGCAGTGAGTTTCTTTAAACAAGAAGCTCTCCTGGGGAAGACAAAGTGTCTAATTACAGATATTTTGAGGAAGGAAAGACTAGATGAACTAAATGTTAGGAGATGTACTCAGGTGAAGACAAAATAAATTAAAGCACAGATCAAAAGAAAAACCATCAATATGGTTACTACACAAAATCATCTCCAGATAGCCCTGAGCTCACCCTCCTCTTATCTACCATAGAGCCTTGTATACCACAGAAGTGTCCACCTGGCAACCGGTAACTTTCAAATTAGAAATCAAAGGTATTGGGCCTCAGACATGTATTCAAACAGCAAAATTACAGTATAACAAAAACAATTTTACCTCTTCCTTACATCGATTTATAGGCAAATCAGGATATTTGTAAGTTGTCCCTGGGATACACGTCACATTGCTTACTTTAGCCAAAGATGACCTTGGACCTAGATTAAGACAAAACAAACAAGCATAATACTATTTCTCATCTGGAAAAAAGATAAATAACTCTATGTTCTATCTAACCTATATATACAACACACACACACACACACACACACACACACACACACACACAGAGAGAGAGAGAGAGAGAGGCTCAAATACAAAAATACATTTTCTATAAGCTAAAACTGCCCTCGGAAATAGCAAAGACATGGAACAATCAATATCCATCAATAGTGGATTGGATAAAGAAAAGATGGTACATATATACCATGGAATACTATGCAGCCATAAAAAAGAATGAAATTATGTCCTTTGCAGCAAGCAACATGGATGCAGCTGGAGGCCATCATCCTAAGCAAATTAACACAGAAACAGAAAACCAAATATCACATGTTCACAACTGGGAGCTAAACCTTGGGTACACACGAACATAAAGATGGGAACAACAGACACTAGGGACTCCAAGAGGAAGAGGGAGAGAGGGGTAAGGGCTGAAAAACTTCCTATTGGGTACTATGTTCGTTATATAGGTGATGGAATCAATAGAAGCCCAAACCTCACCATCGCCCAATATATCCCTGTAACAAACCTGTACATGTACTCCCTGAATCTAAAATAAAAATTTTAATTTCTTAAGAAAGAAACTTCTTTAGTAGCTCACTATTAATCTTGTATAAAAGCCAACTGAGAACATTCCTATCCCGCTATCACAGCCACCAACACAGCAAGCTCGGCACTACCTTCTAAGACAACAGGCCTGTAAACCAGGCACTCACCACTGATTCAATGGTACCAAAACAGTTAAAGAGAAAACTTTTCCTTGAAATTTCAACAGAATGCACCAACTTAAGTGTGCATTCCCTGCTACTAAAATAAATCAGTGGTAGCAATAAATAAAGCAAACAATTTATGAAATACAGGTATCAGGAAAATGTGCAGCTTGCCTCTGCTCAGGTTGCATGATGCACTTCTCCACCCTCTTGTAAACCTATGCCCTGCTCTCTTCTGCACTGCAAGTTCTAGACCTCTGGTCACCACTTGACAAACTGACAAATCAAAACTCATGGAAGACAAACTTTTGCTGGAAAATAAGTTTTACTTCCAAAATAAACTCTTGGCCAAATTTAGCATCACATTCATTCCCCAATCCCCCACTCCCACCCCACGACTCACCTTCCCTTCCTTTCAGCCTCTTGTTTCTGTCCCAGCATCTCCTGCTCTGTGTTACCTTCAGCCTTTCCTAATAAAACACACAACCAAACTTCTCTCTTGATTTCCTACATCTTTTCCCTACATAGATTCCCACTTTCATGATTGGTCTGATAATATCTATTTAAAATGATGCTATTTTCCCATATTTGAATGAAAGTATGTGGTCCCAGTTCTCAGTTATATAAACAGAGGAGCCAGATCTGTCATACTCTCTCAAAGCAAAAATAGCTTCTTTGTGAGTAGCAGTGTTCTTCCTGAGACATTAATGGCCCCTAACTCAGGAAAGCTAAGTCCTGCCTAGATGGCTTTTTAATCTTCTAATCAACCTCACTAGTGATCGCCAAGTTCACTAAAACAGGGATTTTCTTTCCATTATCACATCTCACTTTCCTTCCATTACTCTTCTCAGTGCTATGGTAATTACTGATGCCTTCTTGTTTTCCAGTTAGTATACCTAGGCCTTCTTCAACATAATGAACGAAAGGGAAGAGAATCCTTATGACTCTTGTGAATTAGGACTGAGAGGGAGAAGCCCCCAAGTTCAGACACAGCAGGCTGACAGAAGGAGAAGTAAGTATTATAGTTAGGGACAGAGTGGGAGTGAGAAGCTGAGGAAGAGCTATTCAAAGGGGAAAGAAGGTGACAAAGATTCGTTTAGAAAGATGAAAAAGGCAGCAGCCACATTCATTTTGCTAAAAGACTTCAAGCCCTGGCTCACATGCTGCTCAACAAGCCCTGTTACTTTGACAATATTGGCTTACATTACTTGATTATATGCACTTTGAAGGTTGCTACTTAAAAACAGAAATTTTACAAGAAAAATGCCAAAAGTCCTAACAGCACTAAAACCCCTTCTCCATGTAACGCAAAACACAAGCTGACGTTTTTAGGTCCCTGGCTGAAGCAGACCCAGCACAAATCAAGTCCTGCTTCCACATATACTGCCAAAGGGCAGACAGGAAACCAAACAGCAGAAACATTCACAGCTGTATGGTTCTTGCACCTTTGCATCTGCAACAGAGTAAGAAGGAAAATCATCGTGGATAATTTAAGGCAAATCAACAAACTACATACAGCAAGGCAAAAATCCAAAAACGGCATGACAAATAGCTCAACCTTAAAACTGACCATTCTTATTTTCTTGCTATCTCTTTATCCTACATGATTAAAAATGCAATATTTTACATGAACTGGGGAAAGCTGGAAGCCATAAAAATTTCCAGCTCTCTTCACTAAGCCACTCCACAATATCATCATCAATCAAATATGGAATCTAACCAAAAAGTTCAGCACTTAGAGGTTCTAAACAGTATGTAAGGAATTTTAACTGATAGGTATTATGTCAGCTCATATGGTGAACTTAAGACTTATCTTAAAATCTAGCCACTATAAACATTACAGAAAATAAGTTTAATTACTGCATTACTGATTTAAACATTCTTCAGTATAGATAACTATATATTACTTTCTCCAAGCATGGACTAGTATTCTGAACACAAAATTAACTTGACAGAAGAATAACGCTTCCCTTTCAGTTATCAGACATTCCACAAAGGCCATTCTCTTAAAATCAAAAGAAAAGCTAAAAGGGGTAAGAAAACAGCCACTAAATATATCACCACATTTAAAAGGAGGCAGCAACGCAGAATTTAATTATGATCTAAAGACACTATCCCAGGATAAATTTAAATTGTCATGTGAAAGCAACAGAACTCTTCAGGAGTCCACAGTCGAGAACCAGGCTCACATTGTTAAGAAAGATTTCATTTATCAATGCAATTAAATCTCAATTTTTTTAAATGATTAATCTTTAACTATATAAAATGATTCTAATGTAATCTATAGAAATTCACTGAATGCATGTCTTTGGATTTCTATTTAGAAATAGCTTTTTAATACTTATAAGTGAAATAACACCTGTATCAGACCAAAATCAAAAGCGTTTTGAATCAAAGTAGTTTTTAACTGGATATAACAAAACGTTCATGTTGAAACCTGTGGCACTGGACTAGAATTAAAGGCATCAGTGTAATCTTATGGTTTTAATAAAAATAGACAGAGAAATAGCTTTGTGTCTATGTGTGTATATGTATATATATACATACACACACACACACCAATAACCTGACCTCACTTTTTCAATGCTCCAGAGGCACTTCTCCACTTCAAAACATTTAACAGGCATGATGGTGGCACGCCTATAGTCCCAGCTATTCAGGAAGCTGAGGATGGAGGATCACTTGAGCCTAGGAGTTCAAGGCCTGCCTGGGCACACAGCAAGACCCTATCTCAAGGAAAAAAAAGTGGACAGCACCTCTCTGCCACCTTTGGCCCCCTCTCCGCCTTCACCCTGTGTCCAAGGCATCACCAATTCCTGTCTGGTTTGTCCCTCAACTGGCTCTCCTCCTCAACTGCCATCCCCTGTCAAAGACACCATCAGGTCTCACATGGACTCGGGCAATTCCTCCAATTCTACTCAGGTCCACTCTGGCCCCCTCCAATCAATTCTCAAAAATACGACAAAAGTATTCCTTGTAAACACAAATCTAACCACATGACACCCCCTTCCTCCCTTTCACAGTCATCCCAAGAAAAGCATGAAACCTTTCATAGTTTCCCACTGCTCTGCGTATGAAGACCAAAATTCTTAGTTATAGCCCACAAGCCCTGTTATTGGTCTTGCCTATCTTATCCAAGCTCATCCAATACAAGTGTGTTGGTTTTTTATTGCTGCTGTCATGCATTACCTCAAACTTAGTGGCTTAAAACATGCATTTATTCTCTTACAGTTCTGTAAGTAGAGGTCCAGGGACGAGAAGGACAAGGTGTTGGCAAAGCTGCTGGTTCCTTCCAGAGGCTATGTAAGAAAGAATCTATTCCCTTGTCTTAGCCTGGAGAAGCTGCCTGCATTGGCTCATGGCCTCTTCCCTGCATCACTCCAACTTATGACTTTTGTTATCATATCTTCTACTGACTGCTCTTCCTGCTTCCCCCTAGAAAAACCCTGTGATGACACTGGGCCCACCTGGAAAATCTTCCCATCTCAAGATTCTTAACTTACATCTACAAAGACCCCTTTACCACGAAGGTGACATATTTACAGGACCTGGGCATCAGGACATGGACTCTTTGGGAGGCTATGAGCCTCCAGCTGACCCTGTCTAGCCCTCCCACAACCACTGTCTACTCTCCAGCAGCACTGGCCCCTCTTTCAGGGCTGGAACACCAGGCTTCCCCCCAGCACAAGGTCTCTGCATGCATTTCCCTCCCCACACCCCCACACTGCCTAGGTCAAGTCTGCTCATCCTCCAGCTCTAAGCTTGCTCAACTGTTACTTTCCTGACACCGCAGCCCAAGTCAAATCCTTGTTTTATGACCTTATAGAGCTGCCTTTCAGATAACTTATTTCCAAAAGCATTTATTTATGTAGCTGCATGATTAAATGATCATCTCTATAATGATCAGAGATGATCAGAGTTAAAAAGTCTTTTTTACTTGTCACATCCTCATTGCCTCATACAGCCTCTGGAACACATCTTGATAAATGTTGCTGGCTGAGCAGCCAAAACCTCCACAAGTAGCCAAAGCCATAGCTGATGTGACTGCCCAGAGAAAAGCCCCAAATATATTATGACACCATGGATAGAAAGCAAAGAGTAGTTTCATATATGAACTTAAAAGTATGAGAACAGACACTTTGAATTACAGGCATTCATTTGTAATCCAGCTAGTCCTAAAGAGTGGCAATCCATCCAGCATGCTACAGGCCCAGCACACAGGGTGCGCTGGGCTCCTGCCTGTGCCCCCAGGCAAGTATGTGAGTGTGACAAGAAGGATCACATCACACAGAGTCATCTGGAAACTAACTAATGTGCTTTCCAAACAGAAGTATCAGATAATGACTCTTTCCACAGTAACGCATATGGCTACTTCATACCCCTAAAGCTGCACAATACTCTTTCTCTATACAAATAAGCAAAGTCACCAATCCTCTGTTTACTGGCATTTAAGAGATTCTTAAGACTTTCCATAGGGCCAGGCGCATAATCCCAGCACTTTGGGAGGCTGAGGCCGGTGGATCATGAGGTCAAGAGATCAAGACTATTCTGGCCAACACGGTGAAACCCCGTCTCTACTAAAAATACAAAAAAATTAGCCGGGCATGGTGGCACATGCCTGTGGTCCCAGCTACTTGGGAGGCTGAGGCGGAAGAATCACTTGAACTCAGGAGGCGGAGGTTGCAGTGAGCCAAGATTGCGCCACTGCACCCCAGCCTGGTGACAGAGCAAGACTCCGTCTCAAAAAAAAAAAAAAAAAAAGACTTCCCATAGATAGGCCAGGCATGGTGGCTCACATCTGTAATCCCAGCACTTTGTGAGGCCAAGGCGGGCAGATCATGAGGTCAAAAGATCGAAACAATCCTGGCCAACATGGTGGAAACCCTGTCTCTACTAAAAACACAAAAATTAGCTGGGTATGGTGGCGCGTGCCTATAGTCCCAGCTACTCTAGAGGCTGAGGCAGGAAAATCACTTGAAACCCAGGAGGCAGAGGCTGCAGTGAGCCGAGATAGCACCACTGCACTCTAGCCTGGGTGACAGAGAGAGACTCCGTCTCAGGGGAAAAAAAAAAAAAAAAAAGACTTTCCATAGGTAAGTAACAATTCAATAAACATTCTTATAAGTACAACTTTGTACTTTTCTTAGCATAAGCAGAGATTGAACCAGACATAAAATACACTGTGAATGCTCCCTTCCGGTAATACACTGGATTGTTCAGACAAAAATCTTCTTCCTGAGGTCAACTAAAGATGTTAGATGAAATACACAAACTCCTTAAATGCACCGAAGGGTTAATGAGATAGCAAGGAGACATCAGGCCAAAGCCTGTGATGAGGCAAGAACACAGAAAGGGAGGCAAAGAACCAAAGGCTGATTTTATCTTAAGGTGACAGATCAAGAAGAAATTAACCAGAATAGAGCATAGTGACCAAAAAACTGAAAAACACAAAATTAAATGGAAGAGTGGGGCATAGATGATGGCTCAGAACTTTCCTGGACTAATTAAAAGATACCAATTGGTATAGTCAAGAAGCCTATATCAATCCCAAGAATAACATGGATTAATCCACTGTTATGTATCAGTTATATTTCACAGTTTTTAAAAGGCTAAAAAAGAAAGTGTTGCTTGAACCCACACTTGTACCCCTCACTCTGAGTACACGTACGAAGGATGGCGAGATGGGAGGAAGAGCTTCTCAACTCAACTGGAAGAAATCTATGATGGATGACCTCTCATAAAGCAAAAAAAAAAAATCAAAAGGTAACTTCTATTATATAAATAGGGCCTGGCGCTAGTAAGATCACTTGCTCAGAAAAAGAAACTTCTACTCATAGAAAGTAACTGAACTCTGAACTCTGAATAGTTGTACTCCTGGGGACTAGGAATTTAAGAAGGACCTTTTATTTTTTTATTTTATACATTTCTGCATTGTTTACAATTTCATTTTAATATCTTTATTGTAAAAAAAGTAGTTTTAATCAATAGCAAGGTAAGAGATCATTATTAGTCTTCCAAAGAACAGACTATTTAGGAACCATATTCAAAATTTTAAAAATGAATATTTTACAACCTACCATACATTCATCCCCAAAAATCCCTAATTAACAAGTAGTAAGGATTCCTTACTATGACTAAAATACTATACTACTTTTTTTTTTTTTTTTTTTTGAGAAAGGGTCTCACTCTGCTACCCAGGCTGGAGTGCAGTAGCTTGATCAAGGTTCACTGTAGCCTCAAACTCCTGGGCTCAAGAGATCCTCATGCCACAGCCTCTCAAGCAGCTGACACTGCAGGTGCACACAACTAGGCCTAACTAACTTTTTAATTTTTTTGTAGAGACGGGGTCTTGCTATGTTTCCCAGGCTGATCTCAAACTCCTAGCCTCAAGCAATCCTCCCATGTCAGCCTCCTAAAGTGCTGGATTACAGGTATGAGCCATCGTGACTGGCCACCGTATTTCTTAAAGGCTTCTAAGAATTTTATATATATAAATTTTTTTAGAGAGAGGGTTTCCCTACGTTGCCCAGGATGAACTTGGACTCCTAGCCTCATGTGACCCTCCCACCTCAGGCTCCTGAGTAGCTAGGATTATAGATGTCCACCACTACATCCAGCTAATTTTTTAATTTTTTGTAGAGACAGAGTCTTACCATGTTGCCCAGGCTAGTGTTAAATTCCTGGCCTCAAGTGATCCTCCCACCTCAGCCTCCTGAGTAGCCAGAATTACAGGCATGCACTATGAACCTAATGTTGCAGCATCATGCTTTCTATCTAAAATATTTAAAGAGGCCTGTTTACCTGACCCACTGGTTGGCTGGACCCCGCCACGTGTATCAAGCTCTTGTGCTTCAAGCTGTCTGTATTTGTTAATATACTCTACTTCTGAGCTCCTCTGGCTGAGCGACCTGAAAAGAATAGTAAAAGTTAGTATGCTATTTCCAAAAAGCCAAGAAACCATTGTGTACTAGAGAAGTTTTTCACATTAAGTCACAGGAAAAAATGCAAACAGTCGATAAACAAACAAATATACACTCAAACTCAGTTACCAGGCAAATGCAAATTAAAATAACAAACTGTTTTTTAAGCATCAAACTGGCAAAAAGAATAAATATTTTCAGAATATTTATGAGGAGAGATACATTTATGGTAAATGGGTATGACCATTTATTCTGAAGGGTAGCTTGCAGTATTGGTTTTTTGGGGTTTTTTTGAGGCAGAGTCTCTCTGTCACCCAGGCTAGAGTGCAGTGGTGAGATCATGGCTCACTGTAACCTCAACCTCCTAGGCTCAAGCAATCCTCCCACGTCAACCTCTTGAGTAGCTGGGATCATAGGTATACACCACCACATCCCACTAATTTTTTGTATGTAGAGACAGGGTCTCACTATATTGCCCACACTGGTCTAAAACTCTTAGACTCAGGCGATCTGCCTGCCTCGGCCTCCCAAACTGCTGGGATTACCAGCGTGAGCCACCACACTCAGCTGCAGCATCTTAAAACAGCCGGGCACAGTGGTTCACACCTGTAATCCCAGCAGTTTGGGGGGCCAAGGCGGGTGGATCACTTTGTGCTCAGAAGTTTGAGACCAGCCTAGACAATATGGTGAAACCCCATCTATACAAAAAAATATAAAAATGAGCCAGGCGTGGTGATTCATGCCTGTGGTCCCAACTACTCAGGAGGCAGGGGATGGAGGATCACTTGAGTCAGGAAGTGGAGGTGGCAGTGAGCCAAGATTATGCCACTGCGCTCCAGCCTGGGCAACAGAGCAAGATCCTGTTTCAAAAAATAAAAATAGTCCAGGCATGGTTGCTCATGCTTGTAATCCCAGGATTTTGGGAGGCCAAGATGGGCAGATCACTTGAGGTCAGGAGTTTGAGACCAGCCTGGCCAATATGGTGAAACTCTGTCTCTACTAAAAATACAAAAATTAACCAGGCATGGTGGCGGGTGCCTGTAATCCCAGCTACTCAAGAGGCTAAGGCAGGGGAATCGCTTGAACTCAGGAGGCAGAGGTTGCAGTAAGCTGAGATCGTGCCACTGCACTCCAGCCTGAACAAAAGAACCACACTACATCTCAAAAAAAATAAAACAAACAATAACCAAAACTTAAAACAAACGTCTCCTACGATCCAACTTTTCCTCATAATCTTTCTTAAAGCAGTATCAGTACATTTAAACAAAGCACATGCAAAGACATGCATAAAAACACTGATTTGCTCGGCAAATATTTACTGAATACCTACTGCACACAAGGTACTGTCTCAGACACTAAAGATACAGCAGGAAACAAAATAAAGTCCTTGCCTGCATGAAACTGCCATTCTTGTGAAGCAGATATAGTAGATATGTAAGCGGCTGATTACAGATGTGGACAAAATTAAAATTGGGTGACAGTATTAAAAATTCCAGGGAGGAGGGGTATCTTTTCTTAATATTTGTAACAATTAAAACCTCAAAAGCATGTCCAACAGGGGACTAGCTAAAACGATGGCATACCTTAGTTAATGTGTATCTGTGGGTTTTTTTTGTTTTGTTTTGTTTTTGTTTTTGTTTTTTTTTGAGACAGTCTTGCTGTGTTACCAGGCTGCAGTGCAGTGGTGCGATCTCGGCTCACTGCAACCTCTGCCTCCTGAATTCAAGCGATTCCCCTGCCTCAGCCTCCCAAGTAGCTAGGACTTCAGGCGCATACCAGCACACCTCGCTAATTTTTTTTGTATTTTAGTAGAGATGGGGGTATTACCATGTTGGCCAGGATGGTCTCGATCTCCTGACCTCATGATCCGCCTTGGCCTCCCAAAGTGTTGGGATTACAGGCATGAGCCACTGTGCCCAGCCCCTAATGCGATTCATTTTTAAAGAGTGTTATGGCTCTATTCATGCCAATAGATGAACATGTCCAGGACATTAATTTAAAAAAATTGTGATTTGTGTTATATGCTATCAGCTATGTTTTCCTTACCAATGTCTAGTTTAAATGCACTGCTGTCAAAGAGGCTATATGATACTGATTCTAGAAATTTGTGACAAACTTTATGTAATAATTTAATGTCAACTTGGCTGGGCCAAGGGATGCCCAAATAGCTGGTAAAACATTTTTTCCTGGCTGTGTCAGTGAGGATGTTTCAAGCAGAGGTTAGCATTTGAATCAGGAGGCTGAGTAAAGGAGACCTGCCCTCAGCAATGTGGTTGGGCATTACCAAGTCCACTGACAACCCACCCCAGTAGAACAAAAAGGATAAGGAAGGGTAAATTCTCTCTTTTTGAACTGGGACATCCAGTCTCTCCTGCCCTGGGACACTCGAGTTCCTGATTCTCAGACCCTCAGATTCTAAGACGCAATTAGCAGTCTCCCATCCCAGGTTCTCAGGCTTTGTCTTAGAATGGGAGTTACAGCATCAGTTCCCCTAGTTCCCAGGCCTTCAAAGTCAGACTGAATGTCACCACTGGCTTTCCTTCTTCTCCAGCTTACAGAAGGTATATAGTGAGACGTCTCGGCCTCTATAATCATGTGTGCCAAGTATCATCAATCTCCTCCTCTTACATATGTCTTTTTAGCCCTGTTTCTCTGGAGAACCCTGTCTAATACACTTTAATAAAATGCTGTTTGCATCAAAGCCAACTTTTACCTGTTCCAAAATATCAGCATTCCTCTGGTTACTGTTTGCCTGACATTTACTCATTAATTCATTCAACAATAACAGTGTACCAGGTGCAGCTGAGAGAGTCAGGGGGCCTGGGTGGCTCCCACAAGGAGGAGGCAGGAAGAGGATAAGAAACGAAGAAGAGCTGGAGGTACCAGGGAGGAGCTGGGAGTAATTATAAAGATTTTGGCTTTTATTCCGAGTAAGATGGGTTTTGAGCAGAGACAGAAATAACAGTATCTGACTTTTAATTTAACAGTATGGCTCTGACCAGGTGAAGGGAAGCAGGTGATCATCTGAAAGAAAATATTTGCAGCAAATGAGTTACGAATTCTTGGCTGGGCGTGGTGGCTCATGCCTGTAATCCCAGCACTTTGGGAGGCTGAGGCGGCTGAATTACCTGAGATCAGAAGTTCAAGAGCAGCCTAGCCAACATGGTGAAACCTCGTGTCTACTAAAAATACAAAAATTAGCTGGGCGTGGTGGCGGGCGCCTGTAGTCCCAGCTACTCAGGAGGCTGAGGCAGGAGAATTGCTTGAACCCAGGAGGCAGAGATTGTGGTGAGCTGAGATCAGGCCACTGCACACCAGCCTGGGTGACAGAGTGAGACTCTATCACAAAAAAAAAAAAAGAATTTCTATAAATCACTAAAATAAGAAAAAATGCATAGAAATGTGACTTTTAATTTTGAAAGGTAAATGCATTAGTATTTTAATTAAAATACTGAAAAAAGAAAAAAAAGAAAGTTAATACCAGTTTCTCCTTAAATAGTAACTGTATTTTTTTCAATCTTTTTATTGTGGCAAATACATATAACATAAAACTTATCATCTTAACTATTTTTTTAGAAATATTTCAGTTTATTTAAATTGTTAATTAGAATATAAAACCGAATTTGTAGCTAGTACCAGAGAATGAACTTAACTATATGGTGTTTAATGAGAATTGCTTCTATTCAGGATCCCAGAGACTTACAGAAAAGGGGCAAAGCCCTAATATTAAGCAAATAAAACTCATGTTTCCAACAGATTATATAAAAATTGACTTATACTTCATTTCCCTTTTTTGGTATTAGAAAGTACAGATTTAACAAAAGGTACTCATATCCTTTCTATGCACAATGCCAATTATAATTATGCAAACAAACTGCCAATCTGTTACCCAAAAATCCCACTGTTTAGCTTTTAAACCTTAAGTCATGGAATTGAATAAGAATTAAAGAGAGTTAAAATAGGCTGGGTGTGGTGGCTTACGCCTGTAATCCCAGCACTTTGGGAGGCCGAGGCAGGCAGATCATGAGGTCAGGAGTTCAAGACCAGCCTGGCCAACATAGTGAAACCCCATCTCTACTAAAAACACAAAAATGAGCCAGACATGGTGGCACATGCCTGTAATCCCAGCTACTCAGGAGGCTGAGGCA